>NW_006921713.1:7523998-7553345 GCF_000298275.1 Orycteropus afer afer | reverse complement strand
AACACAAGAACAAGTATACAAGTAGATATCAAAAGTCATTAACAGTTACCTAAGGACAGGTGGGGTGGAAGGAAAGAGAGGGAATCACACTCTAGATAGTAGAAACCTAAGGTTGGGCGATTGACTTCTGTAGTGATACCACCTCAGAAACCCAAGGAGGGGTTGCTACAAGTCGGATCCAACTCCACGGCAGTGAGTTTGGTTTGGTTTATATATATGTACACACACATACACATACATATAGACTTATAGAAGACTTAAGATTATAGTCTAGTGGGACAGCTTAGTTAACAGGCATACTGTTCATAAAGTTTATGGTCTATATCCTAGTTTGTACTCACCAAACTAGTGAGTAGTGTCTGGAGTCTTAACAGCTTGAGAGAGGCCATCTAAGATACAGCTATCAGCCTCCACTCTTCTGGAGCAAAAGAGAAAGAAGGGAACCAAAGACTCAGAGAAGAAACTAGTCTACAGGAATAACAGTCTACACAAAGCAAGACCTCATGTACCCTGAGACATAGAAGAACTAGATGATGCCCAGCTACAATTAATGATCATTCTAATCAGGGCTACAATACATGGATCCTGATACAAAGGGGAGAAAAATGTAGAATAGATCTTGTGTTGGTTACCTAGTGCCACTCTGACAGGAATATACCACAAATGGGATGGCTTGGAAAAAAAAACAGGAGTTTATTCTCTTACAATTTTGGAGGCTGTAAGTCCAAGTTCAAAGTGCCAGGCTCTAGGGGCTGGGTGAAAGCCCCTCAACCTTGGGCTTTAGCTCTGCCTCCTGCTCCTGGCCCACTGAAGCTAGAGGATTTTCTTCACTCAGACAGCTGCTGGCTGCTCAGGCTGACAAGCCCAAGGTTGCCAAGTAAAAGGGCACAGTCCCAATGTTACCAAACAACATGACAAGCCACTATTTCAAGTCCAGAAGAAGTCCCAAGATCGGCAGGGCATGGCAGGTTAGTGAACAACAACTTGGCTACATGCAGGGTTCAAGCATGCCAAAAGACTAGAGATCAATCCCAAAGCTTCTCCTTATATACGGGAAGCAGACCATATCCCTAAAGCAGCTACTCAGCTGCTTGTGGCAGATTTCACCATGGAGTTGATTGCCAGTCTCATCATGGGGAACAACTACCACCAGCTGCCCAGCCACTCAACCAGGTCTAGCCAAGTTGACAACAACCTTAACTACCACAGATCTCAAATTCTTAAGAAGTCAAGACTTATTGGACCAGTTGAGGCTAAAGAACTCCCCAAGACTATCACCTGGAGATATTCTTTAAGCTTTGCACTGAAACTATCCCCTGGTCACCTTTTAGCTAAATAACATATTGGTTCATAAAATAAGGAATACCACCTGTGACTACTGTGCACCTTTAAAAACAGAGTTTTGAAAAAATTCATTCTGACCCATTAAATGTAGAACAGTCAGTCTCTTTAACAAATGATGCTGGCAAAACTGGGTATCTATGTGCAGAAAAATGAAACAAGATTCATACCTCACATCATACACAAAACTAACTCAAGACGGATCAAAGATTTAAATGTAAAACCTAACACTATACAGGTCATCAAAGAAAAATAGGGCAAACTTAGGGGCCTTAATATGCCACATTAATAGGCTACCAAATGTAAGTAAAAATGAGCAAACAGCAGAAAATAAAATAAATGGCTGGGACTTTCTGAACATTAGATTGTTATGCATATCAAAAATCTTCTCCAAAAGAGTAAATAAAAAGAGAATTATAGATTGGGAAAAAATATTTGGCAATGACATATCTGACAAGGGACTTATTTCTAAAATTTATAGAAAACTCCAACACTTCAACATCAAAAATATGAAAAACTCAATTAAAAAATTAACAGAAGACATGAATAGACACTTCACCAAAGAAGATATTCAGAAGACCAACAAATATATAAAGAAATATTCACGATCTTTAGTCATTCCCAAAAAACCAAATTCACTGCTTTCTAGTCAGTCCCGACTCATAGCAACCCCTCCTTGGGTTTCTGAGGCGTTATCTCTATGGAAATAGATTGCCCAATCTCCCTTCCAAGGAGTGGCTGGTGGCTTTGAACTGCCAGCCTTCTGGTTAGCAGTCAAATGCCTTAGGCACAACAATGAGATATCATCTTACTGCAGCAATAATAGCAAAGTTCAACAAGACAGAAAGTAACAAATGCTGGCAAGCATGTGGAGACTGGGACTCTCATACGCTGCTGGTGGGACTGTAAAATGATACAACCACTGGGAAAAATGGTATGGCATTTCCTTAAAAAGTTAGAAACAGAAATACCATTTGATCCAGCAATCACACTAGTAGGTATATATCCCAAAGAAATGAGAGCCAAGACACAAACTGGAAGAACATACTACACAAAAACACTGTTCTATATCCTACTTTGAAGACTAGTGACTGGGGGTCTTAAAAGCTTGCAAGTGGCCTCATCCAGAGCAAAGAAGAATGAAGAAAATCAAAGACACAGACACATGGAAAAAATTAGTCCAAGGGACTACTGGACCATGACAACCTAAGCCTACATAACCCTAGAACCAGAACTAGATGGTGCCCAGCTAATACTGTCAACCACTCAGAAAGGGATCGGTCTAGGAGATCCTGGATATAGTGGGAGAAAAATGTGGAACAAAACTCAAAATCATAAAAAGACCAGGCTTATTGGTCTGACAGAGACTGATACAACCCCCAAGACTATGGCTCCTATCCACCTTCAGGCCTGGAATATTCTCACTTCCAAGGCTTCCAGTCAAACAACAGATATGCTTACGAGGTGAACATTTACACCAGGTAAGTACACTTCTTAGAACAATCAGCCATAGTAGATCAGAAGGGCAGCATTTGCACAGAGAGAGAGCTCAGAGGATAGGAATGCATAGGAAAGAAGGACACAGGAAAAAGGTAACCACAAGGAGGAAGTGAGAAGAGAGCTGTTACATTATGGGGATTGCAATCAATGTCATGAAAGAAAATGTATATGAACTGTTGACTGGAAAATGAATTTGCTCTCTACACTTTCACCCAAATCACAATGATGTTGTTGTTATGTGCTGTTGAGTTGGACCTGACTCATAGCGACCCCTCTGTGGGTTTCTGAGGCAGTATCACTACGGAAGTAGATTGCCCAACCTGCTGCTGAGAATTTGCATTTCCACCCCACATGTACTGAATCAGAATCTATAGTTTGACAAGATTCTCAGGTGATTCCTGTGTATATAAGATCCTGGGGACCTGATTCAGTGTATCTGGGGTAGAAATGCAAATTTTCAGCAGAGGGTCGACTTGGATTGAACAGTTCAAACTGTTAAAAAATCACTTATATGAGACCAAAGGGTCAACAATTACTCTAGCAAAGATGGAAGGGTAAAGGAAAATGGAAAGCATGTTACTGGGAAGGGAATATCCAGAACAGAATTAATGACAAAATTGACCCATTGTGAAAAATGTAACCAATGTCATTGAAAATTTGTGTAATAATTATTAAATGGGAACTTAATTTGCTTTATAAACTCACCAAAAACACAATAAAATATTACTAAAAATTTAAAAAAGAAATGTCCATCAGATTTAGCTTTTAATGTCAGTTCCACCTTTTTCTACTTGTGGGTGTTTAGAAAGATAAGTCTGTTAACTCCTCTGGATATCAGTTTTCTAACATGTAAAAGGAGAATAATGATATTTATTTACCACACAGGATTTCTGGGAAAATTAAATACAATGATATAAGCCAAATAGTTGATGGTCAATAAATTTAGTTCAATGAATCAGATAACCAAATTCCATTTACTTATTTATAGGAGCTTTATATTCTGATAGCTAGACATAAGGTCAGTAAGATGTTTGTGTATCTATTAAAAATATTGTTACTTTGATCCTTCACCTAGTATCAGTTACAAACAGTACTGACCAATCCCATCTTTCTTTCATTTTCTATACATTTCACGTTCTGTGATAAGTTCATTAAGGGAAAAGAAAAGGTGTTTTTATAAATGGTTATTTTAACCAAAGAAAATATGCAGATAGCAAATAAGAATATAAAAAATGTGCAACATCATACATCACTATCATTATTAGCTTCCACTGAGTCAGCTTCCTACTCATGGCAACCTCAATGTACAATGGATTGCTGTGACTCATAGGGTTTTCATTTTGGAAGATCACCAGGGCTTTGTTCCTAGTCTGTCTTAGTCTGTAAGTTCCACTGAAATCTATTCAGCAAAATAGTAACAGGAAAGGACATACATATCATTGTTGTTGTTATAATTAGGGAATTGTACATTAAAACAGCAATAAAATACTACTATGAGTCAAATCAACTCGATGGCAGTGAGTTTGGTTTTTTCCTTCTTCTTCTTCTTCTTCTTCTTTTTTTTTGGACACACCTATTAAAATAACCAAAATTGAATACACTGATAACACCAAATGCTGGTAAAGTTGTAGAGTAAAAGGAATCCTCATTCACTGTTAGTAGGAATGCAAAATAGTACAACTACTTTGGAAGAAAGTCTGGTAGTTTCTCACAAAGCTGAACATAGGCTTATCATCATATGCCAAATTAATCAAAAGTTATGCCCACACAAAAACCTGTACATGAATGTTTATGGCACCTTTATTTATAATTGCCAAAATTTTCAAGCAATCAAGATGTCCTTCAATAGCCAAATGGATTAACAAATTGTAGTACATCCATATAATGGATGTACTCAGCAATAAAAAGGAATGAACTATTAAGCCTTGAAAACATATGGAGAAAGCTAGGAGCTCTGGTAGTGTAGTGCCTAAGGCAATTGACTCTAACCAGAAGGCTGGCAGTTCAAATCCACCAGCCACTCCTTGGAAGGAAGATTGGGCAATCTACTTCTGTATTGATACTGCCTTGGAAACCCAAAGAGGGGTCGCTATGAGTCGAGTCCAACTTGACAGCACATAACACACACACACACACACAAGTGAGAGAAATAGTTGAACCAATTCTTTCTGGTACAGTGACTCTGTATATTCCTTCCATCTTCTTTTGATGCTTCCTCCGTCATTCAATATTTTGCCCATAGAATTCTATAATATGGCAACTTGAGACTTGAATTTTTTCTTCAGTTCTTTCAGCTTGAGAAATGCCAAGTGTGTTCTTTCTTTTTAGTTTTCTAACTCCAGGTTTTTTTCACATTTCATTGTAATACAGTACTTTGTCTTCTTAAGTTGCCCTTTGAAATCCTCTGCTTAGCTTTTTTATTTCATTTCTTCATTTGCTTTCGCTACTCTCCATTCACAAACAAGTTTCAGAGTCTCTTCTGACATCCATTTTGGTCTTTTCTTCCTTTCCAGTCCTTTTAATGACCTTTTGGTTTCTTCATGTATGATGTTCTTGATATCATCTCACAGCTCATCTGGTCTTCAGTGACTGGTGTTCAATGCATCAAATCTATTCTTCAGATGGTCTCTAAATTCAAGTGGGATATAATCAAGGTCATATTTTGGCTCTCATGGTTTTAATTTTCTTCAGCTTCAACTTGAACTTGCATAGGAGCAATTGATAGTCTGTTCCACAGTCAGTTCCTGGCCTTGTTCTGACTGATTAAGCTTCTACATGGCCTCTTTCCACAGATGTAGTTGATTTGATTCATTGTATTCCATCTGGTGATATCCACATGTATAGTTGCTGTTTATCTGGTTGAAAAAGGTATCTGCAATGAATAAGTCATTGGTGTTGCAAAATTTTATCATGGTGTCTCCAGCATCATTTCCATTGCCAAGGCCATTTAACTTTCAATGCTTCTTCTTTGTTTCCAACTTCCACATTCCAATCACCAGTAATTATCAACACATCTTGATTGCATGTTTGGTCAGTTTCAGACTGCAGAAATTGGTAAAAATATTCAATTTCTTCATCTTTGGCTTTAGTGGTTGGTGCATAAATTTGAGTAATGGTAGTATTAAGTGGTCTTCCCTGTAGGTGTATGGCTGTTATCCTATCACTGACAGCACTATACTTCAGTATAGACCTTGAAATGTTCTTTTTGATGATGACTATGACGCTATTCCTCTTCAACTGTTATTTCTGGCATAGTAGACCATATGATTGACTGATTCAAAATGGCTAGTCCATTTCAGCTCATTAATGCTTAGGATATCGATCTTTATGCATTCTGTTTCATTTTTGACAACTTCCAGTTTTCCTCGATTTATATTTGTACATGCCACGTTAGAATTATTAATGAATGTTTGCAGCTGTTTCTTCCCATTTTGAGCATGCACCATCAGCAAATGAAGGTCCCCAAAGCTTTACTCCATCTGCATAATTAAGGTAGACTCTACTTTGAGGGGGAGGCTCTGGTAGTGTAGTGCCTAACACATTTGACTGCTAACCAGAAGGCTGGCAGTTCAAACCCACCAGCCACTCTTCAGAAAGAAGACTGGTCAATCTACTTTCGAAGAGATACCACCTCAGAAACCCAAGGAGGTGTCACTATGAGTCAGCTCCAACATGATGGCAATGAGTTTGGTTTGGTTTTTGGTTCTGCTTTGAGGAGGAAGCTCTTCCCCAGTTGTATTTTGAGTGCTTTCCAACCTGAGGGACTCAAATAAAGGGTCATCAAAAAAGGGGAAAACCTTCAATGAGATGGATTGACACAGTGGCTACAACAATGGGCTCAAGCATAGCAAGGATTGTGAGGCTAGTGCAGGACTTGGCAGTATTTTGTTCTGTTGTACACAGGTTCACCATGAGTTGGAGCTAACTTGACAGCACCTAACAACAACAAAGTGAAAGAAACCAATCTGAAAAAGCTACATACTACATGATTCCTATTATATCACATACTGGAAAAAGCAAAAACTATACCCGTTAAACCCATTGCCATCAAGTCTATTCTGACTCATGGTGACCCTGTAGGACAGAGTATATAAATTTGCTCAATAGGACTTCCAAGACTGCAATTTTTACAGAAGCGGACTGTCACTTTTTTTTTTTTTTTCCCATAGAGCAGCTGGTGGGTTTGCACTGCCAACTTTTTGGTAGCAACCAAGTGCTTTAACCGCTGTTCCACCAGGATTCCTTGTAAAAACTATTAGAAACAATGAAAAGATTGGTGGTAAGAATTCAGGGGAAGGAAAGGAGGGATGACTAGGTTGAACACAGGATTTTTAGGGTCATAAAACTCTTCTGCGTGATACTGCTAATGGTAGGTATATGACATTATGCATTTCTCAAAACTCATAGAACTGTACAAAGCGAAGAGTTAACCCTAATGTGGACAATGAACTTTAGTTAATAATAATGAATGTGTCAATATCAGTTGTAACAAATATATCAGATTAATTCACGATGTTGGTAACAGAAAAACTATGGTGGTGAGAGGGAGTATATAGGAACTCTGTACTTTCTGAATAATTTTTCAGTAAACCTATAACTGCTATAAAAATAAAGAAAAGGTTAGTCACTCCCTCTTCTGTTATGAAGTTGGGATCTTCATGTGTGTGTGTGTGTGTGTGTGAGAGAGAGAGAGAGAGAGAAACATCTGGCATTTCAACAATTTTTACATGTACAATTCACTGGCATTAATTACATTCATTATGTTGTGCAATCATCACAACTATCCATTTTCACATTTTTCCATCATAGGGTCTTCTTTTTTATGCAGGATTTACATAGTTCCAGAATGAACTATAAATGACTTTATCAAAATGAAACTGGAAAGGAATTCCTTAATACTTCCTTCCTATGATCTCTTTTTCGAACAATGAATGTGAAGGTCAGCCTTCTAAGATCCTTCTCAATATTTCCCATCCACTTAAAAATACTGGCAGTCCAAGTTATTTTTATTTATTTCATTTGTTTAATATCTCCCTTGATTTCAAAAGGAATTAAGACTTCTAACTCCAGTTACTGATAGATATACACCTGCTTCCAAATCTCCATTCCGGGAAATTCCACAATGGGCCTGAGTGCCTTTTCCTCTACCTGTCTACCCCTAAAGCTCTGTATATAGCTGCCTGATTTCAGTTTATTAGCATACATATAATCTTGTTGTTGTTGTTGTTAGATGTTTCAAGTGTGTTTCATCTCATAGCAACCCTCTAAACAAGGGAATAAAACACTGCTTTGGTCCTGTACCAAAAACAGCCCAATTGCTGTTATGTTTGAGCCTATTGTTGCACTGTGTCAACCCATCTCATTGAGGGTCTTCCTCTTTTTTGCTGACCCTCTACTTTACCAAGAGGGAGCTCTGGTAGCATAGTGGCTAAGGCACTTGACTGCTAACCAGAAGGCTGGTTGTTCAAACCCACCAGCCACTCCTCGGAAGGAAGATGGGGCAATCTACTTCCATAGTGATACTGCCTCGGAAACCCAAGGAGGGGTCGCTATGGGTCGGGTCCGACTCGACGGCACATAACAACAACAACTTTACCAAGTATGATGTCCTTCTCTAAGGACTGGTCCTTCCTGATAACATGCCCAGAGTACGTAAGACAAAGTCTTGCCATCCTATCTTCTAAAGAGCATTCTTGGCTGTACTTTTTCCAAGACAAAACTATTCATTCTTCTGGCAGTTCATGATATATTCAATATTCAATGTAACCATAGCTTCCTATAAACACACATGTGTATCTGGCCATCCTTACCTCTGATTTTCTGAGTTGAAGTGTCTATGTTTGAAATCTGGTACTTGGCAACCTTGATAATCTAGATTATTGTTCTAGGAGTCAATATATAATCTATATAGAAAGTAAACAAGGCCGAGATAAAGATTAAAAACTCTTATTCATTACAGATTCTCTTCTAATTATTCCAGTGAAACACATGCATGATTTAAAAAAAAAAAAAAAATGTCTTTCTCACAACTTTTATGGAATTCAAACTTTTTTCTAAACTAACAACCCCTAATATATACTTTTGGAATGATCCCAACATTTTGAAAATAATGACCCTGTCTGGCATGAAAGATTCCAGGTAGATGCCATATGGCATTTTTTTCTTAAGCTTAATGACAGCTCTAAAAAATAACATAAACTGTGTGATGCAATTCTTTGAGACAGTATATCAACTTAAACAAATTCTTTTGGTTTATGAGTGAAAAACACAAGGTAGTGTCCAAATATAAGAAAGCAGGGAAGCATCAGAACCAACCAAAGACAGTTACTAGCTACAATTTGCTTTAAAACTGTATGTTGAGGAGGAGAAAAGTTTTTTTCAGAAAGGGTCCACACGTTATTCAGAGGGCTGATGGGAGCTCAGAGACTGAAGTAACACAGTCTTTGGGTTCATATCATATCAGAAGTATCTTGAAAATGATACTGCAGATGAATTGACTGGAATATTTAACTTCCATGACCATAGGAGGAAGACCGTACTTCCACAGAGGAACATACCACAAATCCACCAATCAATTCAGCTTTTCATTTCTGTGTTTCCCCTAAAGAGTTTATCTCCGAAGTGGATTAAGAAGATGAAAAGCCCCCAGAGGAATTCAAACCAGAGCATCAAATTGGTTCAGTTCAGTTTGATGCTGCTGAGAATCTGCATTTCCACCCCAGATAGACTGAATCAGAATCTACATGTGAATAAGATCCCCAGGTGATTCTTATGTATACATTTTTATACATTCTTCTGCCCCCACAGTTGCATGCACTCCAATTTAAGAAGAATGGAATAGAATGGGATATCAGTCAGGACTCACACAAACCACTCTAAGTATTCTGAATATGAAGTGGCTTAAAACAGGGAATTCAAAGTTTTCAGAAGCTTCAGAAGTCTGGGGGCAGTGACAACTAAGAAGGTCCCTTTCAGAAAAAAATGTAAGTACAGGGATTGCAGTAAAGCAAGTGGGCTATGCTTAGGAGATGGCAGAGAAACCTGGTATATATTCCTGTTGTTTGTTGTTTTTGTTATGTGCTGTCGAGTCGGACCCGACTCATAGTGACCCCTCCTTGGGTTTCCGAGGCAGTATCACTACGGAAGTAGATTGCCCCATCCTCCTTCCAAGGAGTGGCTGGTGGGTTTGAACCGCCAGCCTTCTGGTTAGCAGTCAAGTGTCTTAGCCACTATGCTACCAGAGCTCCCATATATTCCTGAGCCACACTTTAACTCAATAGTATTTACTTTGATGATGGACTCAAATATGTTGGTGATTGTGAGGATGATGCAGGCCCAGGCAGGGTTTCATTCTATTATATATAAGTCATTGTGAGTTGGCATCAACTCAGCAGGGGCTACTTATCTATGTCCTTTAAGGAATTTATTTTTATATTAAGATAACCACTGAAATATTATGGGAAAGGGGCATTTTTAAATGAAGGTTTAGGATAAAATATAAAATGTAAGACAAGATAACTTTGTAGAAGGTCACTTTTACACTCTGCAATTATGAGTATCTTAGTGGAAAAGTTAGAGAAACACTGTATCTGTCTGGTCTGTCTGTCTATCTTCATATCTAAGTTTCTCTTCAGAGATTTTCAGATGGCACAGCAGCACTGGGAAGTTTGAAAATCCATACACTCTCTATGAGCAGCATGGTGAGGGTATGGCATGTTCAATTAATTGAGAATTCCCATACAGATTGGGCAATCTACTTCCACAGAGACACCACCTCAGAAACCCAAGGAGGGGTCGCTATGAGTTGGCATTGACTCAATGGCAATGAGTTTGGTTTTGGTTTTATGCATACCTTATTTTGTCTATTAGAACACAAGATCTTTATGGCAAGAAAGGTATCATGTCCAATCAACTATGTGCTCTGCACTATGCTTCCAATACTGCCTGGCCCACAGTAAGCTTTCTGTATCTCTCCTATTCAATGAATTGAGGGATCAATGGAGAGGTGAATAAGTATTTACTAACCCACCAGCCACTCCTTGGAAGGAACGTTAGGCAATCTAATTTCGTAGTGATACTGCCTCAGAAACCCAAGGAGGGGTCGCTATGAGTCGGGTCCGACTCAACGGTACACAACAACAACAACAAGGACAAGAAGCAGCACAGTACAGACATTAAAGTATGTAAGTTAATGCCAGTTACTAGTATATAACCTGGGTCAAGTTAAGCCTATCTGCTACATCAAGAAAATAAGAATGATATTTGTACCTACTTCATAAGGTTGTTAGGGTTGAGGTGGAGGTTCAAGAAAGACAACAAAGGCCAAGCACTTAGCAAGTTGTCTGGCTCATCATAAGCACCCTTATAAATATTACCTATTATCATTATCAATTTTCACTGGATTAGAATAGCCTAAAATATGCTTAGATTATAAAACTACAGTGAGCATAATTCAATCTTTCCTCAATGGTTCAGAAAGCACTAAAGTGCTTCAGTAGGTCATTTGAAATAGAAATTGTGTCTTCAGTTCATTAGCCAGAATGGCAGATACCATGGTGCCCCGGGTGTCCTAGCTCAGGCCTTTGCTCACACAATGATGCTGGCTAGGAAAAGCTGATGTTCTGGCCACATGGCTGTTTTCCAAACTGGACTGTTATATGAGATAGGATTACAAGATTATTAAAGAGGAGCACACAGTCAACGAAATAATACATTTTGACTCTACAAAAGAAAGTGATACTACAGCTCATGAAATTTTACTTCTTACATGAAATTCAAACTGGCAGTAGTGTGAAGCTCATCACAGAGGCTAAAACCTGACTGAAAGCAAATAAACACTTATCAATGGTAATGTACATAGTCAGAGGAATGCCTGGTGGGGAGCCTGTGGCGCCTGTGGTAAGTCCAGTTTTATTTAACATCTTAGTTAATGATCTGGAAGAGAGATAAACAGAAGACTAAAGAGAGATGCTGAAGTGGACATCTGTTAGCTTTGCCTGCCAGGCACCCATTCTCCTGCTGGTAGTAAGGGCACTCCAGTTGTGCTTTGGAAAACAACCTCTTTCTCAGTGGATAAAATCATGGTGGAACTGTCAAACAAGGTATCCCACACACTTTTGCAAAAGATAAGTAAGTGACCTATTCTGGGCCTAAAAGATCCTCTCTCCCTGGAATTCCCATCTTAAGCAGAATATCACACAAATCATGGAAGCCATCAAACCATAGAGCATCATTTATTCCAGTAGTATTTCTCTGGGGGAAAAAAATCTTAGATACTTAGAAGCACCCTAATTCTTTTCCTTTCCTTTCCCCTCAAATCTAATATACTTCTTCATTTTCTCCTTAAATTAGTCAGTGTTATTTTCCATAACTGCAACCAAGAGGCCCAACTAATTGAGACACAACTTTTACTAAACCTGGAATATACTTTGTTTATCTGACCCTTCAGCAATTCCCAAAATACTTTTCAGACACAAGTGCAAGAAATATCACTGTAGACAAAGGAAGCTGTTTAAAGATCACAGTGTTTAGATTCTACTTGAAAAAATAATCAAATTGGCATTTTTCTGGGTAAAATAAATATATTACAATAATCACACAACAAAACAAATTCCCTAAACTTAGAACTAAAGTGAAGACAGAGAATCAGATATGACATTGCAATGAAATGAGGTGCTTTTAAATGTCATTAAAGTTCTATACTGTATTACACTAAGCACAACACATCAGACATTAGCAAAAGAAGTACAACCATGGCAAGTGACCTCTATGGTACACTGTCTGAGTTATGAGGTACATAATTTCTTTAAAAAAGAGAAAGTGAGAGTAAAGGAGAAAATAAACCCAATGGAGTTTAGAGAAGTGCAGTACAAGGAAATCAGGAAGCAGGGCTAGAGGATGTATGCTAAAGAAATGCAAGCTTTGTTTTCCAACAGCCCTACTCTCTTGGTGGAGAACAGAGAGAAAAGGGCCACCAGCTTTGCTTAAGGCTAAGAGTCACTCTGTGCTTAAGTGCCACATTTGATCATTACAATAAACTCAGCCACCCTGGCCAAAAAGAGGAGGTGAAGACTAAGGTGAGGCCAGCCTACCCTTAGCTCAACTGAGTGCTCTCTGTTACACAGTAAACATCCCTACACTGTCTCTATGACCATTTATCTACACTGTTTGAGGCCTGGAGCAGAAGTTGTGCTGCCGTCAGCTAAAAAAAAAGCTACTTTCTTGCAGGGAGAATTTGGAAGAGAGCAAAGAATTTTCTTTTCAGTATCCAAAAGAAGGGTTATTTCCTAGCCTACGAGGAACAGGAAATCCCATCCCAGAATCCATAAGCAATGACTCTGAGAGAAATAGCTGGTGTTACATCCTGGCTGATCTTTAAAAAGACCCAAGCACACACCACATGCAGCAGGTAAAAGGGATCTATGGTAACAGGTACCATATATATAGATATATGATACTGTACCAGTCAGAGTCCCAACATGAAAGTGAGAAGACTGTGGAGACATTAACGGAGGTACTGTTTATAAAGGTGTAGGTAGACTTAAGGGAAACTAACAAGGGATGGTCAAACACCCTGAGTCCATCAATAGTGTAAGCTGTTATTACCCCTAGTTGAGGAAGTGTCAAGGTGAAGGAGCTGATAATAGACACTACCAGATGCTAGGACAGAGAGAGGCCACCCCAAGCAAGCTGTGGACACTGGGAGAGGAAAACATCTGCTCTTAACCCACAGCTTCACAGGGAGGGAACTGGAGAAATGTCCATACAACTTGATCATCCTGACTTTCTCTCTCCTGCCTTGTACCCCACTGTCCAATCCTAACCAGAAGCTGAGGCCAGGGAGCCAGTGATTTGGTCTGCAGAATTCAGTCTTGCAGAGATCAAAGGAGAGTGAGAGAAGTGAAAAGTGGATCTGGAGGAGCAAAAAAAAGTACCTATCTCTGTATCTATATCTATAGCTCTCATACCACGACAAAACACAGAATATCAAAGCATGACAGCCTTTCACATATTCCTCCAAGGTGCATGATATTCATTTTTAACCCTCCCATTTCTATATGACAGCTTCTTATCTTACCTAAATGTTAATGTGTATTTTCCTGAATTTTCACAGTTACATTAGATGGTAGGGTGCAACAATCGTATTCTCCTATTCCCCACCAGCCACACCCAGGCATAGACATAAGCAAAAACCCTCCTTAAAGCTATAATCATGAAGAAAAACTGAAGACAATAATAGAGAGACTATATGTACTCTAATGTCTCAAAGGAAAAAGGAAATCTTTGCTTTAACAACAAAAGTCATAATTCAGGTGTCTTTTAATATATACCTAAAGAAAAAACTGGACCCTGGTGGTGCAACAGTTAAGTGTTCAGCTGTTAATCCAAAGGTTGGTGGTTCAAACCCACCCAGTGGCTCTGCAGGGGAAAGACCTGACAATCTTTTCCGTGAAGATTACAGTCTAGAAAATCCCATAGTGCAATTCTATTCTGTTATATGAGGTCCCTATGAGTAGAAATTGACTTGATGGCACCTAACAACAACAAAGCAAAAACCACCCCCTACAGTAACCAACCAGGTGCCATCAAGTCAATTCCAATTTATGGCGACTCCATGTGAGTTAGAGTAGAATTTTGCTCCACAGAGTTTTCAATGACTGATTTTACAGAAGAAATCACTAGGCCCTCCTTATGAGGCACCCCTGGGTGGATTCAAACTCCTAACCTTTGAGTTAGCAGCCAAGCATGTAAACTATATGTATCACCCAGGGATTCCACCCTTACCATCAAGGAACAATAAAAAGTGGCTGAAACAATAGTGATGCCTTTGACTAGGGTATTGGCTCCACCTTGGGAAGAGCTCTCAGCATTTCCCAGTCTCTGACTAACCTTCCCCCCCCCCCCCCCAAAAAAAAAAAAAAAAAAAACACTGCCATGGAATCATTTCTAACTCATAGTGACCCTATGATGAGTCTCTGACTATAGACCAAGTCAAAGCCCTCCTATAGAGACCTGGCCCAACCGGGACTCAGATTTCAGCAAAATCCTAATACACAGGGCATGGCAGAGCCAGAGTAACAGGAAAAAATGGTTGGGTAAATTTAGGAGTACAGTGTTAGAAAAAGCTCTAACAAAATGAGGTCTGTTATGTCATGGAAGGACTACAAAACAAAGTAGGATGACTGTCATTTCTGGGATGCTTGCAGACAGAACCTTCAAAGCCACAGCTTCCTTTTCTGACTTCCACCACTTTGAAAAGGAACATGATTATGGCTGTGCAGGTCAGACCAATATTTTACTCACTTCATCTCTGCCCTGACAGTGGCACCAAGAGATGTTTTATGAGATAATTTAATTCACTGCCCTCCCAACATTAGCCTCATATCTAGGAAAGGACCTCCAAACACCCTTAATTCCCCCAGGAACCTTAAAACAAGCCAAGCCCAATAGTCATCTAGTCCACCTTTAATTCCTAATGACTAAAATTTAAGTATTCTGAAACAGTTTTCAAAGCTATTAAAGCTACTAATATCAAGATTTTGATGAGCTAGTTCAAAGTCAGCACTAATGACCTGTTGATTTTAATGGTCCTTGCAATAAGTACTGTGAATGACCTATTGTTCAAATACAGAATGACTGGCTTTTAAGTTAAACTATTAACTCTTCTCATAACTCCTTGAGAACTAAATATTTTCTTCCTTTCCTTTTGAAGTGTTCATGGATGAAGAAAACTAAACCAGAAAAGCAAACTCACTGCCACCAAGTCTATTCTGACTCACAGTGACCCTATGGAAAGAGTAAAACTGCCCCATAGGGCTTCCAAGGCTATCTTTACAGAAGCAGACTGCCTCATCTTTCTCCCACAGAGCACCTGGTGGGTTAGAAATGGTGACCTTGCACATAGCAGCCAATACTTTAACCACTGCACTACCAGAGAAAACTAAGATACACAAAAAGAATTTTAGTCACTGAGAATTAGAGGTGGCAAAGGAAAAGAGGCAAGTATTCCAAGATTTTGAGGTAAAGTTTAAGTCCTGTTTGTATGAAGCTGTAGTTTAGTGAAGAAATAAATCCACTAAGGTCATACTCAGCCTGGCTGTAGGGTAGTGGAAGGTGCAAGTTCAGAGGCAGAAAATGGGAAGGTTGTGTAGATAATCCAAATAGGTCAATGGTATGACTGAGCCAAGGAACTCCTGCTAGCATCCAGCATCATTAAGGAGCTGTGCTTTCTTTAGCATGACATCCCATCTTGGTTTGCATGTATATCTTCTAGGTTCACCTTTCTTGTTACGTATCTTGCTTAATCCCCAGGCTACTGATCTTTGTTGTACTCTTAAACTATCATCCCCATGTAAACAACATACACATTCCTTTCTTTCCTGGCAGTAGCAGTAGTTAGCCAGCTTTGTTCCTTTCCAGTTAATAAAACGTATTTAGAGACCACCTTGTGGAATGACCCTCCTGTTCCTCCCCTATACCATCCTAACCCATGGGTGGTACATGGAGGAAAGAAGGGCTGGTTGTCCAACAATTAGAGCATAAGAAGCAGAGTGGCTTCATGGCAAACGGCCAAAGTTAAGAACTTTATCTCCTACATGGCTCTGCTTGCATTTTGAAAAATAGTAACTTGTAGGAAGGTATTTAAGGTGGTACAAAGTTGCATGGAAATACATGAACCAGGATACATGTCTGAGAGCATTTGGATGAAAGATAAAGCAAGGAAGAAAATAGTATCACAGTGAGCATAAAGCCCACCAAGCACCTTACCCTGACAGAGGAGACTGAAACTATTTCCTGAAAAAGATTACAAAACCAGCAGAAAGGCAAGATACATTAATGATATGAGATTTCAATTGTTTAGACATGCTAGAAGTTTCATGCTTTTAAAACAAGGCATTTGATTTTTTCTTCTGATAACAGTATTTCCCAGAAGGTTAAGAAATCTTTGAGGAAAGCTGTTACTAAGGGTTTCATATACATCTTCTGTAAAGGACCAGATAGTAAATTCTTTACATTTTGTGGGCCATATGGTCTCTGTCACAACTACTCAACTCTGCCCTTGTAGTATGAAAACAGCCATAGACAACATGTAAACAAATGGATCTGGTTGTTCCATTAAAACTTTATTTACAAAAACAGGTAGCAAACCCACAGGCTGTAGTTTTCCAATCGCTGTCCTAGATGGTTACGTGGAAGTAATGACATTCCTATGAGAAAATGACCACGTCCCACTGTAGTTTATACTAGCCGTGTCAGGAGATGCTGTGGAGGGTGAGATGCATAACTTCGTGAGATTATTTTTCAGAGAAAAAAAAAAGTGGGAAATAATAAATTTGAGCCTGTGAACATCTCTAAAAAAAGTAATGTGATTCAAAAGAGATGGACTGCTTTAACTTATTTAATTCAGGCTATATATTAGCTAATAAATCCCAATACAGAACATATTTTAAAGGAGACAATATGGATACCTGGAAATGTCTGTAATAAAATCAGAATATGTAACGAAATGTATAGAAGATAAGGATGTACTCACTATATAAAAAAACAGGTCATTAGACGACAAAGGTAAGCATTTTTACATACACAATATTATCTGTATACCAAACATTAAAATATTGGTGGATACATAGGTAGATAGCCTAAAAGATCAGGTATATCTAGGCAAAAGGGGATATATCCATGATCATATATAAGTTTGGCAGATAATATTTCTTCACACGCATTTGTATGTGTTATAACAATGTCCATATATGTAATAGAGCTAACAGGGGAAAGATAGGATATTTTCTTAGCCACAGCCAAACACCTAGAGTGAGTGAGTTTCTGGGCCCATAGGCTCAGGACCATGGTGGAGGGGAAGGAACATCAAGCTTAACTTGCATTGCATAATACACTACATAGAAACATTGTACTACATCCTACTTTGGTGAGTAGCAACTAGGGTCTTGAAACCTTGCAAATGGCTATCTAAGATGCAACAATTGCTCTCTCCTTGTCTGGAGCAAAGAAGAATGAAGAAAATCAAAGATACATGGAAACAATTAGTCCAAGGGTCTAGTGGACCTTGTGAACCTCAGCTCACATGACCCTGAGACCAGAAGAACTAAACAGTGCCTGGCTAGAACTGTTAACCACTCAGAAAGGGATCAAAATAGGAGATCCTGGGTACAATGGGAGAAAAATGTGGAACAAAACTCAAAATCAGAAAGAAATTTAAAAAAAAAGGGCCAGTCTTACTGGTCTGATGGAGATTGGTGAAACCCCCGAGACTATAGCCCCTAGGCTCCCTTCGGAACTGGATTTGAACTTACTCCCATGGCTTCCAGCCAGATAATGGACAGGCCTTTAAGGTGAACATTTATACGAGGTAGGTACACTCCTTAGAACAATCGACTCTGGGAGATCAGAAGCCCAGCATTTGCACAGGGAGAGAGCTCAGAGGACAGGAATGCATAGGAAAGAAGAACACAGGTATGTGTGTGTATATATATAAATAGGTCATTTATAGAAAACATAAAAATAAACTTGAAAAGTAGCTAAAGCTTAGAAAAAGTGGTAAAAGACTTGTTAAAGCTATGTTCAAAAGAAAATAATTCAGGAAAGGATGGAAACGGCTTTGTATGATGGTAGAAAGTTAAAAGATGACAGAGAGAGGGCATAGGTACTCAACTTTTATCTTACTTTTCATCTCTTCCACCAAGGACAATGATTTTCAAACTTAAAAAGATAAGGTATGCATGATTAAGATGAAATTGGAATCCTATATAGGAAAGTGAATAATAAAGAAGCAGTCAATTACTTAAACAAATACATCAGATACTATCCCAGCATAATGATAATAACTCAATAACAATGTGTTTATTGAAGGAGCTCTGGTGTTCAGTGGTTAAAGCATTCAGCTTCTAACCAAAAGGTCAGTGATTTGAACCCACCAGCCACTCTGCAGAAAAAAAGACGAGGCAGTCCGCTTCTGTAAAGATTTACAGCCTTGGAAACCCTATGGGGCAATTCTAATCTGTCCTGTAGGGTTGCTATGAATCAAAATCAACTCCATGGCAATGGGTTTTTGGGGGAGTTAGTGTTTAGCTCTGGTAGCGTAGTGCCTAAGTCACTTGACTGCTAACCAGAAGGCTGGCAGTTCAAACTCACCAGCCACTCCTCAGAAGGAAGATGGGGCAATCTACGTCCATAGTGACACTGCCTCAGAAACCCAAGGAGGGGTCGCTATGAGTCGGGTCCGACTCAATGGACATAACAACAACAACAGTGTTTATTGAATTCTTATGAAGTGCCCAGCATTGTGCTAAACATTTGATATGCATTAACTAATTTATCCTCACAACAATACTATATATAGTATATAGAACCTTTTCTCCTGTTTTATGAATAAGGAACCAAAATATTTATTTTATGTCCAAGTTCCCAATTACTAAATGTAGAGCTAGGCCTTAAACTCAAATCTCTCTGACAGCAAAGTCTTGTTCCTAAGGATGCTCCAATAACCTGAAGATTCAAGAATCCTTAAGAATAAAAAGGTAGCCTTATCTGGAGACTGGCATATGTATATTCTCATTTTTTAAATGAATATAAAATGGTAAAGTAAACAAAATATGGCCAGTTCTACATTGCACAGATTCACAGAAAAGCACTAGAAGAGATTATGGTTTTAATGTGGTTGCTATTAAAAACAGATGTGATTACTAGGGATCAGCAATTTCTATCTGGTAGCAATAACAGCATCCTAACTACTCAGTCTCAGCCCAGTTCTGATCCTCAGTCTGAGAAAACCACGCTTCATGTTACAGTAAAGGAAGAGCTTCCCTATTAGTGAGGGATATCTGAAAACAGTCTTCCATCACATAAATGGTGTGGACTATGCCAGGCCTGAACAAAGCACTGAGTGTCCACAGGGGCGTTTTTCAGCCTTCCTCTATATCTTATCACCTGTGAACAACAGACTGCCTCAGTGATCTGTCCAGGTTCCCATATCAGTGGCTTGAACCCTTGTTTTGCCATTCACAAGCAGTCATGAAACCTAGGGTGAACTACTTAACTCCTTTGATCATCAATTTCTTCATCTGCAAAATGACACATCCTCCAGTAACACTGGGTTATCATGATGGGTTATTTTGATAGTTAAGTGAGAGTATTAACACACCCTTTGAACACCTCAACATGCTAAACAAATATTACTTACTAAGAGTGATTTGTAACCTTAGTTACTTTGTGGATAGGATTACCAGACTGGTGATTCAGAGAAATGCTGTAAATATAAGGAATCTTGATTTCAATGGGTCCTTTGACCAAGTTTTCCATGAAATCTTAGAGAAAATGACAGAGAACGATAGGCAGAATAATGGTGCAGTCAAGGAGGTTCACAGCTGGATGAGAGACATGGACCACTGCAGCTTGGAAGGAGCCTCTGGTGAACTGGCCTAGACACATCCAAGTGACAATAGCATCCACCTAGCCCTGATATTAAGCCAGTAAGAATGAGGACCTCTGACTTTGTGAGGCCTTCTCCAGTGTTGAATTGTATTTTAAAACAGATTTTGATATGTCTACATTTATCTATCAGTGATTTATAATTTATACCCACCCACTTCTACAAAATATGTAAAGTAGTTAACATGTTTATTAGGGATTTGGCTAGAGGCATAGGTACCTGCTTATGAAATGATGACATCAACCCCTAAGTGACAGAATTTGGACCCAAAAAAGACCTCAGCAATCCAAACCTAATAAGATGAACTATAGCAGTGGCAATCCTACTTCCGTAGTGATACTGCCTCGGAAACCCAAGGAGGGGTCGCTATGAGTCGGGGCCGACTCGACGGCACACAACAACAACAACAACATAGCAGTGGCAATCATAAGGTCCAAAAAACAAAACAACAACAACAACAACAACAAAAAAAACATAGCTATATATACAAGATGGAGAAGTAGCTTTATAGCCACATGTGTCTTAATGATTTAGAAACCTTAGATGATTGTCTCAATATCAATCCAAAGTTCAATGTGTTTGTCCAAAAAAAAAAAAAAAAAAAAACGCAATCCATCTCAGGCTGCAACGGTAGACATGGAATAGTTAGAATGAAGAAAATTATATTCTCCATGGGGCAGATCACATATAGAATACTATGCTCAATTCTGGGCACTATGTGGAAATATTTGAGTTCATTTACAAGTAGTGTAACCAAAAGAAAATTGAGAAAGAAAAAATAACCTAAAAATTGTATCATGTTAGGAATAGCTGAAAGAACCAGTATGTATTGTGTGTACTAAAGAAAATGAGGACTGCAACATTCCTTGCAGAATACAATTTACTCACATTCTCTCCTTCTCTACTGAAACTGCTTCTATAAAGGTCACCAGTAATTCCTATGTCACCAAATCCACCGGTAAGTTTACTGTTTTATCTTCCTCTATCATCTGCATTCGATATTGTTGACTATCTTCCTCATTCATGAAATACTTTCTTTGCTGGCTTCAATAACATTTAAGTGTCATGGTTTCCTCCTTCTACAACGGTCACTCTTTCTCTGTCCTTTCTGCCTTTTCACAATTTCTACAGATGGGATGTTACAGGGCTCACTACCTGACTCCCTGCACCCCCACCAAGACTCACCCCAGTCCCTAAGTGAACACATCCAGCTATTACTGAAACTACCATCTCTAAGCTAATGGGTCCCAAATTTTTATCTCTAGCTTTGACCTCTTCCTAACTCAAGGCTCAAATATATTTCTACTTATCAAAAAAGAACCCTGCAACCCTCCATTTATTTTATGTGAGGAACTTAACACTATCTGAAATTATATCATGCTTTTACATGATAATATTTGTGTCCCCCACTAACAGTCAGTTCTACAAAATCAGAGCTTTGTCTATTTTTGCCTAGAGCAATGCCTACCACTTAGTTTTTGTTACTAGGTTTCATCTCATCAGTTTTGACTGTGCGGCAGAGCAGAACTGTCCCATACGTTTTCTGGGCTGTAATTTTTACAGGAGCAGACTGCCAAGTCTTTCTTTTCCAGAGCCTCTGAGTAGGTCTGAACCACCAATCTTTTAGTTAGCAGCCCAGTGCTTAACCATCACTACCAATGTTCCTTTACCACTTAGGCAATAATAAATCTTTGTTAAATGAAGGATTACCATAGACTCAAACTAGCTCATGAACTCAAGGGCCAAATTCATTCATCACATAACTTTTTATCATCTTACCCAAGTTTAAGCTAACTGCTTCCTTTTCTGTCTTCTTCCTTATCATCCAAAATCCCTCTTTTTTTTCAATCTTAATGTTTATGCTCATTCTAGCACATAGCACATTGTATACGGAAGACAATTAGTTTGTTAAAGTGGATTGAGTTGTACAAATAACTCAGTGTAGAGGGACAGAGCAGAACCAGAATTAAAGACTAGAAAAGTTGGAAGAAGGCATAATTGTTCAAGCAATTATTACTACTTCATCGAGTATTGCTCTTTCCAGTCCCAGAAATACTCAGCTGTATGCTAAATGACCATATAAGATAGATGTATACAAAAGTCTCTTTTATCAAGAAGGTAAGACTGGATGATCTCTAACATCCAAACTGAATATTTCTTGATTTTCTGTAGGATGTAGAGAGGGAGGAGATAATAAGGACTGGGAAGGTGCCAATGCTATTTGGAGAATAGGAGGACACCAATGACAGAGAGTACAGTTTCACTAAAATGATAAGAGCACAGTAGGAGGGTTGCAAGTGATTAACTGGGTGCTGAAGAAATAAATACTGTCAAAGTAGATGTCTGTTGGTGAAAGAAAGTGAAGAAGATAGTTTACAGCTCAAAAGACCAGGTCAGTTTTCAGGGATGTAATAATATTAATAAATTTGTTTATTTATTAAATAATATTATTCAAATAAATATTAATAAATAAACTAAAATAATAATATTAATACACCTCAGAGTAACCAAGAGAGCACGTTAAATTTCAGAATATCACAATCCAAAGGGTGAGTCTCTAAGAATTAGAAAACTGAAGACTACACCAAGAACTTAGTTCACCCTCTAAAATTATCAAGAAAAGTTCTAATACCCTAGGGTACATTTTGGAATCACAGCAAATTCTGCCCAAAACCATCCATGAAAGAAAGTCTCCTGAGCTAATATCAGCCAGTTAAATGCATTCTTGGGCACAAACATCACGGACACAAATACAACTACATTAAAATAATCAATTTACTATGGCAGTCATGTATCTCCTTTATTGGTAACTACTTCAAGACCAACAGATTTATTTCCTAACAGTCTAGTCTTTTCCAGCTAATTACCCATTGAATCATCAGTTCCTCAGGAATCTACATGAGAGAGCCCACCTGAACCTTATGCCTATATTTCTATCCTAATTCTACCCTCCACCAAATCTGATTTTCTAAATGCAATCAATATCCATTCCTTAGCATTCCTGGGAGCTGCTGGTAGCATAGTGCCTAAGGCACTTGACTGCTAACCAGAAGGCTGGTGGTTCAAACCCACCAGCCACTCCTCAGAAAGAAGGTTGGACAATTTACTTCCGTAGTGATACCACCTCAGAAACCCAAGGAGGAGTCACTATGAGTTGGATCCAACTCCACAGCACATAACAACAACAACAACAGCATTCCTCAAGTGTTGATGGTATCTCTGCAGAAAAAAAAAAAAAAAAACTCACTGCCATCGAGTCGGATCCAATTCACAGCGACCCCTCTCTGGGTTTCCGAGGTGGTATCACTACCGAAGTCAATTGCCCAATCTTCCTTTCAAGGAGTGGCTGGTGGGTTTGAACCACCAGCCTTCTGGTTAGCAGTCAAATGCCTTAGACACTACACCACCAGAGCTTCTCAGACCCTAGCAACTAAGGTCAAATATGATCTTGTGGCCCTGCAGATGAGTTGAGAGGTAAATGAGAAAGCAAAGCAGAAGCCCTATCATGGAGCTGGGCAGTTAAGAGCTGAAGGGAAGGTTTCCGGCATGTGGCCCAAGACTACTGGTTTGCCAGATTCTCTTGGAGCTGCCGAATTTGTGCAAGACCCTTCAGGCTATAGGGTAGAGAGCTACCTGCCTTGTTAAATCCTTGTTTGGGAAGGAGATTGATCCAAACTGACAGAATGAGGTTCACCCTGCTAGGAGGTGAACAGGGCTAAGAAGTTAGGAATGGATGTTTGTTCTTCTCAAACCACCTTCTTACCCCACAATAACTCTAAGTCACCAACGTATTCAAATTGCTGATTCTCCTGAAAACATGTTAACATCATCCATTCTTACTTCTTGAAGAGATTATACATCCAAATAAGGCATGAACTCAGCCTTCTATCACTGTTATGTACCCCCACAGCATCTAACACAGTGCTGAGCACCAGTAGGACTTCGGAAAATATCTATTAAATCACTGCCTTATCTTGGCAGCCTATTTTTCACTTATTCTCACAAACTCAAATCCTAATCCTCCTTAACAACCCATGATCTTCCATGCTCTTTCACTGTGTGTGTCTAAATCTCCCCAACCAACTGGTTGTAGTCACCCATATTTTCAAAAATCAGAAACTGCACAATAGCTCAATTGCCAGAGTTGTATGCCACTGACTCTCTTATTCCCAGAGGAGTAACTAGGAACACTGTTAGATAATATAGTTTTCATATACGTTTTATTTTATCCTCACAATATCCTTCAAGGTTGAGTATGACAGGGATTATAATTCCCATTTTAGAGTTGATGGAACCAAAGCTCAGAATGGTTAAGTAAACCACAAAGCTAGGAAGTGATTTTTAAATCAGAATAAAACCCAGGTCTCCATCTGGTACCTCACACTGCTTTTTTATTAGCACATCTCTCCCCAACCTGAGTTACCTCTTCCTTTCCTCTCTATACTGTCAAAGAAGTGTAACATCATGGGGAGACATAACAGGTCATCTGGCTACAACTCACAGCTGCATCACCAGTGGGGAGCTAAGACCATAACACACATGGCTGTGTCCTGAATCTTGGCTCTCACTTGCTGCTGCACTCACTCAGGAGTAATGACCAGCAGCGCTTGTATATGGAAAGTAAGGCTCTCAGTTCTGATTTAACCAAAGCACTGTGTGTTCACACCTTGCCATCCGCTGGTCATCTGTCAAGGCGGCTGTGAACATAAAACAGTGCCTGGCTCTGGTACTCTGCTATGTCACCGGCTAAAAAACCCAACCAAACAGTAGCATGATGTCTTATTCCTCCTGTCATTGCTGCACACGAATGGCTGGAATGCTTTTTCTCATTGGTTCTCTAAGAGAACACCCAAGGTGCCTTAAGAATGGACTAGAACTTTAAAATCGAGATGAAAGAAGGAATAGGTGGTCCATAGATGAGAAAAGCATAAGATAACACAAGATGAAGTTTGGAGTTTTCAAGAGCCATAGCTGAGTGAACTGGCTATCCCTCAATCATGCAAAAGATTAGTTTGTGTGACCAGTAAGAAATTTGAAGCTCTTTGTATCATCCAAATCTTAAGTATAACAACAGTAAGTAATTGTTATACTAAAACAGAATTCACTAAACTACTTCACTTTCCACCAACTTCAAAACATAAACATGACGACACTTTCTTTTGGGAGTTCCCATACCAAGAATCATATACCCTCACCTCACTTATTGATTATGTTGTTAGCTGACATTTCACATTTATGTCAATAGTAAGAAAATCTACTATGCAACTATTTTTTTGTGTTAACAATGATGTCTGGCAGTAACAAATGTCAAGATGCAAGGTGAGAGTAACTCTGGTTGTAATAGTTAAGGTTATGTGTCAACTTGGCTGGGCCATGATTTTCAGTGGTCTGGCAATTATGTGATGATGTAATTTGACAGTTATATGTAATGATGATATTTGGCAGTCATGTAATGATATAGTTATCCTCCATTTTTGCATAATGCCAATTTTTACATAATGACCTGGTCTCTGGAAACTACATCATTAAGTAAGGAGAGGTAGACTTGCATTTATGAAGTAGCTCATCTCATCCTTTGTGGAAGATAGTATTTTCTACATAGTAACAGAGACACTGAGTGATATTCCCAGAGCCCTGGTCAAGGAGTATATAGCAATACACAGCAGTGTTGTAAATGTTGGGTTCTTGAGTCAGACTGCCTGGGTTTAATCTAGACTGTGACACTTGCTAGTGGGATGTCCTGCACAAGTTACTTAATGCCCTTCTTATCAGTTTCCTTACTTATAAAGTTATGATAACAACAAGATCTATTTCAAGGACTATTCTAAGGATTATTAAGAGATAATATATAAAGTACTCTGCACAAGGTAAATATTCAATAAGTGATAAAATCAAAAACCAAACTCACTGCCATCGAGTTGATTCTGACTCATAGTGACCCCCAGTGGGTTTCTAAGGCAGTAAATCTTTACACAAGTAGATTGCCCCATCTTCATTGCATGGAGCAACTGGTGGGTTTGAACTGCCAACTTTCTAGTTAGCAGTCAAATGTCTTAGGCACTATGCCACCAGAGTGATGGCTATTATTAAAAATAAAAGTAAGTTGAGGACCTCTGCTTTCTGCCATGATGAACTATGTGGACAAGACTAGTCATCCTACTGGAAACTATAATATTAGACAAAAATATATGCAGCAACTGTTTCCAGGCAGTGGATAAGAGGCAGTATAAAAGTTAGATTCTTGTGAAAAGGGTAACTCATGAGATAAGCCCATGATCACCATGCTCTCTGTCTAAAGACAATTTCCTGACTGCAGTACAGAGAGGCTGAGTCTAAGCTCAGTACAGTAGTGGTACTGTGCTGAGGAGATAGAGGTCAAAGTTCATGGAAGGTAAAGAGGCTGGAATATTTAGTAGAGTGGATGTCAGAGAAGCATGTGCAAAGAAGGACCCTATAAGTCCAAGTTAGGGTCCCCTATGGGGAACTCTGGTAGCATAGTGCCTAAGGCACTTGACTGCTAACCAGAAGCCTGGTGGTTCAAATCCACCAGCCACTCCCCGGAAGGAAGTTTGGGCAATCTACTTCCGTAGTGATGCTGCCTTGGAAACCCAAGGAGGGGTCGCTATGAGTCGGGGCCGACTCCACGGCAAACAACAACAACATAAGTCTATGGCTGAGGGCTTGGTTATATATGTTCAGGTTTATCAAGATTTATCATATAGAAGAAGGGTAGAAAGCAAAACATAAATGCTAATGGATGAGTACTAGTGGAGAAAGAGGAGTGCTGGAGCTTGCTAGAGTTCTAGTCCTACCATAATAGAGAAATCTCCTTAAAACCCTGTTAACATCCCTGATATCCAGATGAATTGCCAAAAGTGCTACCCCTTAGGAATAAGGACTACATCCTAGAGGAAGAGCAACTCTATCTCCATCCTAAAAAAGACCACATCCAAATCCACAGGGAGACAGAATTTAGAGACTGTTGGAAGAGTTTGGGAAAATTGTAGGCTTTCTACAGATATACAATAATAAAGCATAAAACCAAGTCTTCACAAGTTCAAAATGATCAGCCAGTATTTAAATTGCCAGTGAAAACAAGAATTAACACTGTTGCAAGCAAACAACAGAATTCAGAATGTCTACAATGTATTATCCACACTGTCTATCTAGTATTCAATGTAAAACTCACAAGACATATAAAGAAAATGAAATATGTGTTCCATATTTTGGAAATGGCATATAAAGAACTTGAAGCTGCTATTACTGTTATAATTATATTAAAAGAGATAAAAAAATTCAAATAATTAAAAAGAAAATATGGCCTTAATAACTGAACAGATAAGCAATCATAGCAGAAAAACAGAAATTACAAAAAAGATGGAAATAACAGTTCTAGAATAAAAAGTACTATAACTGATGTATATATATATATAAACCAAAACCGAACGCACTGCTGTTGAGTTGGATCTGACTCATAGCAACCCTTCCTTGAGTTTCCAAGATGGTATCACTGGGGAAGTAGATTGCTCAACTTTCTTCCAAGGAGTGGCTGGCAGGTTTGAACCACCAGCCTTCTGGTTAGCAGTTAAATGCCTTAGGCACTATGCCACCAGAGCTCATTATATATATATATATATATATATATATATATATATATATATATATATATATATAATTACAGCATGAACATAACCAAAGATTGAAGATGGCAGAAGAGTGGAAGAGTCAGTGAACTTGAAGATAGATTAATATCTTTAATCTATTCTTTTCTCTTTTCACCCTGGCTCTCTGCCTAGAAACAATTTCCTCACTGCAGTACAGAGAGCTGAATTCCAAGTATAACACAGAAATAAATAAATAAAGACAGAGGAAAATAAAAGAGTCTCATACTGATATTTGGAACAGTATCAAATGATGTAACACACATATAATTGGAATCTCAAAAATAAAAAGTGAGATTGAAGCAGGAAAAAATGTGAAAAAGATAACAGTCTAAAACTTCCCAAGTATGGTGAAAAATACTAACTTATAGATAAAAGAAATCATCAAACCACAGCAGGATAAATATAACAGGAATATAAAGGGAATCACATCTAGGCACATCATAAACAAACTTCTAAAAATCAACACAAAGGGAGGATCTTGAAAATATCTAAGAAAAATGAAATATTACATATAGGTAAATAAGAGTAAGGAAGATAGATTGCTGGTTTATTAGAAACAGAAGACAATGGAACAATATTTATAAAGTACTGAAAAGAAAAAAAAAAAAAAATGTCAATCCAGAATTCTATATCCAGCAAAAATATCTTTCAAGAATGAGGATAAAATAAAGATATTTTCAGATAAATAAAAGCTGAGCAAAAAAACGACCTTCAGGCTGAGATACTAGAAGAAAACATGGACGTACAGGAAAAAATAAAGAACACTAGAAATGTAAAATAAATGAGTAAATTAAAAAGACTATGTTTTCTTCCTCCTCATAATTTACATAAATAACTATTAAAGCAAAAATAATGATAGTGTAAGGTAAGATTTATAATATATGTAGAAAAAAAAGATAGGACAACAACCACACAAAAGTAGTTAAATGAAATTATGTTGCTGTAAGTTTATTACACTTGTGAAATGAATCAGGAAACCAGATGTGGGAATTGGGAAATGTTAGATGAGAAGTGAGAAAAAGAACATGTGAAAAGAAAGTATACAATGTCCAATATGCAGTATGAATATTTACAACACTGACTCAAAATAAAAAACCAAAAACTCACTGTCACTGAGTCGATTCCAACTCACAGTGACCCTATAAAACACAAAAATCAAACCCATGCCGTAGAGTCATATCCAACTCATAGCAACCCCTCCTTGGATTTCCGAGGTGGTATCACTATGGAAGTAGATTGCCCAACCTTCCTTCTGAGGAGTGGCTGGTGGTTTCCACCAGCCTTCTGGTTAGCAGTCAAATGCCTTAGGAGGCACTATGCTCCCAGAGCCTCATAATTTAAGAACACATATCGTTAGCCACAGAGCAACCATTAAAAAAAAAAAAAAAAAAAAGCG
>NW_006921713.1:7477970-7523898 GCF_000298275.1 Orycteropus afer afer | reverse complement strand
AAAAAAAAAAAAAAAAAAAAAAAAAAAAAAAAAAAAAAGCGGAGATACACATTAAGAAGTCAATAAACCAAACCCAAAACCAAATTCACTGCCATAGAGTTGATTACAGCTAACAGCGACGCCCGGTGGGTTTCCAAGGCTATAAATCTTTATGGAAGCAGACTGCCTCATCTTTCTACTGTCAGATGACTGGTGGGTTCAAATCACCAACATTTTGGTTAGCAGTCAAATGCTTTAAAGCACTATACCACCAGAGCTCCTTTATAAAGTCAACAGAGGAAATAAAATGCAACACATACACAAAATTATTAACTTAAGATAGAAAAGCAAGCAAAGAAAAGCAGAAGAGACAAATAAAAATAAAAAAGCAATACAGTAGACATAAACCCCCATATCAACAATCACATTAAATATGAATATACTAATCACTACAATTTAAGGTACAGAAATTATCATACTGGATTTTAAAAAAAGCAAGACCTGATAATGCTATTTACAAGGAATGCGTTTTAAATATAAATGCATAGAGGGGTTGAAAATAAAAAGATGGAAAAAGCTATAACATGCAACCATATAACCCAGCAATTTTACTTTTGGAAGCATGTCTATAATAAGATTTTGACATGAATGTTCTTCATAGATTTATATAGAAAAAAAACTGAAAACAATTAATATAAACAGGTGAAGAGAGAAACAAATTGTGGTACATTTATAAATAAAATACTACTCAATAAAAATGAACTACTAATATGTGCAACAACATGGATAAATCTCACAGACATTTTGTTGAGCAAAGCAAGCCAGATTCAAAAGAGTACACAGTGTGTAATTCCATGTACATGAAATCCTAGAACAGGGAAAACTAATTTACAGGGATACAAGTCAGATCAATAGTTGTTCAGGTTTGGGAAGAAAAACTGACCACAAAGTGGCATGAGGGACGTTTTGAAGATATGGAAATGTTCTATTTCTTGTTTGGAGCTGTGGTTACATGTTTCTATATATCTGACCACTGACTTTTTAAAAAATATGTGAACTTTATTTTATTTAAATTATACTTCAATAAACTTGACTTAAATTTTAAAAAGTCAATTGACTGTTTCCTTTTTTTCTGCATTCACCATCCAACTTTATCAACTCCCACCCATTCAGTAAAGAGAGAAGTGGAGACTGGAACGAAATATAAGGCCTCCTCAAAACAATTTAACTGTGACCTACCCTCAGTCTATTCTAAATGCAGTCTTTGAATTACCATTTACATATGGGGTCGCCATGAGTTGGGCTTGACTCCACAGCACTGGAGTTATTGGAGCAGAACCAGGCGTCATTTCATTCTGTTATACACGGGGTCACCATGTGGTGCAGCTGATTTGACAGCAACTAACAACACTATTATTATAATTGATCACCTACCGTTACAGTGTTTAAGGAAGCTTAGATGCCTAAAATCTAGTTTCTAAAATTCTTTTATATATCCAGAGCAGTTCAAAACTACAAAACATATGCTTGATCCAAGGAACATTTCCTCCTTACAAGGAAAGCACAGAACTCAAAACTAGAAAGGGTTGAGTGTGTTTGTTTTAGCTACAGCCTCAAGGCAGGAGCTGGGACACAAGTACAGTGACTGAAAACCCCAGGTACTTTTCTTTTTCACCTTTCCAGGCTCATCGTTAAATAGGGTTTTCATTGCAAGTTTATGAATCTGTGGACAAGAGAGTTTGAAATCCACAGATTACATTGCTAAATTTCACCAGTCCCTTGAGATATTTACAGTTTCACCATCATAAATGAAACCAACATATAATCTGCAATAGGACCTGCCTTCCAGAGCTGTTCCACTCAATTCACCTCCCAGGTTCCTGAAGCCACTCACACCCACTGCATCTACTAGAAGAGTAATGCAGTAATTTAGATCCATTGTGGTGAGGTTTACTTCACTGTACTCGGTTTACCTCAGTCTGTTTTATGATTTATGACAGAACAGAATAAGGAAACTTCCTCATCTTTAGAGAACACCACATAGCATATCCAGAAGGCATTTTTCCCTTAATGTGTTTTTTTTTTCTCACCTCCCCATTCACCCTCTATGTATCTCTCTTTCTCTCTCTCTCTCTCTCTCACACACACACACACACACAGAGAGAGAGAGAGAAAGAGAGAAACAGCTAAAGCTCCAAACTACCAACATGATAAAGTGGGAGAAGAAATTGATTTATGAGGGTGGTACAAGGGGTATAGCTAGGAGGTAATGGGGTGAAATTGAGCAAAGGGAAGTGTAGGCCGAGTATCAAGAAACATTTGAAACTCAACAGAGTGAGAAGCAAGCTCTCAGGAGAGCCTTATGGCTGGAAATCATTAACAAGTAACAATGGGAAAGAGCTTTTTGTGGCCTGGCAAGGTGGAGAGAAAGGAACAAGGTCAAATTTACATTTCACTAATATCTATCATATACCTGTATAAATTTGCTTTGAAATGTTTAATAAATAATTATTGCTAACTAAAGGAGCTCTGGTGGTATAGCAGATAAGGCATTTGGCTGCTAACCAGAAGGTCAGCAGTTCAAACCCACCAGCTGCTCCACAGAAGGAAGATGGGCCAATCTACTTTTGTAAAGATTTACAACTTTGGAAACCCAATGGGGGTTGCTATGAATTGGAATCGACTCGATGGCAGTGAGTTTAATATACTAAAGTCAGAGGCACTTGGCTAAACAAGCAACGCTGTGAAGAGTGAACATTCTATTTCCATATTCTCTCTCTCTTTCTCTCTCTCTCTCTCTCCCCTTCTCTCTCTCCTTCTCTCTCTCACTCACACACACCGCAAACATCTATAGTCTCCACACACCTTCCAGCATGAAGAATGGAACGAGGTGATTCACCATGTACCTTACAGAGAGATCAACTCTTATTTATCCTTTCTCTCCCAACTATCAATGACCTCATCAACATCCTGATCTACCACTTATCCTTCCCACCCTCTGTTTCTCAAAATTTCCACCGATTTCTCACATTTACTTATATTAGCCATTGTCTCTATGCTGGTGCTCCCTTACCGGTCCAGGTAGTGGATGGGCAGGAAATTCACTCTTTTTGTAGTTCTTAGATTAAGTCAATTAACAACAGTGCTCAAAACAATATTGCCAAACACTGAGGACTGTCTTGTACTTCAATGCCTCCTCCTATTTTTAGTACTTTGAGACTACATCATGGTCCCATAGTTGAGCCTGGTCAAAAGTTAAAAATGCCTACACTTAGCCAACAATTCCTCACAACCTTGTGGCCAAAAGTTCTCCAAAAGAAAAGCTGACAACCTTAGTCTTACGCACGATAAGGCTAGGGGAAGCTGCCAAATATTCCTGCTATGAAAACGGACAAAGGGACAAGAAAAAACACAATGCTGCTCTTACTACAAACCCAGTATGTAAGGCACGGGATCGGGTGTGACCTTCTGTTTCCAAGTCTATAGTGTAAAGCTCTATAGGATAAAGGACATAAGCTCTGCAGAGCATGATTTGCTAGTTGAGAAAAGTTAGCCATAGGATAGACACCTCAATACCAAAGATCAGCAAAATCTGCCCTTAAACTTGGCCCAAGCAGCATACGCAGCATCAAATATTCCAAAGTTACAAAACCTGTCTTGTAACAGGCTATGATCAGAAGAAAATGTCACTTCTAAATCTATGTGAATGCAGACCATGGTAGTAAAGGGTGAAAATAACTAAACTTGTAAATTTGAACACTGGTGAGAATGAAAGTAAGCCTCAACTGTAGCTAAATCAACACTGGGTCTTGTGTGTTAAGACCAAGTGGAAAAGATTAAATGTTGGCATGTTACTGCCCTCTCCTGGGCGAAGGTCAAAGGATGTGTGAGTCACAACTGGCTCAAGTCTGTGTGCCTCAGGACAGTAAATCTTTAATCCACTCTTTTATAAACCTTTGATAAAAGTATTACCTTTTACCATCTTCCACATGCAATCTTCTCTCCCAAAAAAACCCCTCCATTTTACCTTTCACACTGGAACGAAAGGCTTCTGAGATCACAGACTTCATTAGCATATCACAAATGGTTATTGATGGGGAGCAAAGGGGGATAGAACTTCAGAAAGGCTGACTGATCCATTTTTTTTTTTAAACAGCAACCTCTTTCCCTATTTATTGGACTAGAATTGTTTATATTGATCCAAGAAAATTTCTTCTTCCAATCTTCACCCCACCTCATAGTCTAACAACTCTTCATTTGCCCAAGCACTTACTGTTCTGGAACTTAACGTATACAACTGAATAATGTAATTAAACTCAATTCACTTATAATTTTTAAGGGCTAAAATATCTTGTGACAATTAATGAAAATGCAACTCTTTTGGAATAATTATTATGTGATTTTTAATTGCTATATAAATAACATTTTAAGCAAAGATACAAATTAATAAGATAAGTTGAGGCAAATTAATTAACAATGTCCGGATAGGCCTAAATTAGGTAATAAACTATTTTTTAGAAAGTCCTGAGATAAAGTCACCTACTTATAATTCTTAATTTCATACAAGATAGTAAAGATCAGGTCCAAATTCACATAAATTAAGGGAATCCAAATTAATAGCTGTTTACTGTATAGTATCTTTCAAAAGAGACAATAATCACTTTAAAGGATTCTCACCCTCAACAAATATTTATCCAGGGCCTGCTGCATACACAGCACTATACTTGGGGAGCACAATCTCATTATCATGTCTCCCCAGGAGGATCACAGAAAATCCTGAGTTGCTATTGGAGTCACCTTGCTTCACTTACATTTTAATCATGTCTCTGACCACTCCGGTCCCTGCAGAGGCTCTCCTAGTCACCATTCATGAGAAGAGTATCTCCTCAGGGGCAAGCAGTCTGGATTTGCAGTGGGAGAAATATACCCCAGGGAATGAGGGCACCTGACTGCTAGTCTTAGAGCTGCCACTTGTCCTTTCACTTAAGATCAATGGCCACCATCCACTGAGCTCTTCTCAACAGGTGTGCCTGGCAATATGCTAGCACCTTATGGATATTAACTTCATTTAATCCTCAAAACAACCTTCTAGGTAGGTCTTCTTTTGTTATTGCTGTTAACTGCCATCATGTCGATTCTAACTCCTGGCAACTCTACATGTGTCAGGGTAGAACTGCCCCATAGGGTTTTCTAGGTTGTGACTGGGACCTTTCAGAAGCAGATCGCCAGGCCTATCTTTCAGGGTGGGTTCAAACTGCCAACCTTAAAGCTAATAGTGAGCACTAAACTATTTGAGCAACCCTGGGATCAAAGGTCTTATTATGTTGTTGTTGTTGTTACATGCTGTTGAGTCTATTTTCAACGCATAGTAACACCATGTGACAGAGTAGAACTGCCCCATGGGGTTTTCTAGGTTGCAATCTTTATGGAAGTAGATCACCACATCCTTTTGTTGTGGAGCCACTGTGTGAGTTTGAACCACCCATTCCATTCAGCAATCAAGCACTTAACCACTGTATCACTGTTGTTGTGTTGTTGTTGTTACGTGCCCTCGAGTCCAACGCAACTCATAGCGACCCTTCCTTGGGTTTCCGAGGAAGTATCACTACGGAAGTAGATTGCCCAACCTTCCTTCCGAGGAGTGGCTGGTGGGTTTGAACTGCCAGCCTTCTGGTTAGCAGTCAAGTGCCTTAGCCACTATGCTACCAGAGCTCCCACTGTATCACTAGCTCTCCTTTAGGTCTTATCATAATCTTATTTCAAGGATGAAAAGAGAAGTGTACAAAATTTAATCACTTTTTCCAAAGTTACAAAACCTTAAGAAGTAGAGATACAATTCAACAGCAAGTCTGTCTGATTTTAAAGTCCAAGCTAGTAACTGTGGTACACTATTCCCTTCATCGCTGAAATGAGATCAACCCATGAAGCTTGATATTCAGATCAAATAACAAAATTTTTTAAATGACATTTTCTGAACAGTAATTTCCTTATGTAGAGGATCATTAAATCAGGTCATGTAATGCCTCTACTAAAAATTCTCTAATAGTTGCCCATCACACTTACAATAAAACCCCAAGTTCTTGCTCTGACCCACAAAACCCTACATGTTTCTACTTCTGCCCTATGCACTATGAAGTATGACCTCCTTGCTTTTTTGCCAACAATAAAAAAGCACATTGCTGCCTCAGAGGGCTTTGAATTTGCTGTTCCCTGAGCTGAGATGTCTACATGACTCAGCTCCTCACTTCATGCTACCTTATCTAAGAAAGCTTCATCACTTTCAATCCTTTCACCTGTCTTTATTCACAGCACTTATCATTCTCTTTTATCATTATATTCATAACTGTTTGCTTATTATTTGCTTCTCTCATGATACTGAAATCATCATGTGGGCAGGAACTTGGCCTTGCCTGCAAACTGACAGTAGAGCAGTTCATAGTACATAAGAGACACTCAATAAATATCTGTTGAATTAACAAATAAAGAAATTAGCATAAAGTTTTTAATATGTACAGATTTACCTACTTGTATTTTAACTTGTAAAGTAATCCAGAAAGGGCTATCTCAATTTTATCTATTTTCTATTTCTCCACATTATCTAATTCTCTCCATACCCATTAACATCTTCTCCTTTATCACTCCCCAAATCTGAAATGTGGTGCCCTGAACTTCCACTCTCTTCCTACAAGTACTTCAAAGATCTCCTAAAACCTTTCTCCAACCACATACTGCTGAAGAGAGATGAGTTTCAAGCCACTATCTCAGTCACACAACCCAACATTTCACAACATAAATAACCAAATAACAATATGTGCAGCTACAGGTGGAATTCATGGCCCCATCTGTAAGTAAATACTTATTAATATATCTTTGAGGAGAATGGTAATGCTAGCTCAAGTTATTAAGCTCCTACTTGGCATGTTACATTCACTTTCTCTAGTCTTTTCAACAATGCAAGGTAGGTTTTGTACAATTCATTTTACAGATGATGAAAGTTAATATAAGAAAAGCTAAATAATTTGCCCAAAGTCATGAAGTTAGTTAAAATCTCAAATCAAATCCTTTGCCGTAAAGTCAATTTCAACTCATGGCAACCCTATAGGACAGAGTAGAACTTCCCCAAAGAGTTTTAAGGCTGTAAGCTTTATGAAAGCAGATTGCCACATCTTTCTCTCATGGAGCAGCTGGTGGGTTCGAACAGCCAACCTTTTGGTTAGCAGCCAAGCAGTTAATCACTGCATCGCCAGGGCTCCTTTACATGAAGTTAATTGTTGTTGATGTTGTTGTTATGTGCCATCAAGTCAGACCCAACTCACAGAGACCCTCCTTGGGTTTCCAAGGCAGTATCACTACGGAAGTAAATTTCCCAACCTTCCATCAGAGGAGTGGCTGGTGGGTTTGAACTGCCAGCCTTCTGGTTAGCAGTCCAGTGCTTTAGGCACTATGGTACCAGAACTCCTATGAAGTTAATTAGGGACATTTAACATGAACCCAGATCTGACTCAAGTCCAAGGAAGAAGCATTTATTTCAGTTTTAAGGGCTAACTATTAAGGCTTTTACAAAATTAATCAAGTATTTTTCAGGCACTTATTATGTGTTCCAAACTGTAATAGCTAATCAAGAATACAAAAGAAATGTATGAATTTCCAGCTGAGAAGGAGAGTGGTGGATCATTGGTTCAGTTCTCTATTTTCTTACATGCCCACAGCTTTAATTTTTCCAAGCTCTGTCTGGAATACAGGTTAAGTTAATTTGTATGACTTCTATAAAGCATGAGTTGTTTATCATAAATCACTTCACTTATCAGATGGCTATGGCCAGAATAATAAACTGCTTTCCTAGTATAATGCACTTGTCTAGAATAAAGTGATTCAATAGATGTTCCTAAGATTATAATAATAATAAGTAGGGGTTTAGAAGCCCAGGATCTGAAACAAATTGGGGCAGGCCAAAACAAAACAAATGGCCACAAAGCACCTGTATCTCTTCTTGCTTGACCCACTTAATCCACTGTCTGCATCACTGTTACGACATTAGAAAGAGTGAGCAGTGGCAGGGTGGTATTTTATGAGGTGTTACAATTTTTTAACTAACCTACACCTCTTTTCTGTGTTTTCTGTATCACTACAGATTCCTGTTCCATTCCTGGATGTTGCTCCTTGAGTATGTCTCTGACTATGTGATCCTGGTGAAAGCTGCTTTAGAAACTAACCACAGTTGCTAATACCTGAAGTTTTGTTTTACCTTTTATAACAGTAATAAGTCTCGGTGAACACAATGACAGCAGATTTTATACAAATCATCACTTTTCTCTCTCTGGGGCTAGTCTTTCTACAGAGCAGGTAAGAAGCATCAACCTACATGTGCATGGCAATCCTACAGTGAGATGGCCTGTGTGATAGTCAACAAGGGGTGACCTCTCAGCTTCCCACAAGGGCTACGATAGCCTATTTCACCCAGGAAATAGAATCAAGAGTACAAGGGCAGTGATAATAGAAGGTTGTTTCAACCCCAACTGAAGTCTATGAGATATTAGAGAACATAAACAACTGGTTCTTCACAAGGTTTTGATTTCAGTAACATAGTAGAACCATTACATATTTGAAGGTAAACGCTCTATCACTAGACTTAATTCCAAGAACTGACTATGCAGACAGGGTAATGGAGGATGCCAAACCACTGCCTATATTATAACAATGTGGTAATACAAGGAGGTACATGAATAAGCCTAATTTGAGCATGCAGGTGAGCAGCTCTGTGGATATCCAGGGGCTGACTCAGACCACACCATGGAGAAACTGGGTAAAAATCTTAGTGGGTTCACAAAAGGAAACAAGGAAAGTCAAGTTTTGAAGTTAGTATAAACACAGGCAATCCCAAGCTTACAAACGAGGTCTGTTCCTATGTGTTTAAGAATGTGTAGATACGTTGAACCAGATGCCTACAGTTCTTATTTAGCGTTACTTCAGTACAAGAAAAGGAGATTTGGTGGTGCAGTGGTCAAGGCATTTGGCTGCTAAACGAAAGGTCAGTGGTTCAAACCCACCAGGTGCTCAGTGGGAGAAATGGGACAGTCTGCTTCCATAAAGATTTACAGCCTTGGAAACCCCATGGGGGAATTCTACTCTGTTATTATGAGTCAGAATCGACTCAATGGCAATAGGTTTAGTTTATTTATTTATTTATTTTTAGTTCAAAAAAAGGCTTGACCTGGAGAGAACAATCATGGGAGAAGGAAGGGCTGCTTATGCACAGGGAGATAGCTCAGGGTGCAGAAGAGTATGAAGGAATGGACACTGGGAGGAGGTAACTATGGGGAGGAAGTGGGAGGGGAGCTGCTGCATTGTAAATTTTGGTCAATGACATGAGACAAAGTATATGTGAACTGCTGTATGAAAAGTGAATTTACTCTGTAAATCTTCACCCAAATCCTAAAAAAAAAAAAAAAAAAAAAACCCTAAAAAAAAAAAAAAAGAAAAGGCTTGAACTAAATTACTTAAAAGCTGTATGTGCAACAAGTGATGCTGATTGTGATGAAGAATGTGCTGAGAGAAGAGATTGGTTCAGTTGTTTCAAAGCGAGGGCAAATTTGTAAACATTAAAGGGCAAGTAGAAATTGTCTGTAAATCAGATGCTCACTGCCTGTAGGTAAATCCTATGTGTGTGTGTGCACATGTATGAGTGTATGTGTGTACACAGTATCTTCAAATGGTTTTGCCAGTTACCCACTAAAAGCAGTCTTAAAAGCTATGTACACCACGCCCATTTTGAAGCTGACATCTAAATTTTTTCATCATAACCTACCTAAGTGGTTGCAAAGGATATAATTTCTGGCATAGAATAAATATTAACATTTTTTAAATAATTCATCACTACAACCATCCATTTTTCAAATATAAGGTGAACTTCTTCTTTAACAGTCATAAATATTATCATTTCTTTTTCTCCCCCACTGTATTTCTCTTCCACTTCCCCAAAAGTTTTGTCTTAATGTAATATATATTACGCTCAAAATTATTTTACTGATTATTCTAGCATACTTTTTTTATAACCAAAATATGTACATAAATTGAACTTTATTATATTTTGTATATTTTGTAATCATAAAGTTCTAAGTGTTTAAATGTTCTTCTGTGGATGGATATAGTGCTACAATTAATATTTGTAATCATTTACTGAAGCTAATCTAAATGTATTAAATACTTTGACAAATAAGTATTAAGCATAAACAGTAAAATCTTATTCAAAATGTTTTAATAAACTGGATATGGGAGTAGTTTATGGTATCTTGATTACAGGAAGATTCCTCTAACATTTATTCTTCCTCTAATATTTACTCTAGATAAATATTTCTATTTATCCCTTTATTTGGCCCCTGGAAAATTTTCCCCTTAGAGTAATGAATATAGGAAATTCTGGGTAAACAAGAGATGTGTTTTTTCTTCCATAAAGTGAGAAAAGGGCAATCATGAAAGGGGAAGGAACACTTCCTCAAGCAAATCAATTTTAGGAAAGAATACACATGGGAAACTGAGTATCTGGAGATTTGTTGCTGCTGTTAGTTGGCTGCCAAGTTGATTGGACGCATGGCGGCCCGCTGTGTGCAGAGCAGAACTGCTCCAGAGGATTTTCAAGGCTGCGACCTTTCAGGAGCAGATCACCAGGCCTGTCTTCCAAGGCACCCCTGGGTGGGTTTAAACCAACCACCTTTCAGCTAGTAATCAAGCATTTAACCATTTGTGCTACTCAGGGACTCAAAACCAGAAAACAAACCAGTCGCCACCAAGTCAATTTTGACTCAGCGACCCCATGTGCTTCAGAGTAGAATGGCTCACAGGCTTCTCAATGGTTGTGACCTTTCAGAAGTAGATCACCAGGCCTGTCTTCCAAGGTGACTCCTTTAAAATTATCCATACTTTATAATTCTTGGAAAATCTTCATGTACTCGCAAAGGTACCTGTTCCCCAATTTAAAGATACCTGTTCCCCAATTTAAAGACTGTGTGTTTGAGAACTTCTGAAACATTGCAGATGTGTTGTTTTCCTCACTGACTATAGTCTGTTGAATGTAGTAATAAATCATGAATTATAGAAACTATATATATGTATATTTCCTTGCTGTTCTACTAACTTATGTGCATCACCACAGAAAAGAAAAAAGAAAAAGTCTGAGCCTCATTATATGAATTACCCTGGTATTACACCCACCTAGACTGCCTGTTGCTTTCCTCTCCTCATTATCTTGCAGGAGGGGTGTCAACAACTTGGCCCAGCCAGCAAGCAGCAAAGTCCGCACACCAGCCTGTGCCAGAATAATAGTAACATAGCTCAAAAACTTATGCTTCACTTCATGGAGGACTATGGTCAAAGAAGACAACAAAGAGAACCATACTCCCACACATCTTCCCCATACATCCAATAGCAATCCTAGCCCACATCCTGCAATATAGTATTTCATCATCCTCAGGAACATTCCCTATCTTACATCTTGTATTTTCAATAATCCATTCTATTTTCTTTTCAACTTGAACCCTGGCATAAAAAGTGGCCATTTGTTCTATAGGACAGACTCCACCTGTGACTGTGGTTCATTTCCCAGGTATAGTTCAAATCCCCTGTGGATGATACCAAAAATATCTCCATGGAAACCTTCATTGAGCTACAGTGCAAAACTGAGGCTGAAGGATGACTTCTCCCTCAAATCACTTCCACAGTGCTAAACCCACGTTATGATCACTCTGTAAGTCTCCTGACCTATTCAAGAACAGGAAAACAGTACATTTCTAAATTGAAATTGTTCTTTCACTTTCCTCAAGACATTTATACAAGAAAACTATGACAAAAGTTGTCATAGTTTAGCTTAGTCCCTGGAAGTACAGCATCTTATTGTTCAAAAACCAAATATATTTTAGTTAATGGTAGAAAAAGTGATATGGGAGGAGTGGGTAAAATGACACCTAAAATGAGCACAAAGGCAAATACAATACAAAATGTCAAATTGTTGTTGGAGACAAAAAAGAAGGTTCTGGAGCAAATATAGCCACATTGCCTCATAGCAAAAGCCTTAAGGAAGTTCCTGCCAGCGGGGATCCTTGGGGTAAATACTTTCTTTTCATAAGGATCAATCCAACCTTGCCCCATATGCTTAAATGCTAAATTCAAAAATGTACTGCAATGAAAGAACAACAAACCTTTGTTAGCCCTCTGGGGGATTAAAGATGCTGAAAAGTGTGCCTTGCTGAGGCAGCACTGTAAATAGCAAGAAGTCCTATTTTTTTCTTTGTTCACAACAAAGTACAGTCCTACAGATTTGGGTCTTAGATTTTTATATATATACACATATATATATAAATTCAAATTCAATTTTGCCAGAGTCATCCGGTTCTACTCTGATGCCAAAGATTTTAACACAGCTGGTGGTGGCACAGCCAACACTGGTGACTTAACAAAGAATGTTCATTCAAAAGCCATGTTTCAAAAGGGAAAAAGGCTCAAGCTTAAAAGACTCGGGTTTTGCAAAGAACAACTACATCCCTAGTTACAAAACTTGCCTATATGTAGGTTACATCAATCCCATCAGCATACCAAAAATGGTTTGTCTCGATTCACAGTCAAGACTCAGAAGCTGTATTCAAATGAGCATTCAGGGTGTAGGGAAGGCAATTGGTTACCAGTGGCAATTCTGTGATAATGGACCATCCAGATTCACCAGCACTTTGGGCCCAGAGACACAAACTAACCATGGTACTTTTTTACCAAGCTACTTTTTATTCAAAAGGATTAAGTACTTGGGGAGGAAGGCTCCCATCAGTGCCAGGTCATTAGTCCCTGCAGTATGTTATGACAAAAATATCTGTCTGGTTGCTGTACTTTGGGGGCTCTTTGCCTTAACCCCAAGAGGTTCTAGGGATACAAGTTCGGGCTGAGTCCACTGACCAAAAAATCCAATGCTCCTAGAGAGGAATCAAGGGAGAAGGGAGATATTGCCTGTGTCTCATCCTGGACAGCAAGCAAACCTCAGCTACATTAAAAAAAAAAAAAAAAAGAAAAATGACAGCAATCAAAAATTGGAATCTGAGCAAGTAAACTGAGTATAGATTGACTTTTGGAAGAAAAAAAAAAAAAAGTAACCTGGGGCATCTCGAAGCTCCTGTGCTATGGAGGAATCTGAAAGAGAGTGTTCCCAAATGTCCCAACTCCAAAGTTTTCCCGCATCCTCCAGGCCCTCTGAGATCAATGGCTGAAAGTCATAATATCCTTTTTTCTGCTGCTTTTTCCCACGGCTAATACAGTTTTCTAAGACCCTCAGTCTAAACACTCAACCAGAGGGATGACAGGATTTCTCGAAGCCCTTTTAGGATAGGAATTGCAGGGGCATTCTGCAATCAGCTCAAAGCTATGGCATGGGGTGCTTCATCTGTGAAGGGACTGGACAGTCATAACTATCTTACAGAGGGCACTTACACAATCATTGGCCTCTATATCAGGCATCCCACAGTACATACAAGATGATTAGGAAACAATTTTATTTATGCTTATGTTCTGTTATTATTAAGTTATATCACAAACCACAATACCAAGAAGTTACATTCAATGTAGTGCATATTGGTGGATGCAGTTTTAAGGGAATCCACAAAACAATACCCACCTTTAGACATGAACCAAGCTATGCTGTGTTTGTAGTATAGCAGCTTGCAAAAAGCAAACCAATTAAATTTCTATTATGCACTTACTACATGGAAGGTATTAATGGAAGAGGAATTCAAAAGAGAGAAATGAAGAATACTAAAGATTAGAAAATAGGTACTTGAATTATCTTTGACATTGATGTTGATTACAGAACCTAAGTGGAAAGATTGAGGATAGTTGGGTGAAAAAGAAAAATTGCTACTTTACACAGAAGATACTGACCAGTTGCCATTTCTACTGAGGTTTAGGAATTATTTTATACAACAGAGAAAAAAAAATCATTATAGTAACATATGAAAGAGTCAAACCCAAACCAAACCAAACTCACTGCTGTCGAGTCAGATCTGACTCATAGAGACCCCTCCTTGGGCTTTGGAGGCGGTATCACAGCCTGCCAAAATTGGGCATCACAGACTAGAAGAAGTTATTAAGGAAATTGCAAAGTATTGTCTCCTCCCTTGTTAGAGATCATTAAAACTGAGCAGACATATTAGCCCACGAGTGTTAACTGAGACCCCAGCCCATGTCCAACCCCATTCAGTGTAGCACTGTAGTTCAAAGTGGGAGCTCTGGACAGACCAACCTGGGTTCAAATCCCAGCCTAGTCACTTACTTGCTATACAACCTTGGACAAGTTATTCAACCTCTTTTAGTCTTTTTCTTCATCTGGAAAAGGGGAATGGTAAGAGTGCCCACCTCATAACTGTGAGGACTGAAGAAAACAAATATGTCAAGCATTTAGCACAAAGTCAGACACACAGGATACGCTCAATCAATTGTTGTTATTATTGTTGCTTATTTTGACTCCTTGCCTATCTTCAGTTACTTGCCCAGGTATTCAGTTTACCAGAACACAATGAAGAAATAAACAGAAGGGCTTTCGGATCAGTCAGACTAGACATCTCAGATGCCTGCACGACAGTCCGTGCCCTCTGTACCTCAAGCCCACACTCATGCCTGTGACTCATACTTCAGGCATAATTCCTTATAAAGAGTTTCCACTTCCAAGTTTATGAAACAAAATAAGTCTTGGGTATAATACTGCTTTGGTAGAAAACAGTTCAGACAAAGGCCATACTTTTAATATCACTAGAGTCCATATCAGAAATAAACTGAGCACAAGTCCTCTGATTGACAAGCCTAGCCACATACATCTTGGAATACAGCTAAACTTGACCAGGGAAGAGAAAAATCAAGGACAAAATCTGCACTCTAGAAGTTGTGCTTCTAGACATCAAAGTTTCAAACACTTTCCACTCGCTTGTGAACATTCCAAGAAGAATGAGGCTAATGCAGATTACCAGATAAAACACAGGACACCTAGTTAAATCTAAATCTCAGATAAACAACAAATACTTTTTAGTATAATTACACAAATATTGCTATATTTAAGGAATACTTATACTAAAAAATATATTGTTTATCTGACATTCAAAAATAAGTGAGTGTCTTGTGTTTTCATTTGCTAAATCTAGCAACTTTTCACATAATACAATGAAGTTCCTATGTGTAGACTGACTAAGGCCAGAAATGAATTAGAAACAGCGAAAACTCAATGATCCCTGGACAGCCCTTTCACCTGGTAAACAGGCTGGAGAAAATTAATTCCAAAAGAAGACAGGAACCTTGAAGCCAGAATAAGAAAACCCAATGTGAAAAGCATTTAGCCTAACTGTAAGGGGTGAAGAGGTCCCCGTGGGCAAATTATCTTGTCTCCCTTAACAGGATATTCAAGTCAAAATCAAGTCTGTAGAAAGTTCACTGCATCCAAAAGCCAGGAGCATACAATTTATGGCTGGTAAAGCTGTATAACTGCCCCATCTGTCAAAACTCTAAGAAGAATTCTGTGGGAACAAGTGTCCGTCCCACAGGCTCCCAAGCACACTATGCCTACTTCTCTCATAGCATTTACCACACAGAACACAGCTACCAACCTATTGATCTGTCTCTCCCCTTGACTGTGAGCTTCTTGAGAGCAAGGACAGCATTTGATTTATCTGTGAAGCTACAGCCTCTAACAATATCTGGCAACCACACAATAAGGCTGTAACCACATGGTTCTTGTAATGAATTTACACCCAGAGGCATCTTGGAAGAAAGGCCTGGCAATCTACTTCACAAAGGTCACAGTCACTGAAAATACTTTTTTTTTTTCCTCCCTACTGATGGCAACTATACTCTGAAACATATATGGTTGCCATGTGTAGGAATAAACTCAATGGAAAATGGACAATTGTTTTTATTTTCTTGGATAAATTAACTTCACTGGAAATATATAATTAAAAAAATCTATTCTTAATAATTCCTCTCATTAAATTAGATATACTTATCTGCTCAGGAGTTATACTTAAGCACATTTTATATTACTGTTAACAGTTGTTATATGCCGTCGAGTCGGACCTGACTCATAGCAACCCCTCCTTGGGTTTCCAAGGCAGTATCACTATGGAAGTAGATTGCCCCATCTTCCTTCTGAGGAGTGGCTGGTGGGTTTGAACCGCCAGACTTCTGGTTAGCAGTCAAGTGCCTTAGCCACTATGCTACCAGAGATCTTTGTAATTATAGTAGTAAAAAAAAAGTCTAAAGATCTTTGTTGAGTTTTTGTAGTTGGAAAGGGTTAAGGAAGAGTTCTACATGCACACAATAATATAAGGATATACTTGCATATAAGGTTCTTAAGTGTAGGTCTACATATGCATGTTATGTGCACATTCAGGCACCACTTGAGCTTCCTGGAAAGCAGTAAAGGTATTAGAAAAAAGATTCAACCTGATCTCTCACTAAAAATATTCAGATATCTAAGGCACTCAATTCTAGAATCAGCTCACAATAATCATTCCTTGTGCTAATAAAACTGCAACACAACATCCCCATCTGCTCACCTTTATACAATGGCCACAGGAGCCCACAAATTGTGGTATGACTATGGTCTTCATGAAAGGCATCACAGAAATACAACTAAATACTCTCAAAGCCTAATTCTCCTTCAGGACAAATCTCAATCCTGTCCTTTCCCTGAACTTCTCCTCCATCCAAGTCTACCTTGTTTCTCTCCTTCTGCATACTTTCCCTAATATGTCCTTCCCTGCTCTCATTGTCTGCTGATCTCTCTTCCTCACAGACTGTTGATGTAGACACTGATTATTTTAAAAAGCACAAATGTCAAAGATAATCTGCTGGCCAACCCACCGCTCCTGAGTCAATTCCAACTTACAATGACCCTACAGAACAGAGTAGAACTGCCTGATAGAGTTTCCAAGGCTTTAAATCTTGATGGAAGCAGAGTGCCTTATCCTTCTCCTGTGGAGCAGCTGGTTGGTTTGAACTACTGACCTTTGGGACAGCAGCTGAACGGTTTAAATCTGCTGGCATGTTAAATAAATAAATAGGAGACAGTAGAGAACAGTATGTGGTCTCCAACAGGCCAGGAGCTGGGCAAGACCATGGACTAGCTATGGGAAGAAAATATTAGAACTTCTATTTAAATGTAATTTTATCTATTTTTAATTTTAGCTTTTTATATGCTTTATAATGGACATGAGGGAGCTTAAGTTGGCACAGTGGTTAAAGCAGTCAGCTGCTAACCAAAAGGTTAGCGGTTCAAATCCACCAGCCACTCTGCAGGACAAAGATGAGGCAGTCTGCTTCCAATCAGATTTATAGCCTTGGAAACCCTATGGGGCAGTTCTACTCTGTCCTACAGGTTCACTATGAGTTGGAATTGATTCGATGGCAGTGAGTCTAGGCTGTAATGGACATAACACAATAGACGGTATACACACATAATTAGGTACTAAATAAAAACACCTTGGTCATTTGTGTCTCAGTTATATATTGCTACATAACAAACCACCCCAACAAACTTAGTGGCATAAAATAAAAATCATCTTACTATACTCACAGATTCAGTGGGTTAAGAGTTTAGACAGGGCACAGTGAGCTGGCTTAGTCTCAGCTCCATGATCTTCAGTCCTTTGCTGAGAGGATGCAAACTAGGAGCTGTCTCCAAGGGCCAGTACTAGAATCTTCTGGAGATTCTTCAGCTACATGGCTGGCACATGGGCTCACCTGAGACTGTCAGCCAGAGCACTTACACACGGCCTTTCTATGCGGCTTCTCATGGTAGCTAGGCACATTCAGAGAGCAAATGTACCAAGGGAAACATGTGAAGCTGCATGGCTTTTTTTGACCTAGCCTCAGAAGTCACCTAGCATTAATTCCTCTGCATTCAATTGGTTGAAACAGTCAAAAGCCTACCAAGATACAGGGGAGAGAATTAGACAATGCCTGTGCTAGGCAGTGGCAAGGTCACCCTTGCAGAGAAACATGAGGGATGGGAGATATTGTTGCAGTCATCTTTGGAAAATAAACCTGCCACAATTTGCCTGTTTGCTCTCAGATTCTAGCCTCTCATCTTCCCTCTACTGTGCTCTGTATTACAGGGGGCAAAATTTTGTAAACCACATTCCCCAGACTCCCTTGCCAAATAGATTTTGGCTAGGTTTAAACAATGGAGGTATCGCCAAGAGACTGAATGTGCCAAACACGGGAAGAAACTAGACTCCCCTTTTCCCTTTGTTTTGGTGAGCATCTTCTCAGTGGCTCTATCTCCTCCACGGTTTCTGTTCTCTGATAGGTAGGTACCACTTGTTTTAGTTCCCCATAGACAGCCTCCACCCTCGAACCCAAGTGTTGGTGACACAAGTGTTGGACAGGCTTCTTGCTTTGCTGATCTGGGGTTGCCTGAACATGCTCTATTTAGCTTTTCAGCTCTTCCAATCCCTTTGTAACTAATTCCCAATATTAAATCCTTCCTTTCAAATTATATGGTGTGGGCTCTATTTTTCTGGCTAGACATTGACTGTATTGAGTCTCTAGGTAGTGGAAACAGTTAAGCACTTGGTTACTAACTGCAAGGTTGGCAATTCAAGCCCACCTAGAGGTGCCTCAGAAGAAAGGACTGGTGACCTACTTCCAAAAAATCAGCCATTAAAAATCCTACGGAGCACAGTTGTACTCTGACACACATGGGTTGCATGAGTCAGTATCAACCTGACAGTAATGTATGGTAGTGGTGGCGATATAATAAATATATACATATTAAGATAAATATTCCAAAATATTTTACTGATCAAAATGGGAAATTAAAAAGTATGTACATTATTGATATAGTTTAAAAGCTTCAGCCTGGGAGTCAGGTTGCCTGAGTTCTAGCCTAGATTCTGTTACTAGCTAATTAACTATATGCTTTGACATTTGCTAAAGAGTTGCAATGGTACAGTGGTTAAAGCATTTAGCTGCTAACCAAAAGATTGGTGGTTCAAATCTACCAGCCACTCCATGGGAGAAAGATAAGACAGTCTGTTTGTGTAAAGATTTACAGCACTGGAAACCCTACGGGGCAGTTCTACTCTGTCTTATAGAGTTGCTGAGTCGGAATCAGTTTAGTTTGGTTTGGGTTTAGACATTTGCTTGGCCTATGCATCTTAGTGTCCTTGACTACACAATGAGTTCTCTCTTTGGTACTAACATTCTATGGTTCTATCTTTCAGCTATAATCTGACCCCTAGGTCCAGGCCCAACTCACATTGATCTTGATTCTGAACATCTCCTCTCAGCACTAAAAGAAATCCAGCACAGAGAGATAAACATTATTTCCTACATGGTTAAACAAAAAGTACTGACTAGGCCAGACAGCAGTGGAGCCAGCTCCATGGCAAGGACTCACCCCTGACATTGGGGATGAGGTTAAGACAGAGAGATGGGTTCAGTACACCAGGCTGGAGTGTGAAAGCTCCATTTACCATGCTCAAAGTAGCTTATGCCTTCTCAGCTCTCTATAAAAACATTACAGTTTGTAACTGGACCCTTATAAGTAAACCCAGCCATCTGTACCCTGAGCCCCATTCAAGTCCAGGAGAACCATTTTGGGACATCCACAACAATACACACACACAAATATGCAAAAAACGTTTCCTTCTTTGAAGAAAAGAAAATATCTTATGACATATAATAGTATAGTTTGTTGCAAAAGTAAAGAAAAGCTGTGAAACTGAGTCTGTCAATTATATTATCACAGAGGAAAGTACCCATTTTAAAGCGATGCCTTTATAAAAGAACTGACAGAGAGGAACAAATTCAGGTTGGTGTCCTTGTTTTCATCTCAGGTGCATACAAATGATGCTTCCCCCAACTCACTCATCCCTTTGTCTCTTTCTGTTCCAGTGAAAGTGGATTTAACAAAACTGATTGTGGATTTAATAAAATATCTTTAAGACAGTTGAAGGAAATATACTATAACAAAGTATAAAAAAAAAAAAGACCACATATTTTTAAGACCAAAATTGCATTAGACTGAATATTACTTAAGACAAATGGGTTGTATGTCTAGACCTATCGTTCTCTGGTAGCACAGAGATTTTCATTTTCAAGTTCTATCTTGTAACAAGAATTGACTTATAAACAAATCTAAGTAACCTGATATAAGGTTAAAGATACTAAAGGGTTAACAAGAAGTACTGCAGTCTCAGCACAGGTCCTGGCCAGCTTAGAGACTTGCCTAAATCACCACCCTGGCTCTGTCCAAACAAAGCAGCATCTAAAAGCAATCAAATCTAAAACTTTACTTTGATGGCTCTGGAAGAGCAAGAAACAAAGTGAACCAGTTTTAACTGAAGCAAAAATACATTTATTCTGCTCAGCTCGAACCAGAGTTATGCATCCAAAGGATTTCAAGAAGCAGTGGGCAGAATTCATCATATACTCAGGGGAGGGGCAGGCTTCTTCACTTACCTTAGTTCCTCATTTGGACCTATACATACTGTTAACTACATAGAAATTAAAACTATAAAACAGGTGTAAAAAGCAAATGAAGAGATAAAGATAAGCAGCCAGAAGTTTGAATTAAGAAACAAAGAACAATTCCATTTCATCTGCCTATTGTGTACAACACATTTTTTAGGTTCTGCGCATAATATGAAGATGAACAAAACATAGCTTGGCCCTCCAGGGTCCCACAGTCCAGTGGTGCAGTCAGACACAAATATTAATAACTCTGGAATAAGGCTTCATGGTGATAAGAGCCATTGACAGGGACAGAATGAGACATAAGAACAGGTGAGGGGAAAATGTGCTCCCTGTTTGGAGGATGTGGGAAGGCTTCTTTCAGAAGGTGGAGTTCCTTGAAGAATGGCTAGAACTCTGAAGGAGCAGGGTTGGGAGTAAGGGACTCAACCTGACCAAAGGAATGGCTGTGGCAAAGGCAGGGACACCTGTCAAGGGTGCATGCTGGGTACCCAGACATACTAGAGCAGAGGAGAGAGGACAATACCATGTGGTGGGCAAGAATGGCAACGGCTGGGGAGACCCAAAGCACAGAAGCCTGTGAAGGCCTGGGAGGAAAGCGAGGACATCATTCTGCACAGTAATGAGCCATTAAAGGCTTCTGTGAAGGCAGATGTGATTAGATCTTTGATTTAAACGACAACTCCATGACAATTTGACTTTATGCTCTGAAAATCCATAATCCTCAGAGAAATTTTGCAAAACTCTCTTATCAGGGCAATAACTCTGTCTGTGTCACAGCTGCCCTGAATGCTCCTACCCTCGATCTGTTTTAAAAGCCTTAGTCTGAAACAAGTGCCTTATTCTCCAAGTCACTGCTTCCAACTGTTCATCCCGTATGGACTCTGGATGCCCTGTGAGCTATCACATCTGTTTGCCCAGCAATGAGCTGTGACATCATGAGCAAAACCTGGAGGCTCTCCTGAGGGTTCACCAGTAAGCCTACATTGCAAGAGAACCACATTTCTTGTTTTTCCTACATGGAAAATGAAGAGCAAAAAGATATGTACTTATATAGATGATTAGCATCCTTTGTCCATTACACAGATCATTGCAAGGTGATCTTGTTCCATAATTTCTCTGGACTTGAGTTCACAGTCACCCCTCAAGTGCTATAATTAAAGTCTGAATTTCTAAGGAAAGTTCTTTCTTCCTTCACTCTTAATTTCCTAGCATAAACAGACTCAATTTATCTAAGGTGAGCACTCCTGATGCCTCATGTCTCCCAGGTTAATAGGAGTTCATATTTTTTTCTTATGGGCATAAATAATGAATTATATTAAAATTCAAGTTGAGCAGAATATGTGAACAAGAAAGGGGAAAGAAACAAAGAAGAGGGTCAGGCCATACCATCAATCTATTGCTTTCATTAGCTATTCTCCCAGGATCTGTCATTTTTCAGTGCATCCAATTGACTCTGTGGCAACAAGGACGCAATTTGGAGTCTCTCAAGGGTTTCCTATTGCCATCAAGTTGATTCAGACTCAAAGCAAACCAGTAAGACAGAGCAGAACTGCCCCATAGGATTTCCAAGGCTGGTGGTGCAGTGCCTAAGGCATCTGACTGCTAACCAGAAGATTGCTGGTTCAATTCCACCAGGTGCTCCATGGAAAGAAGATAGGGCAATCTACTTTAGTAAAGATTTACCACCTTAGAAACCCAAAGGTGGTCACTATGGGTCAGAATCAACTTGATGGCAATGAGTTTGGTTTAATCTTCACAGAAGCAGACTGCCACATCTTTCTCCCCACAGAGCTACTGGTGGAATCCAACTATCAACCTTTTGGTTAGCAGCTGAGAGCTTGCTTAACCACTGCCAGCCACAGCAAATATAGTTATTTTGAAGGAATGAAGCATATTGCAAGATAGGCAACCAGGGCAGTTGGAAGTTCATATCACAAATACTATATGTATACATACACTAATGTACACAAATGAGAGAGAGAGAGACATAGAGGCTTTGATCACAAGATATGTCTGTGGTAATAAAAGATAGATATGGAAATAAAAGACAGAAGTATCAAATGAACCTACTTATATCCCACAGAAAACCTTCTGGAGAGTCCCTAGGTGGTGTAAATGGTCACGTTCAGCTGCTAACCAAAAGATTGGAGGTTTGAGTCCAACCAGAAGCACCTCAGAAGAAAGCCCTGGTGATCTACTTTGGAAAAATCAGCCACTGAAAACTCAATGGTGCACAGTTCTACTCTGACACACAGAATGTCACTGTGAGTCAGAATAGAGTTGACAGCAACTGGTAACAACCTTCCACAGGCCACAAGGAGAAGACTGCAAAGTGCTACAGTACTATACTAGAGTTCTCCCCATGCCAACCTCTAAGCAGTCTACTTCCCTACTATGGCCGGCTCCTAATCTCTCTCACAGCTATATCCAGCAGGTGTGATGCTGCGCTCCTACATGGCTGCTGAGAGGGAGGAGACCTGGAGTTGGTGTTTATTCTCCATAAACACTTCCCATCCGGTGCCCAGAGCCAACTGCCCAGGACAGCAGTCACTCTGAAGTGGTCCAGGCAGGCTGCTTCTCTCTTGCAGATAACCCAGGCTCTGAGCTGTTGGTCTCCAGCAAGAACTCACACCTGATTCCCCTCGGTATACTGGGACTTCCCAGAGGATGAAAAGGGAAAGAAGATGAAGTAAGAAACCCATATGAAGCAAATTACTAACTGACAAGTATGAGAGAATAAAGTATAATGTCCAATGTGGACATCACGCCACATGTGACTGTTTTAATTTAATTTAAAATTCAGTTCTCCAGTCTCACTAGCCACATTTTTCAGTGCTCAGCAGCCACATGTGACTGGTGCCTATCGCACTGGACAGCAAAGATACAGAACATTTCCTTCATCGCAGAAAGTTCTATTGGACAGAGTTGGTCTCGAGATTGTTGTGAAGAGGCCTCTGTACCTTGGATATGGAACGAAGTGTAGTGTTTGTGATAAAGTAAAGAGCACTAATTAGGAGTTAATTCTAGGTCCCACTTCACTAATCATGGGCTCTAATGCCATCAGGGAATCATTTAGCAGCCCAATCTGCAAAATAAGGGTAATTTTACTGGACAGGTTATCCTAAAACATTTATCCTACACTATTAGAAAAAGCAATGGGTGTAGCGGGGAGGGTAGCAGTCCTGGAGTCACAAAAGTTGAGTTCAAGTAGCAGCACGGTTGGGCACTAGCCATGAGGCCCAGGGACAAGTTGCCTAATCTCTCCTGGCTTTATTCTCAATTGCCTAATGGAATAATTATCAACTGCTTCATAAACGGAGTGAGATAATATATTTGACATTGCCTTACTTTTTGCAAAATCTATAGAAAAGCTAGGTGTTAACCTCATAAGTTAAAACATTCAGAGCCCACAGTTATTTTAAGATTGTCAGAAGGCTGGCGGTTCAAACCCACCAGCCACTCCTCGGAAGGAAGATTGAACAATCTACTTCTGTAGAGACACCACCTCAGAAACCCAAAGAGGGGTCGCTATGAGTCAAATCTACTCGATGGCAGTGAGTTTGGTTTTTTGGTTTGGTTATGCTCTCCATTAAGAGCTCTGGTGGCATAGTGGGTAAGACAATTGGCTGCTAACCAGAAGCTCAGTGGTTCAAACCCACCAGCTGCTCTGTGGGTGGAAGATGGGACAATCTACTTCCCTAAAGATTTAAGCCTTAGAAGCCTTATGAGGGTCGCTATGAGTTGGAATCGACTCCATGCAGTGAGTTATCCCTAGGAAAGCTTTCCACTAGCAAGTGCCCAGGATGTGGCCTCATTGTGTACTGACCCCTCATCCTTGCTCCCGCTGGCAGCCTCTAAAATAGAGCTGCTTGGTTACCTGGCTTCAGCAAACCCAGATTTACTTCCTCCTCCTCCCCCGACCCCCCACCAACACAACCACAAAGAAAACAGCAGGCTATTTTAAAGTCGCACATAAAAGACGTCTTTGGAATTCTTTGGTCTTGCAGGGGAAAAAAACCCTTTTTTTGGGGTCCTACAGTATCTAGAGCTCTTGATTTGGGCTGTGGGAAATAGCTTTTTATTTATTTATTTATTTTTAAAAAAGGTACTAGTAGAAATGGAGGGAATAAAACACACATTTGGAAAAGCTTTAAAAATACTTAGGAATTTTTCACACATATAACCAGGTATAAATTAACGTAGGTTGAGTCTAATGAGTACTTAAGAACAAAGGAAATAGCGAGTAATAGAACAAGGAGAATCTTCTGGGTTATTCAGGAAGGTTTCCTAGGGGAGTTCAAAATGGAGCCAGGTTTTGAAAGAGGTGACAGACATGGTTTGGCAAAGAGAAGAAGTGAAGGCTTTCCAGGGAGTGAAATTATAACATGTCAAGGCACAGAGACAGGGGCAAGGACTCTGCAAGAGCACTCAGACAGAAGAGGCCCAGTGTCAGCGCCGGGAGTCACACAAAGGCCAGCGCCGCTGGGCGAGGGCCTAAGGGAGAGGGAGGTCAAGCAATAAAGGGCTTCATGGGGAATTTCCTTTTGCTAATAAGCAGTAATGGAGAGCCACTGTGGATTCCTGAGCAAAGGAAAACAGTGTTTAATGAAGACAATTCCAGCAGCTGTGTGGAGGATGGAGGCACAGAGGAGAGGCGGGGAAGCCAGCTAGAAGTCCTGAAGGAAGCTGTAGCCATGGAAATGGAAAAGAGGTTCAAAGGAAACAATGCAGAGGAAGAACTGACAGAAATTGGTGTACACTGAAAGTGAGGGCTTTCAGAGGGCCAGCCAGTGGGAACTGGTGCCAGGACGTGTGCCATTAATCATAATGGAAAGTCTGGGAAGGGTGACCATTTGAATGGAGAAAGGGAGGAACATTGGGTTTTATTTTGTTATTCTTTAACAGTTTCCAGTATCAGGAAACATGCAAGGGGCGGGGGGGGGGGTTACTCTATAAACTACTGGAGACATAATCATGAGCCTGGAAATGTAGATTTCAGAACCTTTCAAATCAATTTGTAACTGAAACCATGTGAGAAAATGAGCTTTCAAAGGAGTTGTGTACTGAGTGAAAACAGAAATGGGCACTAGATTAAGCCTTGAGGAAACAGTGGTAGTGTCTGGGGCCAAGATGTAGAGCAGGGTTTCTCAATCTCAGCACTACTGACGTTTTGGATTTGAGGCTGCTAACCAGAAGGTCAGTGGTTCAAACCCACCAGCTGCTCCATGGGAGGAAGATAAGGCAATCTACTTCCATATAGATTTATAGCCTTGGAAACCCAATGGAGGTTGGCAACGGGTTTGGTTTTGATTTTCTGGAATGCTTCTTCTCGGAAGCTAACCCGTACACTGTAGAATATTTAGCAGCATTCCTGGGCTCTACCCACTAGATGCTAGTAGCCACCCTCTCCACAGATCATGACAGTAAAAAATGTCTCCAGACATTGCCAACTGTCCTCTAATTGGTAAAACAACCCTGGTTGAGAATGGATAATGTAGAGTCAATAATAAACAAGGCAGTTGCTATGGAGCCAATGCCAACACCCCTCACGGTGACCCCATGTGTGTCAGAGTAGAATTGTGCTCAATAGGCTTTTTTTGCGAGGCATCCCTTTCTCAGTTCCCTATTTCCTGGATGTTACCACATTCACCCAGTCCTTCAGGCCTAGCCTTCAGGGATCTTGTACATCCCCCTAACTCCCTCTCCTCAGCCCCTGAAAGAGTCTATGGAATCAATCTTCAAAGTGACTTTGCATCTGCATCCTCCTTTCCACAAAAAAGGCAGTAAAGCCATGTGGTAGAGAGCATGGGCCATGGAGCCAAAGGTCCTGAAGGTGCCAGTTCTCGTGGTGGGACCTGATGAATTAGATAATCTCTCTTAAGTTTCAACTTCCTCATTTAGATAATGGGGGTAATAACAGTACAGCTGTTTCCAAAGGTTATCTTGAGGATTACATAAAGTAATATGAATAACACATTCAGACAGTGCTTGGCACACTGGAAGTGTTCAACAAATGTATGTTAGCTATTATTACCTCTGCAGTCCCTGTTGTTGTTGTTGTTATGTGCTGTCGAGTCAGACCTGACTCACCAGAAGGATGGCGATTCAAACCCACGAGCCACTCCTTGGAAGGAAGGTTGGGCAATCCTACTTCTGTAGTGATACTGCCTCGGAAACCCAAGGAGGGGTCACTATGAGTTGGGGCCGACTTGACAGCAAACAACAACAATCTGCAGTCCCTAGGTGGTGCAAACAGTACACACTCATCTGCTAACAAAAAGGCTGGAGGTTCAAGTCCAACTAGAGACACTTCAGAAGAAAGGTCTGGTGAGCTACTTTTGAAAATCAGTCACTGAAAACCTTATGGAGCACAGTTGCACTGTGACCCACATGGGGTCACCATGAGTCAGCACTCACTCCACAGCAACTGGTTGTATCAGAGAGTGCTCATGTTCTTAGTGAACTGTGATGAGGGCATCAACTGTGATCAGGAATATGAAGGAAAAATTGCCCAAAGATCTGGGGAGAGATGTGATCCTGTGGTTCATGAGCAAAGTCTAGTTACCCTGTCTTTTGGTGGTGATAGGGTTTTGGAAGGCAGGACTCTGAAGCAGACCAGTTGAGATCACTTCTGGAACCTTCTTCATCTGCCCTTAATAGCATGAGTGACAGAATAGAAAAAGTGGCAGAGTAGGCAGCAGAAGGACCCATTAACCACCCAGGCCCATTAACCACTTGCAGACATGTAATCTGTACTTTATTTATGTTGCATATCTGTCCTGTGATCTTTCCCGAGTTATAGCATCTCTCATCCCTTTCCTTTGATGCTTGAACTTGCTCTCCTTGTGACCTTCAGGCTTTTCTCCCACTTCCGTCAGATCACTGACTCTTGACTTGTCAGTGTGCAACCTCCTTGTGCTTCCTTCTGCTGCCTACTCTGTCACTTTATGTCCCATCACATTGTAATGTAATCCATCCATTACTGACCTACCAACCTGCAGTCATAGGTGCTTTTTCTATTCTGTCACTAGGTGGTATTAACATACTTGGCTGCTAACTGAAAGGGTGGAGGTTCGAGTCTACCCTGAGGCTCCTTGGATGAAAGGCCTGACAATCTATTTCTGAAAAATCATCCACTGAAAACCTTATGGAGCACAGTTCTACTCTGACATACACGAAGTCGCCGTAAGTTGGAATCAACTCCACAGCAATGGGTTTGCTTGATGTGCAATTGAAACGTGCAAGAACCCATGAATCCAACATTTTTAATAAAAAAGTTTCTTAAGTATATATTTTGAGAACATGTCAAAAAAATGAATAAGAATAAAAATGCCAACCATTTTGACAGAATAACTAAATAAACACTTGTTTTATTAACATTAGAGAACGTTATTTCCCTCAGGGTAATATGAACAATCCACTTGCGATGAAAACGCTAAGAACAGTTATTTCCACAGCATGAGAAGCTATGTCCATAGAATTATTAAGCATTTGTTTAACCAATCCACCATGTCTTGTAGCAATCTGCGTCCAGGGAAATGGCAGACAAGAATGGCCATAAGCTTCAAGCAACTGGGGACCACCTTCCTCCATCAGAGTGGATGCCACAAGCAGAACTGTTTAAGGTGAAGCCTAACTCCGGCACAAATGAAACAAAAGAACAGATGCAGCGAGAGCTGGGGAGAAGGTCTGGAAAAGCAGTTCTCAAACCTGGCTGTACATAAAAACCACCTGGGCAGCATTTAAAACATACCCAAGCTGGAAATCAAAATCTGTGCCCTTATGAACATTTTCTACTGCTTTTCATAACCGGTGAAAGGGAAAAAAATGGTCACGTTCATTTTCTCATTCATATCCTCATATTCTCTCTTGTGCGCGCACACACACACACACACACACACACGTGTGCCGAGCCTGGCTCGTCCACACAGCAAGCAGCAGGGAGCATGGCTTCACTTGGCAGCAGCTTTGTCCTCCAGCTGCATCTGGGCTTGAGCCCAACTGCACCGAGGAACGAGGCGGGAGCAGGGGAGGCTCTTCTTGCCTCCACACTCATCTCATGCCCACCCGATTCAGATACCAGAGGAGACCAGGACCCAATGCCTTAGGTATATACCATCCTTTCTCCTTTAGAAACAGAAGCATCTTACAAAGACCAACATTCCTACTTGCCTGCAGTTATTAAACTCTCTCGGATTTTAGCAGACTGCATCCGTTTTGGATAAAATTAACCCTGATTTGCCTGTGTTACTGGTAGGCACCGTAGTACAGATAACCTAAAGCCAGGATAAGATTCAAAATTCTTTCATATTTGCCATTGGAATGTTTAACATTCTGTGAACTCAAAATGCTTAATTCTTCCCCAAAATGTCTGTTTGCCACCATTTAGAGACAGGAGTCAGACAACGAGATATGCACAGAGCAAGTTGCAGACAGCAAATATCTGCTCGGCAGAGGATTGGATTATCACAGTGATTATAACACCCAAGATACCCGGGAGGGACTAGCAGGCAGGCTGGCTGGCTGACCTCCACAAATAGGTCACAAAAACTCCCTGGAGTCCAGACAGAACTTCCCACGGTGGCAGAGCAGCTGTCGCTTTCTGACTTTCCCCAGAAATGTGCCAAAACTGCTGATACCTCCGTCACAGGCCATGCTAGCAATGAGGATGGAGCAGTGGCCATCCTGGAAGACAGAGACCCTGGTTGCACTAGTCCCATACCCTGCTATCTGAGAAGTGGAAACCTGCCTGCAGCCCACTCACCTCTCCCTTTTCACTCTACCCTTTCTTTCCCATGCTTCTCCTTCTTTTTGCTCCCCATCGCTGGTTTTCTCTTCCTCAACACAAAGTGGAGGAAAAGCCAAAGAACTTGATCAAAACTGATATACTGGGGGTGGGTGGGATTGATATACTGGATATGGCATTTTCCTCTCTCTTTTTTTTTCTCTCACCCTCTTTTCTTGCAATTGCCATTCTCTCTAATAACTTAAGGGTCTTAGCAACCAGGTCTCTCTGGATTGTACCTCCCTAATAATACCTAAATTCAGCACTTCGAAACACTCCCAATTCCCTGAGGTCATCCTAGGCCAGTGGATTTTCATATACTTCACTCTGTCTCCCTCAGAGGCCAAAACAAACATATCCAGCCTCTGTATTTCTTCTTCCTTTTGCACGGGAGCTGGTGTGGAGGGCTGCTGAGGAACAGACCAGGGCAGGCATTTCTGTGGGAGAAAGAAGAGCAGATGGGAAAGGCCAGCAAGGACCATCACTATTCCTTCATCCTGCCCTACTGAGAAATCGCCGGCATTACTCCTAGGATGTGGATGAGATTGGTAAGGGAGCTAAGCTTTAAGCACTTTAAATACTTTACCTCATCTAACCTTCACATAACCTGCATTTGACAGAAGAGGAAAAGGGTGGGACAAGAAATTCAGTATTTTACCCAAGTAGCAAACCTGGGATTTTGATATCAAGACATTGTTCTTTATTCCCATGGGTTGTCTCTCTGGACAGTGATAATGGGGCTTCAGTCTTTCCTTCCAGACTTAAACTACTCAAAATTTAGCTCTGCCTTGGTTTAAAAGCCATGGCAGGACCAACCTAGAAATTCTGAGGAAATACTAGAAATTCTACCACTGAGCTGTCCTAGGCAATGCCTGACTCGTGGGAGAAAACTGAGGCAAAGTTCCCATTGTGAGGGAGAGTAAGGAGGGAATCCAAAAAGTCTGTTGGGAGGTAAGGGAGGTCCTATCAGCTTTTGAAATCCTTACTCTGGTACCCAAAGGATAATTAATTTCTAATTAATGTGTTCTTAGAGCCTTGAACAAGAATTGAGGCGTCAAATGAGAGTTGAGGGCCATGGGAGGGGGCTGATGTAATAGAAAGGGTAAGGCTAGCCAGTGTCCCTTTATTCCAGCATCATCTGAATTATATCCATCTCCGTCAGAGTCCTTGTATCCCCAGCCCTGAGCAGCCACACTGGCTTGCATATGTCTGGTTCAGATGACCAGGACTCCTACATCACTTGCTTTATACCTTAAACACACCTTCCACTCCACCTCCTTCTGTAGCCCAAAAGTTCCAATTCCTGGTTATTTAGCTCTTGAGGAACAAGCACTACGCCTTATCCAGAGCAAAGAGAACCCAGAGCCCTGCACTCGACAGCAAGCCTTCATAACCATTCTTTAAAAAGAATAGATAAGGCTGGTTGATCTTAGGAGAACACAGGAGTCAGAGTCTTAAGGGAAATTGTGTCCCACCATCCCCACCTTCTGCAAATAAATGGAGGAATATTTGCCAGGTGCCCCCTAGACACATGGTTTAGAGCAAGGGTTCTTCATCTGGTGTCCATGGGTGGGCTTCAGGGATCCTAACTACATCCACCTGCCCATCTAAATCACTTTTCTTTTTAGATTAAGTTTGTTGTTTATCTAATTAGGCTTCCTCTAAGCTTTCTCTTCCAAGGTGACAAAGTACCTTCTTACACTATCTCAAGGCAGAGAAGAGTAAGCCCTAGATTTGGATTCAGAAAAGCTGGGTTTTAATGTTACCTGTTTTTTCTTGTTATTTACAATTCTGGACTCACTAGACCTCTCTGTACATCAACTTCATCTATAAAGTGGGAATGACAGTTCTTGCCCAGAATTTCTCTTAGTGGGTTCTTGGGAAGTTCAAAAAATGTGGTGGGAAGAAAGTATATGAGAAAGCCCTTGAAAAGTTATAAAACATCCCAATGTAAATGATTTTTATTATACCCAATTGGGTTTGCCTTTGCTTCCACTACCTTCTTTCACTGAAAACCCTCCCTTCTTTCTCAAAATACATATATTGCACTATTTATTTACAGGTTTCCCTACAGCTTTTCATTTTACCCCTATGTATGTTTGATCAGTTCATGGCCACTTTGCTCAAGGCTCACTTCAACCTTTAAGTCCTCAATTAATTGGTTCCTATTTGTAGGCATCTTCCACACTTATTTATTTATTTATTTTTTGTATTTAGAATTATTATTCTCTAAATATTACAGGAACATATCACCTCCTGGCTATTTTTTTTTTTTTCTTCCTTGCCAGCAATGATTTCATGAGATTCTCAAAGAAGTCAATGCCAGCCTTAATATGGAGGCCTATAATTCAGAAATGACTGCAGGCTTTGTACATGAGGCTACTAGCATCACACATTTACCACCTAAACTGGCTCAGATTAGAGTGACTACTAGTTTAGGACCAGAGGCAGTCAAAGTAGTTAACACATATTGAATTCTTACTCTGTGACAAGTACTGTTCAAAGTTAAATAACTCATTTAATTCTCTAAAAGGCCAGAACTATTAATACCAATTTTATAGATAAGGAATCTGGGAGCACAGAGAAGTGACAAAATTTGCCCAGTAAATTAACAAGGACCAGGACATAAACTGTGTTCTAGCTTTCACCCACTGCTTTCTGCACCATGTTATACTGCAGTAAAATAGGAGAGAGGGGTATGCTTGCCGATAGGTCTCACAATCCCCCTAGAGAGCCACTGAAGGGAAGAATGGCCAGTAAAACATTAAGAAACCCAAAGATACAGCAAGCAGCCAAGAAATACGAGTACTGGAAATGCAGCCCACCTTCCCCACTGCACAAGTCAACTAACTACACTGACTACATTTCTGGAGGACAGTCCTGAGTGTGTCCTATAGCTAATGAGCACATCAGGAGAATGATGCCTACAAATATTCATATAAATCCAGGTCCTGTTTTTTGTTGTGCACTCTCTTCTCTCTCCTCATCATCCTCATTATGCACCAGACACACAATATGTTTCTGCTAAGTCTCTGATGATTCAAGTCAACCATAAATATTTATTACAAAGCTGCAGAGCATAGGGTTTAAGATTCTGGGCTCAAGTCAGACTGACTGGGTTCAAATCCTGATTCTGCCACTTAAGCTAAGCAAGTTTTCAACTTCTTTGTGCTTCAGTATCCTCTATATCTTAGCCTCAGTGTCTTGTCTAGGGAAGGCAGATAACAACTGAACACACCTCATAGTGGTCATGAGGGTGAAATTAGTTGATGCATGTAAAGCACTGGTCACAGGGCCTGTAAATGCTCACAACATGTTAACAGCTATTTATTAAATATCCACCTTGTGTCTGCACTTGGTTAGGCACATACAGGAACATGAGGTGGATGTCATTTCTGCCCTAGAGAAAATCAAATCATGGAGGGATAGAGATACAATAATATTTTCTTCCCTACTCGGGGGTTACGGGAGCAGGAAGACAACAGTGATTCCAGCCCGTGGGGACCAGGGAAACCTGGGGCCGAGAATCCCTGAGCTGTATCTTGCAGGCTGATTAGGAGTGACCTAGGTGAAGTAACATTTGGAGGGCCTGCAGACAGAGCAAGAGGCCATGAGCAAAGGCCTGGAGTGTTAAGCAGCCTTTCACTTTATCCCTTCCCTCCGCTGTGTCAACATCTCCATCCCTAGATCTTCCTAGATCGTGTAAAGATAAACGATAAATGTGAAAAAAAAAAAAAAGTTGTTCCATACATAGAGCTAGAAAGATTTGTCTTGCTGTCCTTTCTGACAAGTACTTATCTGGTTTTCTAGATAAATACTGTGAAAGAGAACCTGAGAAGGAGACATAGACCAAAGATTAAAAACTGAGGTGCTGCTCAGCATGGGTTTCTTCGCTGCTGCTGCCTCGTCTCCCTTCAAATATTTCCTATCCTTGTCCAGTGGGAATGGACATGCTACACAGAACATGATCTAAACATTGAAAACCTGTTATTTTATGCAGGATGGAGTAATTAATAACAAAATTGCACATGTGTATTAAACTCATCATTTGAGGGGATTTTTTTTTTTTTTTACATTTCCTCATTTGATCCACAACAGAATAATTGTCACCTCTTTATAAAGACTTCATTTTACAGATGAGAAAGCAAGTTCCACGAGGTTGTTAAAAACTTTCCTGAATCACAGACAGCCAATGTGAGGCTGAGCTGGGATCTAGTTTCCAGCCCTCTTCCACAATACCACCGAGCCTCAAATGACTGAAAAGTGGTTTAGAAAATATGTATGCAATCAGGGCTCTCTGTGATATCCTCTTTCTTAGACAGAAAAATAAAAGCACAGGGAATTTGATTTTTGTGTTATATAAAATTTATTTTATATAAAACTGCTCTCTGAGTCAATAGTTGATGGCAGATATTTGAAACAAAATTAACTCCCTCAAATCCTTTTTGGCATGAGATGAATATAACATGTAGATAACAAGAAGAATAATTTTTTGTTTACAATAAAACCCAACAATAAAGCAGTATCATTGACTGTTATTCCCTAGCTGTAACCATTAGTCTGCACGCAACATGGTAGCTTACAAGGGAGTTTGAGAGCTAGGTACCCAGTACAAGAAAATAGGTAATCTTTAGACTATCCCAGATTAGATGAGAGTGACAAGCAGATTGTTCCCTCTTGTTGGAAGTGCAGTTCCCGAGTTCAGAGGTGAAATATGTTTATAGAACAGTCTGAGCAGGCTCAAAAGCTGATGCCCAAGCCTCAACCATCAAAAGAAATAAAAAGATGCTGATGATTGGTGCCACGAATTCCCCGCCTTTCATCCACGCTGAATTAAAATAAGGCACAAAAATTAGCTATTTAGTGTTGTTGTCATTGTTATGTGCCGTCAAGTCGGACCCGACTCACAGCGACCCCTCCTTGGATTTCCAAGGCAGTATCACTACAGAAGTAGATTGCCCCATCTTCCTTCCGAGGAGTGGCTGGTGGGTTTGAACCGCCAGCCTTCTGGTTAGCAGTCAAGTGCCTTTAGCCACTATGCTACCAGAGCTCCCAGCTAATTAGTAGGGATCCCTTTTTCATTTTTAAGGAAACTTTGCCTTTTGCCAAGAACTAAGCCCAAAGAGAAGGAATCTAGAAGAAAGTCATAGTGTTTCTTGGTTCTACTAATAAAATATAAATGTTTATCTTCTTTTACATGAAGGCAGATCTATAACTTAAAGAGCTAGAGGTTAGAATCAGAAGCCCTAAATTCAAAACCTAGCTTACTAAAGCTGTGTGACCTTTAACTTTCTAAACTTCATTCTGTTCATCTGGGAAACAGAAATAATTATGTCAGCCTTGTTAAATATTAAGTGAGAAAACATAGGTTAGCATTCTCTCAAATACAACTGGCACACCACAAATATTTATTGCCAATTCAAGGCCCAATTTTAACAGAAATTTGTCTCAACCAAAGGTGAGGCAATATCTTTTTGGTAACTATTATATTTGGTCTGACAGCAATAATTCTGAGCATTTTCATTCCACTGTTCATTTTTTAAATGGTCCACAAATTCTGACTACCTAATTCCAGGAACTTCTCAATCCTCTGCCTAGCCCCTGTCTCAGCTGCATGAAAACAGATTGATTAATAAACTAGATTCTCTGCTATGGTTACTGGAAGATCATTCATAAGTTTCAGAGACAACCTTGAATATTATGTTGGAATCAAAGCATCTTTGTAAATAGGCACAGAATAAAAAGGAGAGGTTGCGAAGGTGAGTAATCATGATTCCACTTATTCCAGAAAGCAAAGCATGGTGAAGGTGACTGGATGCTAAATGAAAGAGGCTTCAAGGGATTTGTCCCAAAAGCCAGCATATGAAAAGTGCTGCAGAGGAGAAAGGAAAATAGTACGTGAGCAAACAATTTGGGGGAGCTTATTTTCACCTGAGGAGCTCACACAAGACTTTATGGGGGAGACTGCATTTGAGATAGACCTTGAGGAATGGATGGTGTTTATTCAGAATCTGAAGGGAAGGAAACTACCGTAATTAGTGATGAATTAAAGCTTTTTGAAGATATATGCCTTTATTGGACACAATGTGAAAGGAAGTTCAGACAAAGAACTAGGGCAGTAGGGATAGGTATATTTCCATTCCCTTTGCCTATATCTGACACCAAAGATACTCTCATCCACACATCTCTAGTATCTCACCACAAGCATCAAGAGGTGGTTGGATAGCAAGGAAATGGAGACATGAAAGGTATAGATATATCAACTTTATCCTCTATGCTCATTCATTTCCATCACTGTTTTTACCAACAACCAGCACTTTGCACACTAACCAAGTGCTGAGTGCACCTGGTTAAGCACTGGGGCATAAAGTGATACAAAGCACGAAGCTGTTCTCATGGAAAAACGACAAATTCATCAACAAATAAGAGTGATTTTTCTTTTACATACAGGCTCTAACAGCCTACTCAAAGGTCATCATTCTCCTAGCTAAGAAAGGTCTTCCAGGTCTTAGCACCTATATTTGGCTAGCAGAATTTCTCTGCAGTTTTTCTCATACAAGCTAAAGGAAAAATCAGGATACAGACATAAACAAGGGCTGAAATTTTTGCATTCTCCTGCAAGCCCAAAAACAATCCTGTAGTCTCTAACAAAGATAGGAGAGAGAACCACCAATTCTGAAGATACAATCCTGCTGCATAGCTCTCACAGGTAAAGATGATCTGCATAGTAAAAAAAAAAAAAAAAAACCCAAGGGCAAATGCTGCATTCTCTCAATAAATTGGATATTTTGCTTATGTAGAGCCAACCAATAAATATTTGGAAATTCAGATCAATGAGTACACTTCTTAGTTTTCTTCTGAATATTTAGTGCTGCACACCTACCACATCCCACCAAACACCACTGAAAGTCCAAATTGCACTTGTACCCTTTCTCTCTCATCTCCAATGGCTCTTAGCCAGTGTCTGAAAAAGAATAGTATTTTTACTGTTTTATGTTGTGCCTGTATAAAGAAACACGGATACATACATCTGCTTTTTTTCCCTCACCTCTGTACAGATGGGTTCACATTTATTTCTAAATGGGGAAGGGAGAGAACCTAAAAGGAAGGATGTGAGAAAACTATTAACCAAGCCAGCCTAATAATCAGTGATTAAAGCTACAGTCAGGGAAGAATGACACCTTAATGCCTCCTACCCTCTTCCTCCTCTTCGTGCCTTTAATATTCTACTTCAGGCACTGAGAGGGTGGTTACGTGGCTAGTGAATTCCAACCGACACTAAGATAATTGTACTATTCACATCCCTCACCAGTCACTCAGGGTCTGCTTATCCAGCCTCATTTATTATAGGTTCCTATATTTACAGTGTTACAAAGGAGTGAAATGAGGCTTTCTCTCCAAAACAAGAAATGGGGCACCCTCAATAAAGACTAAGTGGAACAGAGGATGTTTTCAGACTCAAGGGCCATGCGCCCTATTTCACAGTCACACCTGTTTTGAGAGAATGGCGGGGAGGGGGAGACAGTCTCCCAAACTTTCCTAACTTTCCACACCAGGTCTGTGCCAGCATTATGAGCTCAGGAACAGAGTAAAGTCACCTCTTAATTCAACCACTGGTTCCACCCTTAAACGCTTTCTACAGACCAGATCCTCATATCCTAACCACTTCATTGCCCTTCAGCCCAGGGACCCTCTACTAGTCATGTAACAGTTCACTAGTGACAGGGTCTCACTCTACATGCTTAAATACCAGGATTACATAACACTTAGAGCTAATAGGTGCCTGGTCAATCATCTAGCTCAGTGATTCTCAAAAGTGGCTGCACATTAGAATCCCTTGGGGAACTTTTTAAAATGACTGTTACCTGGGTCCCTCTCTGAGAGACTGTAATTTAATTGTTTGAGGTAGTATCTAGGTATGGTCGTGTCTGAGCACCATGGGGTTTGTTGTGCTGTGTTGTTGTTTTGATTTGATCTGGTTGTTGGGTTTTTTGTTGGTTTAAATTCTGAAGGTTATGATGTTACTTAACTGGGGTTAAGGAGGACTGCTTCAGCCTATCTTCACTATTACAGAAATGAGAAAACAGAGTCCCAGAGTTAATGGTTTGCCCATGGCTACAAAGTAAAACAGCACAAGCAGAACCAAACATAAGATTCTGACTCTCAAGACCACCACCTCCTCCACTATCATTTAAGCATCCTGGATCCTAGTATTTTTAAAGGTCCACTATAAACTATAAAAACCAAATTCAATGCCACCAAGTGGATCCAACTCATAGTGAACCCTGCTTGGGTTTCCGAGGCAGTAGCTCTACAGAAGTAGACTGCCCAGTCTTCTTTCCGAGGACTGGCCGGTGGGTTTGAACCGCCAGCCTTCTGGTTAGCAGTCAAATGCCTTAGGCACTGCACCACCACAGCTCCTTGATGAGGAGGTTAGGTAAGACAAACTCCAAGATGCCTGCAAGCATTAATACGTTATTATCCCTGTCACTCACTCCACATGCATTATCATACCTAAACTGCACATACACATCTAATACATTTAAGATTAGTTTTGGCTAGTGTTATTTGGATATTTTTCTTATGCAGAGCCATATATACATAAGAACATTGAGTGTGGCTCTGTGTGGTGTGTATAAATTTGTGTACACACAGAATGTACAGATCTCAAAGCCAAAGACACGAACTACTGTGGTATCTGGATGAATAAGCTATGGCCCCCTAGAAGGTAAGAGAGTTGCTTCAAAATGTCTGGGCATATTTGCAGAGTACAATTAGCTATGGGAGAAAGGATTAAATATTATCATCATGTAAGCTCCTGTTTTCCTTAAGATTCTCTTCTTTCCTCCCCTAACAATACGGTACTCTTATCCAAGCATTGTTTTTAAGTGCCCCCATCCAAGAAACAAGATATGATTTCCTAAGAAATTCTAACTAGCTGAAGTCCTGGGAGGTTTTATATAAAGATTAATGAAAAGTTCAAACTTAACCATTTCTTCCTCAAAGAAAAATACACAGTAAAGCAATGAGCAAAACCAAGGAGCATAGTTTGCCTTTTGTGCACTGAGTAGGCCACAGCATATTAATCAAAACCTTTCCCTGTCCTAATCTAGGAAGTTCTTGAGAACAGATTTTACCCTCCCTATAAAGCTGGGCTCCAAGAAGGATCAAAGCCTATAGCTTTTCTCTCCCTCCAGGGTTCAGCCCCGCTTCTTCTCCTCTCTCCGTTCTCCTATCCTCTAGGCACAGACTCCGTGTTGTGCCTACTTCAGTCTGTCCCTCAAGTCATCTCAGAATGATGCCCATGCTGGGCATCTGCTCATCTAGATATCTTCAGACCTAGAATGTCCTCTTTATATGTAATGGATCTTTAAAAAGCTTCTAGCCAAGCTTAGGTTCCTCTTGTTAATGAACTAAATACAAACCACAATGTGCAGAGAAATGGTGAAACTGGAGAAATAAGGGGAGATGGAAGGGAAGCAATAAAAGATGCAAATAAAATTAGGATAAACATCCATTTCAAGTTCATCTTCCCTTTGGCAACACTGCTACAGTTCTTTCAAGTGGTGACTGAAGGTCATCCTCATCATTTCTATGTCTGGGCATCCCCATGAGTAAAAACTTCTAAGATATCTGGCTAGTCTCAAAAAGCCATCAAAAGCACTTTGTGAATTCCCTGGGAGTAACTGAGCCCCTCTTCTTCTATCATGCTCCTCACCATTACAGAAAGCAGCTAGTGTCTGCACAGCATGGTCACTCTACCTCACTACTCTGGAAACACAGAAGGCTAAGCTGGTCCTTCAATCTGAGTAGCTTGGCCTGGGCTACAATCCAGCTCTCCCCTTGGACACAAACCAACTAACAGCTGTCCCTTTCTTTGTAATGGCCATCAACAAAGTTAGAGGCAATCTAGTGGTCTAAGATGAAAACTGTATCATTTACTCATTCTAGAGGCAAGCCTAATAAACACGCCTAGGACTCATTAACTGTATAATCAATAAAGCAGAAATTAGGGCCTCTTCCTTTTCCTTTCAGGAAGACCCTGACTTTATTCCCCGGCCTTGTCACTCAGAATCTGAAATACTTACTCAAGGAACAAGAACATTTCTGTGCTACTGTTCTCCCCCAGTTAAGCGATGCAAGAAAGGGTATACCAACTCGCCTTGGTATGCTCTTAGTCCTCCTAAAAACCTAGAAACCTTCTATTTATCCTTCCAGACATAATTTAAATGTCAGCCCTTCCATGAAAGTCCCCCCCCCCTTTATTCTCCTAGGCTTCTCTCCTTGATAGATTTCATCTAAGTATATATGACTATCTACTTACACATCTCCCCCACTAGGTCATGAACTACTGGAAGGGACAGACCAGAACCAATTCTAAACATGTATTTGTTGAATAAGTGAGAAGTAGAGCAAAAACATAAAACTAAATAAAGTTGAGGGAATGATGTGAAAGAAAATGGAGTAAAGACATTAATAAAAAGATAAAACTAAGAGGGGAACATGCAACAGAAAGAAAGGAGAAAGAAGAATCAGTTATGAGAATGAGAGTGCATCAAGGAAGAAGAAGGAAGAGACAAAAGATGTACATAGGTGGAAGAGTGAAAGAAGAGAAGAGATGGGAAACTTAAATACATAGCTTCCTTTCTGATTTTGCTCTTTTTTTTTTTTTTTTTTTAAGGACAAAGCAGACATGTTGGGAGTCCCAAAAATAGAATACATGCTGAACTGCTAATGCTAACCAAGGTAATATTATGTGCAGGGATGGAGGTGATCCGTGGTGGTTGGCCCAGCAACTTGCATGCCCTGGGACTCTGTTAGAATGCCGAAGCTCAGGACCAAGTCCACACCTAGTAAATCAGAATCTGCATTTTAAGAAGACCCCCAGAGGACATTTGGTTAGACATCTGAATGCACATATAACCTCCACCTCTCACGCTAGTCAATGATTCGGTAAACAAAGCATTGGCCAAGTTCTACCACTAAGCAGCTGTACAATCTTAGGCAAATCACTTAATTTCTCTGGATTTCAGTTTCTTCATCTGCAAGATGAGAAAGTCAGAGTAGATGCTCTCTAAAGTTTCACATGGCTCTAATAATCTTGGTTTCATCTAATAAACTTCAAACCCTTATCATTTTCACCAGAACAACAACAGATAGCGTTATTGACTAATGAATATTTCCCTTCCTCTCCCATTAACTGATTAATATTTTTTGAGAATCTATTAGGGACCAATCACTTCACTAGCCTGGTACAGATGATTCCAAAATGAATTAAACATCTCTCCCGGCTCTCAAGGAGCTCACAATCTCCTTGGCAAAACAGGGCATATGAACAATACAGGATAAAGTGTGCTAAGAACCATGAACAAGTGCTGGTGAAGCACAGAGGACAAAGTGACTACTTGGAGCAATCACAGGGGACAAGGGGACAGCCTATGAGCTAGGTCCCTAGCCTGTCATCCTCAGCTGATAGGGCTAGTAAGTGAACAGACAAAAGAAAGACCATTGAGGAGCATCAAGGAAACAACTAGAAGTTCCCCACAACACACTGCTAGGTTCTCAAATTCCAAAAAGCTCATCCACATGATGGCTATTGTGTAAGGGCCAATGACATACCATTAACACCCCAGAGGAACACCAAAAACCCATCTCCTCTGGGTTTTGCCTGTGCCCACATCCCAACTACATTCTGTTGTTCCGTCTCCTGCCTCCTTCTGAAAGATAGTATCAATTCAACCACTAATTTACTCTCCCTGGAGAGTTTTCCTTGTGGTTGCAAAGACGGGATGCACTTTAATAAATGTGAACAATTCATTAGACCAGTAACTCTTCTGATCTATATTTATTTACACAGAGAGAGATGGTACTAGTCTCTGATCATATGCATAGTCACAGGGACTGGAAGTGCAGTTTATTGAAAGGAGAAAATCTCTAGAATTCTTTAGGAGAGCATAGGATAGTACAAAGGAAAAAGGATCTTAATTTTCCCAGCTCATCCATTCTTGACCTTGACAAGTTACAAGATGAGTTGTTTTGTCAACCCCAGTTTCATTATTAAGGAGAAAAGGCTTTATTTCAAAACAACAGTTTTCCAACCATTAGAATGGTGAGTTCCACTCTGGCTTCTTTCCCTTCCCTGGCTTCTAGAGCTGACTTTTTGCTATGATTTCTTCACATAAAATCTGTCTTTTCTTTTGCATCTTCCTATATTTCTTAGTCAATAGATATTAATGAAACCCTTGCTTTAACTTGTTAGTAGTAGTGGACATATCATATTCTCAGATTCTTGAACCAGAAAATACTGAAAAAAAGAAAAAAGAAAACACTGCACCCTGGTTAATCCTATTCATTGGGAACTGGAGAATGTTTTACAAGTTAATAATGTGACCAATGGCTAGATCACCTCAGTCCTGTACCTCCCTGTCAACCACCACCCAGCCCACCAACCAATTTCTATTCATATGTCCATCTCCCAAGTGCCCTGTGCCCCTCCCTACACAACACTGGGTACATGTATGTGAAGGCCAAGGAAGATGGTCAAGGCTCTGAAGCCGTGTTTCTGCAGATGAAGCAGAAACACAAAATCTAGGTGCCTGCTGTTCACCCTTCCACCAGAGGGAGTCGCTCTTCTCAGACTATGAGGCAAACACTTGGTGTAGAAAGTAGTGTCTAGAGTCATTTTTGTCGTCCTCCTTCTTTTTGGTCATTTTGTTTCTTGTTCGTTCTGCCTGCAGAAATTACATGCATACAGTGGCAAAGCAAGACTCTTCAGACAAACAGGCTTCCTAGCAATGGAACCAATGGGGGAGAAAAAAATTAGACAATCTAGTAACACACCCCGATTGTCTTCTCACATATTAACATCTATCTTTAAGCTGGCATGTAATTCAGTGTTGTTTGATTCATCATGCTCTGCTACACCTGAATCACAGAGATAGAAGATAACCATGTTGTTCTTCTCTTGAAATCACCAACCTAACATCCTTAACCATACTTCCCTGCAAAGTTTCTATCTCCCATTATTTTTTTCTTTCTTAATTGTACATCATGGAGGCTCCTTGACTGAAATCAAATTTTCTCCTCTTCCCACCAGCAGCCACATTTCTTTCCTATGTAACCCACGCCATAAGGGGGGTGGCAGAAGGAATGAAGACAAAATAGAACCCAGTCAGCTCTTTGTGCTGTGAGGAGGTAGAAAAAGGACAGAACAATGCCTCAAGACAGTCCAGAACCCCACTGAGTCACAGCCTCACGGAGACAGCTCACAAGGATGCAGAATACCTGCCTTCTCACCAGGGTCTCCAAAATGGCTTTGGACATGAAAAAGGTACAGACCACCTGTGGCAATTCCTTGAATCCTAACAAGTTGGACTGCCTCTCCTTTTTGGTTATAGCTGTCCCACACACAACCGCCCCCTTTCCTCCTCCTCTTCTTCAACACTTTCTCCCTTGTACCTTCTCTTCCTTTGCCTAGCTCTAGGGGCAACTAATGATAGCCTGAAACCTGGCTCAATCCCATTGGCATTTAAGGCAAATGAAGCAGCTGAGATCCTGTCAAAAGACCACCTGCCAACCTCATCACCAACAAACAATCCAAAGCACTTTCTAAGTATAGAACATTGTCCTAGGTACCAGAGACGCAAAAGAAACCTGGGCCTTATTGCAAACCCACCACTTCCTGCCAATCTGTACACATGAAATCATTGCACATGGAGCCACTTTTACTGCCCATACCACTTTTCTATTTTGAAGTAAAATCAAGAGTTCATCCGCCCCTCATTTGAAAGAGTAGAAGCAGATGGGGAACCAGCTCTGGGATCTCTAGGATGAGCACCCACAAGATAACCTCAGGTATTTGCAGAGATGGTGAGAATATGGTTCCAAGTGGGATCCCACTCTCTCACTCTGATTACACAGTGGGTGCGGATGAGCATTTAAGCATTAAAAGCTCAAAGGAATGAAACATTTGAAGGTGGATTTGGATTATATCCATCCTTTCTGGACAATGAAGAACCATCATCTATTGTCATTTTGAGTGAAAAGGACCTTCTGTTAATCCTTTCCCCCTATTCTTTTAGTATTTTGGACTATGTCAAAGTATTGTAATTAAAAAAAAAAAATTGCCCCCCCCAAAAAAAAGATTTGGGATGTGTTAGGGGGGACACTTTTAGAAAGACTATTGATGCTAATGATTCTTCTACCATTATTTTGAAGATCTTGATTTCAACCGGAATTCTCAAGGTTGAGCGCTTGCAGAGAATGGGGATGGGTGGTCAGTGGGCCAAAGGAGAGGAGCTGCCCACTCACCACCATGGCCCTCTAGTCTGTGAATGATTTGATTTCCTCAGGAGTTATCTGGGATTGTATGAATGACTGGGTGAAGAGTCATTAGCTAAGTCTTTTCCATTTCTCCTCCTATTTCTCTTTTCAAGCACCTTAAAATAATGCCTAACCATATTTCACGTTATAAAGAAATGATGAGAGGGAAAAAAATAAAAGTATTAATTCTGTTTTGAGGACACAAGACTAACACATGCAAACGACACATCTCTTTGTTTAACACAAAGACTCACGTGTCAAATTCTGCACCCCTTCCACATGCACAGCATTTTAGAACTCTGCAAGATAGCCATTTTGCAAGAGTGTGGAAGTAACAGTTTGCTTGGAGGATGTGTGGATATAAATAGAAGTGTAGACAGAAGGAGAAATTTACAGCTCAAAAATAATAGCACACACCAAAAAAATACGAATTAAAATCAGAATATTGACAAAATTTCTTCTTTTCAAGCTTAAGATTTAAGTCCTCTTAACCTGCACCTTCCTTTAATTCCAGGTGTTCTTAGACTAGCCTTATTCCCCACCTACACTTGCCCCTCTGCAATAGGCCTCCCGGGATCTGGGGGCCCAGTGTCAACCGTTTAGACAGTAAGTGGATTTCAGGGCAACAACCACAGTAATTCCAATCCTTATTTTTATTTTTAAAAAGGCTAGAAAGGATGCTAAGTCTAGGAAGGTGGAGACAGGAGATAAAGAGAGATGCATGGAGGTGGCAAGGGGAAAGCCAGCCTTAAAAAAAAAAAATAATAATAATAATAGGATTTCTGGATTCCCATAAAAATCAGAGCTTTAGCTCTGTGTGAATCAAATGCTATTTAACTCAAGTATCACACAGGTCTCCCAGTCATGTCTGCATACATGTATCCCCTTTGCCAACAGACATCTTCCATTCCTACAGACACCCACCCTCTCCAGCCCCTACAAAAAACCAAAACCTGTTTGATGAGAAAAGAGAAAAATAACATGGGAGATGTCTCCCCCCCTTTGTAATTTGCCTTTTTCTCAAAACAGCATAATTTTAATATCTTGTTTCCCTTTTTTCCAAAAAAAGATATACTTGAGGGACTTGAAGAGAGATAAACAAGGAATCCCTAGCCCAGGTGAGGAAAATTAAAATAGAATTTGCCCTACCTTGGTTTGTAGGAGCCAAACCTCTAGACGGACAGATTAAGGGAGTGAGCATGTTGGGAATGTCCAGTCTCCTCTTCTCGCTTGCATATCCACATAAGAAAGACGAAGGGTAAATGAAAGGAAGATCATTTAAAATCCAATTTAGCGTGAATTTTGCTTTAATCTTGTGTCTTGAAGAGATGAAAATTCGAAAGGAAAAAGACTGAATTCAAAGGTAATTCAGGGTAGGAAGAGCAGCTCACAATGCAGAATCCAGAGTAATTATTCCGTATGCATGTGAGGTTAGTGGCTGGAAGATTTTTTTAATGATTCTTCTGGCAATTACGGTTTTTTTAAAAAAATTATTTTATTTTTGGAGCTTAGTGGAGGAGGCTCTGTGTGGAGAAGCTGGGGGCCGGCTCCGTCCCTCCTTGGAGCATGGTCATTCCCAAAGCGTCCCCTTCCTAAGGGGGAAAAGAGGCGATCAGGGTTTGATTGGAGTGTCCCCGGGAGGGTGAGAAAAATGCATTCCGAAAAAGATATCAATTCGCTTTAAGGAAAGGGGGGAGGGAACCCCGCATTTCCCACAGAGTGCACACAAGAAGAATTGAAAACAGCTGGCACCGGTCTATGATTCAGAAAAGGTCTGGCTATACCATTCTTGGGACAGGCATGGATGAGAGGTGGAAAAGCCAACCTGAATGGAAGAGGAGAGAAGGAGGGCGGGAGCGAAGGAGGGAAGGTGGGAAAGAGGAAGGGAGGGAGAAGAGGCACCATATAGCAATACACACTCACACACGCGCAGAAACACAATCCTCACTTAACTCGCCAGCAAGTGCGGCCCCCAGCCCCATCTGCATTGCTGCTGACATGTCTGTCTTGCTCTATCGCCTCCAGCAGCAGCGCCTCCTCCCACCCGGGGCTTGTGCTGAATGGGCTCTGATTGTGCACGGGGTGCACTGGGCATTTCTTGGAAGGGGCACACTGACACGCGCACACACACGCCCCCGGCGCGCACGCGCCCCCGCGCGCACTCACACTCACCCCCGCGCACACTCACCCCCGCGCACACTCACGCCGCCGCCGCGCTGATGTGCAGCGCACAGGGCTTCACCTGCAACGTGTCGATTGGACGGATGGTCGCGGCGCGTGGCTCCGGCCCGGGGCACTGTTGCCCAACCTCTCTGCCGGGTGAGGGGAGTAATCTCCCCCACCCCC
>NW_006921713.1:7467090-7477411 GCF_000298275.1 Orycteropus afer afer | reverse complement strand
AAAAAAAAAAGAGGTGGGGGAGGTGGAGAAGCAGGAGCCCAGATTCCAGTTGGTGTTGATCGGGGCCGGGGGAGGGGAAGCAGGCGGGGGCAGGCTGTGCAAGTCAAACCGCACAGTAGCGGGAGAGGACGAGGAGGAGAGGGAGGAGGGGGAAAATAAGAAAAATGGGTATTAATCACTAGGAATGGGGGCTGGGGGGGAGATCACAGGTTGCCTGGTCAGGATTTTGGTCTCACACTCAAAAACGTGCCATACACACACATCTACCTCTCACACACTGGCTCTGGTGGGAGGAGAAACCCACGAAGCTAGGGACGATGTTTCTGCTCCGTGTGTGTGTGTGTGCGTGTGGGAGCATGCCCTCTTTCTCCACACCCCCCCACCCCACCCCACCCCCAAACCCCTTCACCCCCTCACTCCTATTGCTAAGACTGGTGGAGGCAGCTTCTCGCGTCAAGTGCTGGGGGAAGTGGGGTAGAAGGGGAAAAAGCTTAACCCGAGTCCGTGGCGCCTCCTCCTGGCCACAATGGGGAACAGCAATGAGAAAGGGCCTCTGAGGGGTGGGGGAAGCGAGATAGCGCCCCTGCTGGGCGTCGGCGCTGGGCTGCGGAAAGCATCTCAAACGCGGAACTGCAGTTTGAAATTTAAGGTCCCTTGCTTGATTTTTGAAAAGCCTTAGTGGTGCGATGGTTAAAGCGCTCGGCTGGTCGTTCCAAGCCACCAGCCGCTTCTCAGGAAAAAAATGTGACAGTCTGATTCCGTAAAGATTTACTGTCTTGGAAACCCTACGGGGCAGTTTTACTCTGATCTATAGGGTTACTGTGAATCAGAATTCATTCCATGGCAACCGGTTTGGTGTTTTGGTTTTGACTTGAGGGTTTTTTTTTGTTTTGTTTTTGCTTCATTTTCCATCAATCACTGTTTGCTTCACACGTGCATCCCGAGTGCTGGTCGCAGTGAATGCCAGATTCTTGCCTTCAAGGAGCTTAAGATCTATTTTCTGATTCGTTAAACAATAGGAAACAAAGCAAGTCAAAGCACATACTACAGACTGTATGTGTGCTTTGCTGACTGCTAGAGAGTGTTTGAGGAGTTTGGGATTTTGTTTGTTTGTTTTATTTTAATTAAGACGGATATTGCTATTTAAAACCCTTGAGGAGAAAAGATGATGAGAGACGTGAATAATCCATAAATGAAACTAGATTTCATAGCATTTCAAATTTACCTTCCTGAAAGGCAAGTATCAGTTCATCCCTCTCCTGCTTAAACTTTTTATGTTTTTAATAGCACTTATCATCACCTGTAATATTATTTTTAATATTAACATTGTGTAGGCATCATTTTTTTATTCTCATCCATTGCCTTGTCAAAGATTGAGAATATTACAGTGGTACAACATTTTCATCTTAGTTATACCATGGGCTTTTCACCCATCATATACATTCTAGAAAAGCAGCCATACAAACACACAAGAAACAAAGCTGTGTGAAGTGGTTACACCTAGTAGGATGGTGCTTCGGTCTATGCAGAATACATCAGAGGAGTATTGCTGTCCTGTAGACAAGACAGCATTAATAATATATCTAAATTAATTCATGGTCTTGGTTTTTGTTTGACTTAATCTTTGTAAAACACACACATAACAATTACATGGAAACTGTGTTCACATATGTTCACATGCAAATCAATTTTTCTCAGTAAGTTGTTGTTGTTATGTGCCTTCGAGTCGGCCCAACTCATAGCGACCCCTCCTTGGGATTCCGAGGCAGTATCACTACGGAAGTAGGATTGCCCAACCTTCCTTCCGAGGAGTGGCTGGTGGGTTTGAACCACCAGCCGTCTGGTTAGCAGGCAAGTGTCTTAGCCACTATGCTACCAGAGCTATTTTTCTAAGGCAGTGGTAGAGCTGATCTTCCACCCCTTTGGAGAAGTACAGAATCACTCCAAAGCTGCTGTGCCCCTAGGTGCAGATTTCCATTTGTTGGAGCAGGGGTTCCAGGAGTGGAGGAAAAAGAGCAAGGGGCTTGCAGGGCTTTCCTGAAACATTTGCCTCTGAGTTTTCCAGGAATGCAGAATAAGATATAAGCTCACTCAAGGACCTTCATGGATTAACCTTGAATCTGATTTTTCAACCTCCTAACTCATCTTCCCCTTATTTCCAGTTGCTTCATCAAAATTAGACTATATTTTTTTCTACTTGCTTTCTTTTTCCTTCCTCCTCCCAACCCAGGAATTCCATCTCAGTCTGTTTACTTTTGTAGGCATAGAGAAAAAGTGAACCCTCGGATCCCTCCTACCTGATTAAGTCCACCTAGCCTTTCAGTTTCCAGCTCAAATCCCACCCCCACTGGGGATATTTTTCAGCCACAAGCCAGAAATTATTTCTGTGACAGTTTCAAGGATTTTAAAATGAGGTATGGCACTTCACCACCATCGCCCTACTCCTGCGCCTGTATTTGGATATGTGTACAGGAGTTTGCTTAGTCAGTGATCACAATTACAGATGCTACTGGAATGGATTACCCAGAGGACAAAGACTCTAAACGCACCAACTTGGGTGGATTGATCCTGCATTATGAAGAACTCTACACCAAAAGGATAAAAAAAAAAAAAAAAAAAAAAAACTTGTGTAATCTGTTTGTGTTGAACTATATGAAACTACTGGTATTCAGTCATATGAAATCAATATTTGACCATTATGAGCTATAATAAAAAGACAATTTCATATGGGTAAAAATTATATTCTTAGGCATATCTTCTGTCTTTACAACTAATTGTTTATCTTACGGGTATAGACCAACATCTAGATTCTCTAAATATTCCCAGCACCTGTCACAATTCCAGACATGTAGTAGGGACTCAATAATTAAGTTTCCTTGATGACTATTTGAAACTACTTTACCTAAGTCTTCCTAACTCCAGAATCCCTAATTCTTGTGAAATGGAAAAGGATATCTCTTCTCCATGATATCCCTTCTCCATAATATCCATTGCCCATTCAATGAGAAGACCTTTCTCCTTATTACTCAGACGGTCACTCATTTGCCCGATTCTCATGAGCAACCTTTGACTCCACTGCCCACAAACCTTTCAATAAAACTGTTGCAGGGTTCACCCAGAGTTGTGAAATTTGAAACATCATTTCTCAAAGTTGCAAATATGCATTTCCTAACTCCTACTCAGTCAGCACAGAAAGCAATATTCTAACAAAATAAGATGTTGGATTACATTTCATAGCATTGTTTATTGAGGTAAAAGCTCTTGTCTGAGGTTACTGATAACACTATTGTAGGTATTCCACCAGGTTACTTGACCCAAAGAGAGGATCCCAGAAGATGCAAACACTTGCCCATGACACAATCAGCACATGCAAAGCCTCTACTTTGCCCATGGCAATTAAGTCTTTCAAAACCAAAGTCCTATATTTCTCTAGCAACATCTTTCAAATCAAAGAGATACCCAAGAGAGTACCCAAGAGAGTGCAAGTTTTATAGGCCTGAAGCTTGCACAATTTGGAGTTCTTCTTTGTTGTACATTGAATTGGGCCAAAAAAATATGTGTTGAAATCTGTTTTAGGCTGCATTCTCTAGAGAAGCAAAACCAGTGAAGTGTATGTATGTGTGTTTCTGTGTGTATATATATATAGAGAGATTTCTCTCAAGGAAATGGCTCACATGGTTGTGGAGGCCGGCAAGTCCCACATCTGTGGGTCAGACATCAGACTGGAGGCTTCTCCTGCCTCATATGGTTGCAGGGACTGATGAACCCACAATCAAAAGGGTTGGCTAACTGTACCAGGTTGGTTAACCGTACCACTGCTTCAACCCTTTATCTTCCTGGTACCCCACACCCCAAAATTGAGACGAGGGACTCCAAAGCGAAAATTTATATACCAGCTCTGAGCACCTCAGTGATTCCAGTGTCTCTGGGGAGGGGTGGCCAGTGGCAGAGGACTGAGGGTTTTCCTTTCCTGCAAAGTAGGATTAATAATCCTTCAGGGGGATGGGGTTGACGTTCATGACTCTTCTTTGCAAAGCAGAAAGAAATGCACTCAGACGCCAGCACTTCTGGATTGTGCTTCTGGAAATGCAGATCAGATGATAGGCTGTTGGCTTAAGGGGCTGCAGAAGCTGAGAAATCCCAGAACTGGCAGGCCAGATGAGAGGCTGCGAGCTCAAGTCCCAAGAATTGGAGGTCAGATGATGACGAGCTGGATGCAGGATCTAGAGCAAAGGAGAGCCTTGCCAGAGCATTCAAAGAGAGAGAGAGAAAGAGAGCAAGCTCTGGTAGCGCAGTGCCTAAGGCATTTGACTGCTAACCAGAAGGTTGATGGTTCAAACCCACCAGCCACTCTGTGGAAGGAAGATCAGGTAATCTACTTTCATAAAGATTTACCACCTCAGAAACTCAATAGGGGTCACTATTAGTCAAAATCAACTTGATGGCAGTGGGATATATATATATATATATATGGCATGCAGGTCAAGGAAACTCCCTTTATATCAGAGCAAGGGTATAATTTGGGTAAGGGTGGGACTTGAGTAAGGGTGTGACTTGAGTCATATTTTCTGGCAAGGCTGTGAATCAAAATACACTTCCCACTAATCCTGCCACATTAACATATAGATGTTAGAATTTACAACATAAAATGGAGGATAATTACATAATATCACAAAATGGAAGATAATTACATCAGATCACAAAATAGAGGGCAACCATACAATTCTGAAATCATGGCCTAGCCAAGTTAATATATAACATTAACCATCACAAAATCCTAACCCCATGCCTGTAAATAGGACCCTATTTCCTTTGTTATGCTAATGTGGCCATTCCAGTACAGAGTAGGTCCTAAACCTACGCAGTTTTGAGTTATAAAAAGATTGCAACATACATGGAGACAGACACCAAGGAACATCAAGGACTACCATGGACCCCAGAGGGTTTCTGACAAGGAAGGACCTTGCCACAAAGTCAGTCCCTGAATCACTTAGCCTTCTGAACTGTGAGAAAATAACTTCCTGCTCTTTAAAGACACCAATTTTTGGTATCTAGTTCGGCAGCTCTAGGTAACTAAGATACTCTTTAAAGAAAATAATAAACAATTTGGTGTGAAAGTGGATAGTTATCTAAAATAAGAAATCACAACAATTTAAATTTTAAAATATTTATAAATACTATGAGAATAAAAAAATTCTAAATGATAACCGTATTTTTACTCATTAACTGCCTGATACGTTTGTACCACTTGTTCTATATTTTTGACCATGTATTCTTTGAGCACCTCTTCACAATATGATTTGTGACATTTTTTATGGAGATTATGGAACTCATTCAGTCTCTTCTTTAACACAGATGTCCAAAAATTGTTAATTATTATGTATAATTTATAAATTCCTCTTATAGGTCCATAACTTACTGGTAGTACCTTGTATATTTTTTTAGGATAATTGTCAAACTTGGGAAAACTTTTATCAAATCCCTTTTATCAAGTGCCTTAGGCATTACGCCACCAGAGCTCTGGTTCAAACCCACCAGCCACTCCTTGGAAGGAAGGTTGGACAATTTACTTCCGTAGTGATACTGCCTCAGAAACCCGAGGATGGGTCACTGTGAGTTGGGTCCAACTCGATGGCACATAACAACAACAAGGTACTGATCTTAAATATCTCTTGAATTGACAACTCTCATTAACCAATTTGTAATGTATTATTAAGTTTTGTGGTATCTTCCTCAATGTCAGCATTTTGTGTCAAACTAGCAAGCAGTTTTATCTTTTATAAATATGTTCATATGATTCACTCTTCATTCATTGGATTATCAAACAATCCAGGAGCCTCTTCATTATTTCTATTCAGTTTCTCTTTCCTTCTTATGAAAGAGATTTGAAAAAAAAATCTCTCTTGGTATGATTTGGAAAAAATAATAATCGCAATTCATTTCTCAATGTCAGATTAATTACTATTGATGTTATTGCTTATCTTCCTTTTCTTTCACATTCCATTAAGTTTCATCTGAATTTTCTCTTGGTTCTTTAATAAATAAATGCAGATAATTAAAGAAAGTACCCTTCAAACATGTCCCAAATAGTAGTCTGTAATTCTCACTTGTCTATTAAAATGTCCCAAAATGTCTTTCCACAGAGAGTTACAGAATGGGTAAGAAAACATGACCCATCAATATACTATCTACAAGAGACATACCTTAGACACAAAGACAACTATAGGATAAAAATCAAAGGTTAGAAAAAATATGTATCAAGCAAATGGCAATCAAAATGGAGTAGGAATGACAATATTAATTTCTGATATAATAGTCTGTAAGACAAAAACCACCATAAGAGACAAGGAAGGATATTGTATAATGATTAAAGGATCAATCAGACAAGAGCATATAAGTATAATAAATATCTACATACCCAATGAAAGAGTCTCAAAAGACATAAATCAAACTTTAATAGAATTGAAAAGATAAATAGAGAACTCCACAATAATAGTAGAAGATTTTAATACACCACTTTCAATAAAGGACAGAACAACTAGAAAGAAACTCAGGAAAGACAGAGAAGAACTAAAAAATATAATCAACCAACTGGACCTTATGGACATGTGCAGAACACTTCACCCAATATACATTCATTTCCAGCACGCATAGAACATTCTCCAGAAAAGACCATATATTAGGCCACAAAACAAGCCTCAATAAATTTTAAAAGCACAAAATACTGTAAAGCATCTCCTCAGATAACAATGCTACAAAATTAGAAATCAATAATAGGCAGATCAAGGGAAAAAAGCCAACACATAGAAACTGAGTAAGACCCTGCTTAAAAACTACTGAGTAATAGAAGAAATAAAAAATGAAATTCAAAAATTCCTTAATCCAAAAAAAAAAGAAAAGCCTTTCCAAATTGCCATTAAAGTGGTGTAATTAAGCTTTAACTTTTGAATAAACAGTTTTTGTCTTTTGCATTCGAATTTCTCTTCTCAGCCTATGAAGAATTTCAGGACAATCATTTCATGATACTTAGATTCTATAAAGAAAAATCTAAGTTGTCATGTGTGTTTAAAATACTCCAACTATAGACAAATTTGAAAAGAAAAGAAAATTGTTACTCAAAAGTGGCCAACAACTTCAAATAGGGTGGAGGCAGTTTTTTCTTCAACAAGAATAAGGGAATGACCCACAGAAGCACATGCTCTGTGACACCTCCTTGGCACAAAGGGGGTGGGTGTTTTCCTGAAAGCTTTTCCTTAGTTGGGACATCTAACAACAACTGAACTATATATGGAAGTGACTACCAGTCTCATAAATATATCTCACTGGACACAGATTAAATTTTTCCCAACTCAACTTCCTCTTAGTTTCATTTCAAAAATGCTCATACTCCAAGGACATCCAGCATGAGGGGAAATCTAACAGAGGGAAAGTTGGAGTGGAAAGAGACAGCAATCTTAAATGATTGCAATTAAAATTTGCCACATTTGCAAATTTTACTAAAACATTTGAACACATTATTACCACCTCTCCCATGGGTTGAGAATGGGCCTCAAGTGAAGGGCTAGTGAATCAGAAACTGTGTTAGCTTCAAAGTCAATCTGTCTCTGCTCATTACCTAATGTAAAACAGTCTCCTCGGTTTCTAGAAAAAATATTTGAGTGTTTTCTATATTTGAGAAATAATTCGTTAAATGCCTAGTTGACAACATGCATATTAATATCTTCTGCTGAATCCAATCCATCTTCTTTTGCTTGTAGTTCCTGGAGTGTACAGGAAACATAGGCAGAGGATTCAATTTTTAATAACTCTTACAAGCATACTAAGATCCTGACTCTATCATCATTGCTCTTTTAAAAGAATCTCTATTTTGTTTTTATCATGAAGCTATTAATTATTCAACTCAGGCAGTTTTTTTGTTTTTTTTTCCCCAAAGGGATAGTTAAACAACTTTCATCTCCTTGTCTAAAGACCTGCCTGTCCTCCAACAATGAAAAATTTTTAATTATCCAGTCGATTGTATTGAGCCTGTTGTGTACATAATAACAATACACTTCTAGACATTTACATTGTGTACTCAGAGAAATATTATTTAACACTTCTCTAAGTGTAACCTTTTCTTTTCAAAATTATACAATGGGGGCAGAAAGGAGGAGGGAAAGGAAGGAGCAATAAATAAGATTGTTTTAGAGACAATGACTGGATTTACAAAATAGGAGATATATTATGTGATATGCTGGTAAGTATTCTCTGTAACAGAGGAAGAGAAGGATTTGCATGATGTTATTTCCAGCATCACTCAATTCCTGCAATGACACACCCTGAATGGAAATAACCCCCAATTAAGCACAATTAGGGTTGACACTGCCTTATTATTTTTTTTTTTTCCCTTCTCCAACATAGCAGAGATACAACAGGTATCTGACCCAGCTGTTTGTGTGAATGTGTGTTTAAGAAATCCTTTAGAATCTTCATTTTACCTGTCTGACTTGGTTTTTCTTTTCTTTCTTTTATTTTTATCTAAAAATAAAATAAAATAATAATAACAACTGACTCTAGTTTTACCACTGTCTTGTAGGGAAGACACATTCTTCTGGTGTTTTACTCTCAAATTGTTCAATTTTTTTTTTTTTTTTTTTTTTTTGTGAAATGTGACCTAACTTACTTTACTATAGACAATATGGGTGAAAGACTATGTCCCTATCTGATGGAATTTTTGAAGCAGTCAGATAATGATGCAAATGATAAAGCAAAATGGAGATAAATACTATTGCTCTTCTTTCACTAGTTCCCTTCTCTCTCCTCTCTCCAGGACTTTGGGGGGGGCAACTCTTCTTTGTGAACCAAGTGTCAGTGCCCCCCAATATTTCTTTCCCACTTTATTATCTGTCTCCTTCTATGTGGACCTTTATTTTTGGAATAGTCCCCATCCTCCTCCTCCAGGGAGACACCAGCTCTTTCTCATACCTTCTTCACAGAGTCCTTTCACCTTCCAGATTAGCTTTTATTGACAGTGACTTCTGACCACTTCTGGAGAGTTACATGGATCCTTCATTCCTGACACCCTGACACCCATCCCCTGACAGGCAAGAGAATTTATTAGCAGCTAGTTAAAGGAAATAGGGACAAAGCAGTTCAAGGATCTCCTACCAGAGATGAGGGGAAAGAAGAGCCTACAGTGAGACCTGGGCAGGCTGTTGATAGAACACGGGGTGTAGGGAAGTGTGTCACTCATGTGCGGGGACAGAACTACCACAAAAAAAATGTGAAATTATGTGAATAACAGATTTCATTGGTGCACATGCATGCAAACACACACACTTAGTGCTTTGGAAGAATTTTAAAGAGGCCATCTGAGAAAGTATTCTTCACGTGCCCCTTACCAGTTACCATGGAGTCAGTTTTGACACATGACGACCCCATGTGTTCCAGAGGCATTTTCCATACGGTTTTCATGGCTGTGACCTTTCAGGAGCAGATCACCAAGCATTTCTTGCAAGGAGTCTCTGAGTGGATTCAAACCACCAACCTTTCAGTTAGTAGCCTAGTGCTTAACTTTTTGTGCCTCCCAGAGACTCCTTACATGCACAGTGCCTAAGGCATTTGACTGCTAATCAGAAGGAAGATTGGGCAATCTACTTCGTGATACTGCCTTGGAAACCCAAGGAGGGCTAGCTATGAGTCTGATCTGACTTGATGGCAGTGAGTTTGGTATGGTTTGGTTTGATGGTACTGTGGTTAAACTCTTGGCTACTAACTGAAAGGTCAGTGGTTCAAACCCCCATCAGCTCAACAAGAGCACAATGTGGCAGTTTTCTTCCATAAAGAGTTACAGACTTGGAAACTCTGTCCTATAGGGTCACTATGGGTCAGAAATTGACTCCATGACAATGGGTGGTGGGGAGTGGACCCTGAGAGGAATGTAGTGTGAGTTCCATCAGGGCAGGGGCCTGGTCTATTTTATTCACTACTATATTCCTGACACCTAGGGCAGTGCCTACATGAACAAATGAATGAACAACTCATAAGAAGACCCAAAGAATGAGGTCAGTAAATAGTTAAAGGATTCTCTATGCCTCTACAATAGCTGCCTTGCCATGACACTACTTGAACTTCTCACCAGGCTCCCCATTAATGGGATTTCACTCAAATTCTTTACTTTGATATGCTAGTTCCTTCACAGTCTGGTCTCAATTCCAGTCTCCTCTTGTATTCCTCTTCTCTTAGAGAAGAGTGATCAGCCAGGGGGCAGTTTAAGCATAGGTACTGAAACAAGGCGGGCTTGTGCTTACTCACTGATCTGCACTGAACACTTTCCCTTGTT
>NW_006921713.1:7447081-7455730 GCF_000298275.1 Orycteropus afer afer | reverse complement strand
TATATATATATATATATATATATATATATATAATCCCTTGATTTTTAATTTCTTTTTTATCTTCATGCCTAAGGTGTGTTAAGATAGGCAGCACATCTGTGGGTCTTGTTTTCTTATCCAGTCTGCCACTCTCTTTCTCTTGACTGATGCATTCAACCGATTCACAGTTAGTGTAATTAATGACGGGTATGAATTTACTGCTGTTATTCTTTTGTGTTTTTTGTTGTGGTGCTGATGGTTTCTTTGTTCTAACTATTTTTCTGGGCTGACTTCATTTTGTTATTGAGCTTTCTTTCCTTTTTCTTCATTATTGTTGATTTTGTGTTTATTAAGTCCTTGTGATTTTCTTTTTTCTTATTTTGGTCAGAAGACTTATTAATGTTCTTTGTGGTTATCTTGTAGTAAATTCTTATCTAAGTTTGGAACAGTCTGTTCTACATTGACATCACCCTGACTTCCTTTCCATATGGAAGTTTTATAATTATACCATTTATTCCCTCTATTTGCATTATGGTTGGTGTCATTTACAGATTGACTCTTCTCTATTTTCTGTTTTGTAAGCTTGTTTTAAATTTAAGAGTTCTTTTCCTACGCTGGTTTCTGGGTAGTTTCATATGTCTTAATCTTCCATTGTTGTCTTCTGTTGTTGGTTTTCTGCTGGAAGGACTCCCTTCAGTATTTTTTGTAGGGTTGGTCTGGTTTTTACAAATTCCTTTAATTTCTGTTTCTCTGGGAATGTGCTAATTTCACACAATATTTCAGGGACAGTTTCACTGTATATATAATAGAAATTATTATATATATATAATAGAAATTCTTGGTTGGCAGTTTTTTTCCTTCAAGGTTTTGTATATGTTACACCATTGCCTTCTCATCTGCATGGCTTCTGCCGAGAAATCACAGCTTAGTCTTACTGGTTGCTCTGTATAAGTAACATTTCATATTTCCTGAGCTGCTCCCAGGATTCTTCCTTTGTCTTTGGTTTTGGAAAGTTTGATTATGATATGTCTTGATGGCTTTCTCTTAGGTCTATCCTGTATGGGGTTTGTTGAGCTTCTTGGATGGATATCTTTTCATCTTTCACAATACTAGGAAATTTTCTGCTAGCAAGTCTTCAACAATCTCTTTTTATTCTCCTCTTCCTGTTCTGGAATTCCAACTAGGTATATGTTAATTCTTTTGATATCATTCCACACAACTCTTAGATTTTCTTCATTTCTCATCATTCTTTTTTATTGATTTTTCTTCATACAGGCTTGTGTCAAGGGATTTGTCTTCTAACTGGGTTGTGTGTTCTTCAGCCAGTTTGATTACTCTTTTGTCCTTCCAATGTGTTCTCTGGCTCGATGATTTTAATGTTCATCTTCTGGATTTCTAATTGCTATTTCTGTATGATTTCTAATTGTCTATGTATTTTCTCATTTTTGGTCTTATATGACTTTCCTCAATTCTTCTTGCTTCTGTTTATGATTTCCTTGAGTTCTTGGAAGGATATATATATTTTTAATTCCTTATCAGGTAGTTCTATTACTTGTTCTTCCTCAGGGAGATTTCTTAGTTCTTTATTTTGGTCACTTGATTCATCTATCTTTCCTGTTTCTTTGTTTGAAATGAAGTTGTCTGTTGTCCCCAAGACTTTTTGAAGTTTGTCTCTTTATTTATTTGTTGATTATGTATTGCTTTGTTTCACCCTGTTTTTTTGTTTTGCTTTGTTTCAATATATCTGGATTTGTGGGCAGGTGTGCTTCTTAGGTTGTTAGCTTGACAGCAGTGGGGCACTCCCCAGCTGTCTCCAGATTGGTGGCATCACTGATGGGAATTTGGGTGCAGGTCTCTGTTTGTCATAAAGAGGAGCTACAGTTGGGATAAGCAGGTGTTGTCCACCATCTGTCATTGATTCTGTAGTGAAGGAACTGGTAGTGGTGCTCATCTGTTGGGTGAGATGGTAGGTGCAGTAGATATAGCTGACTAGTGGAGAATTAAAGTCCTCCTCCTGTTGGATGGGGTAAGGGAAAAAAAACTAGGAGAAGAAGAAGAAAAAGGGAAAAAGATAGAATAAAAATAAAAGATAAAAAATACAGAAAGAGACAAAAAAGGAAGAAAATGAAAGGGGGTCTTCAAGATGAAAGAATGGGAAAAATGTAAGAAGACAAAGAGGAGGAGGAAAAAATGGACAGTTAAAAAGGGAGGAAATGGGGAAAAGGGGAGAAGAAAATAAGGAAACTGAAGCAGAGGGACTATTGCAATTATAGTTAGCTAGCAGCCCTGAAAGTAGGTGGATGTGGCAGAAATTGCTGATCCACCAGGAGTGTACCTGGTATTTTGGTCCTCTAGTGTTGCTGTGGGAGCTCTGGTAGCATAGCACCTAAGGCATTTGACTGCTAACCAGAAGGCTGATGGTTCAATCCACCAGCCACTCCTTGGAAGGAAGAATGGGTGATCTACTTCCATAGAGATACCACCTTGGAAACCCAAGGATGGGTTGCTATGAGTCAGAATCAATTAGGCGGCAGGGAGTTTGGTTTTGTTTTTGGTTTGGAGTGCTTCTGTAACAGACATATCACAAATGGATGATGTTAAGAAACAGGGATTTATTCTCTTGCAGTTTAGGAGGCTTGTGATAGTTGGAGCTGTGTGTCAATTTGGCTGGACCCCAGTTCTGTGTGGTTGTTCCCATGATGGGACTGTGATGTGTTCCCATGATGATGGTGTTCTGAGTGGCCAGTCTGCCCAAGGGGAGTTTCCCTAGGGGTGTGGCCTGCTTCCAAGATATCCAGGGACATCCTGGGAAGAGACACATTCTTTGAGGGATTGGAACCCTGGTGTGCTGACTACAAACTTCCATGAGTGAGCAGCCCACTGCTCAGCATGGAGATCTTGGATTCATCTTTCGTTGGAGTCAACAACCAGTGTACTGCCTGCCAGCCTTGAATTTCTTGGCCCCCTGTGCTTATGGAAGCTAAGGCTGCTGCCAGCCCGTTTCCTCCAGAGACTTGGACTTGCCGGCTTCTATATGTTTGTGAGCCATTTTCCTAAGATAAATTTCTCTCTCTCTCTCTCTCTAAATATATATATATATATATATATATATATATATACACTTTGCTGGTTTTGTGTTTCTCTAGAGAACCCAATCTAACACAAGGCTAGAAGTCCAAGTTCAAAGTGCCAGCTCTAGGGACCGGGTGAAGGCCCCTTGAACTTGGGCTTTAGCTCTGCCTCTTGTTTCTGGCCCACTGGAACTGAAGGTGTCTCTTAACTCAGGCAGCTGCTAGCTGATGAGGCTGACAAACTCACGGTCAACAAAGAAAATAGCACAGTCCCAAGATTATCAAGCAGCACAGCAGGCCACTGATTGAAGTCCAAAAACAGTCTCAAGATCAGCAGACAACATGGCAGGCCACTGAGATGAAGACGCGGCCAAATGCAGGATCCAGATGTGCCCAAAAGTTCCAGACCTTTCTCCAAGATCTGGAATACTTTCTTCAAAGTTTTGGAAGCAGACCATATTCCTAAGGCATTTACCCAGCTGCTCACAGTGGATTTCACCATGGAGTTGATTACCAGTCTCATCATGGAGAATAACTACATCCAGCTGCACAGCCACTAAAAACCAGGCCCCGCCAAGTTGACACATAACATTAACTACTATGCCTGGGGAAGTGAAAGGAGGCTGGTGTGAGTGGGCATCTCCAATAGAGAAAGGCTGCAGGTGTGTGCTTCTTGTGCTCAGTGTGAGAAAGATCAGCTAGTAAGGCAAGTGCAGGAACAGAGAGCCTCAACCTCTGGATCTGTCTGCACTGGGTTGCTATGGATAGCTTCAGGACTCCCTTGGCCATAGCTTGGTGGTAGCAGAGAGAGGTTTTGCCCCTATTCACAGTGAAGCTGTACTTTTTGGAGCAGAGAGAGTGGTTCACCAGTTGCCATTCACTGACAAGAGTCTGGCACTCCTCTGAGCACAAACTGCCTTGTATCCAGCTCCGGCCCAGCCTCTAGTGAAAGGCCACCTTGATACTATTTTCTCCAACCACCCCAACACAGGCCTTTCCATTCACAGAGGTGGAAAGTGCCTGGTGTGGGTGGGCCCCCTGAGAGAGGAGGCTGCAAAGATTTGCCTGTTGTATTCAGTATGAAAAAAGGTTTCTCTATACCTTAGGCACCCAGCACTTCAGCCCCTGACTTAGTCTGCTAGAGGTGAAGGTCTCCAGGGATAAGGATGGGTAAGGGCAGGACTTCTCTAGTCAACTGGGTCTGCAACCGTGTAAAGTGTATTTACCCCTATGTGCAGGGAAGGTGTGTGTTTGTTAGATCAGGTTGTATCTCTCCAATCTTGATTCACTGGCATGGGTGTGACTCCCTTCTGGGCACATATAGCCATTTTCAAGCTCTTCCCTAAACTTAGCAAGCAAGAGATTTTCCTGAGCACAGTTTCTTCTACTGCCCCAAAACAGACCTTTTACCAGGCCAAAGCCAAATGTCTGCCAGTGGTGAGTTATTTTGTTCCCCTTCTCCTTCCCTTTTCTCTCCATGGCTGCCTATGTCACTGTAATCTGACCCACTTCCCTGCACATTCCTCTCTCAGCTCCCACACATCTGTTGCTCACTCCCAATCTGTCTACACTGTGTATTTATTGCTGTGTGGATCCTGTGAAGGCTTTTTTTTTTTTCCCTCCTCATCCACATCTGATGCCTCTTTATTCAAAATGGCCATACTCTGGACATCCCTGGCCTCTTCTCTCTCACCAATCACCGACTTCATTCTATCTCCCTTTCCAATCAGTGCTTAATCTAATTCTTTATCTTTTCATTTGATGCTCAGAATTCCAGGATCATTATTTGAATCTATTTCACTTGCTTTTTTCAGGTCTCTGCCGTGAGAGCTTGGGCAGCCTGTGTTAGCAGGATGCCATCTTATTTCTGCTTCCTCCTATTTTTAGCTCTTTTAATAGAAACAAAAGCATTTGCCCTTACAACTCAAAATGACATATTTATACTGCTATTTCTTAATTTTTTAGTTCTTTCATTACCTATTACCTCTCACTGTGGTAATAATGGTGTCACTCTCTTTCACACAAAAACTCTGATGTACCACTGAAAAAAACAAACCAAACTCATTGCCATGGAGTCAGATCTGACTCATCGCGAGCACTTCTTGGGTTTCTGAGGTGGTATCACCATGGAAGTACATTGCCTAACCTTCCTTCCGAGAAGTGGCTCGTGGGTTTGAACCACCAGCCTTCTGGTTAGCAGTCAAATGCCTTAGGCACTACACCACCAGAGCTCCCCTGATGTACAACACATGTATACATTTCTGATCCCCATATGTAATTACACTTAAATCAATATTCAGTGCTTACAGTTGTCCAATGTATATTCTTTATCATGTATTGCATCTGTTGTTGTTGTTGTTGTTGTTTGCTGTCGAGTTGGCCCCGACTCACAGCGACCCCTCCTTGGGTTTCTGAGGCACTATCACTACGGAAGTAGGATTGCCCAACCTTCCTTCCGAGGAGTGGCTGGTGGGTTTGAACCTCCAGCCTTCTGGTGAGCAGTCAAGTGCCTTAGGCACTATGCTACCAGAGCTCATGTATTGTTGTTGTTATTTGCCGTCCAGTCGGCCCCGACTCATAACGACCCCTCCTTGGGTTTCTGAGGCAGTATAACTACAGAAGTAGGATTGCCCAACCTTCCTTCCGAGGAGTGGCTGGTGGGTTTGAACCGCCAGCCTTCTGGTTAGCAGTCAAGTGCCTTATATATATTAGTAAATTACCTGGTATGGCTTTTCTAGCCATAAGTCTTTGTAAACTCCATGGTGGAATTTGCCATGAGCAACTGAGTAGCCTCTGATTGTTAAAGTTATCCACCTGCACTAATGCTGTTCAGAGCAGCAGGAAGTAATTTTCTGGGAAGTTTGCTCTCTCTCAGGTGTATAGAATTCTGATGTTGGGATTGGTTAGTTTGCCACTTTGCCAGGCTCAAAAGAAGCCCTCCTAGAGGCAGAAGAAAGCTCTCACTGCAGCTGGGAGATGCAAGAGACACACATTTCTGAGAGACACATGCTGCTGAGAGATAGACTGAGACATGCACTGCTGGGAGAAAGACTGAGAGAGACTGTCGGCTAAGAGATAGGGGCTGAGACAGACTGAGCATGTTCCTGAACTTGAATTGTAGCCTGTTGCTTCCCTAATAAACTCCATAATCTGTGAGTTTTGTGAGGCCACTGCAGCAAATTATCAAGCCCAGCAAAGAGGTGGTGGGCGCTGCAGCAAGAACAATTGGTGAAAGGGCTGGAGGGAGGCAGCATGTCTGGCCTCACGGGAATAGGCCTTGGGCTAGTGATGGTGATTCTGTCTTCCTCGTGTGGGGTTAGGGGAGGTCAGAAGATGCGGCCTCCCTGCCCCTTTGGCAAAACACCCCCTCCCCACACACACACACACACTATATATTTAATGCTAGAGGAGCAATGGTTAAGCTCTTGGCAGCTAAATGAAAGGTTGATGGTCTGAAGCCTCCCAGAGGCTCCATGGGAGATAGACCTGGCAATCTGCTCCTGTAAAGTTTACAGCATAGGAAACCCTATGGGGCAGTTCTACTCTGTCACATATGGTTGCTATGAGTCAAAATCTAGACCGCACCTGACATCCTTTAGAAGTGAGGATGGAAAGACTTTAGCTTGCTTACTTTGGACACATCACTCGGAAAGGCCAATCCCAGAAACTAACATTATGGTTGATAAAGTAGAAGATCTGAAAATGAGGGAAATCTTCAATGAGACAGATTGACATAATAGCCATCAGAGTAGACTCAGACACACTAACGTGACACAGGACTGGGCACTGTTTCCTTCTGTTATACATAGTATAACCATTAGTGGTAGCTGGCTCAATGGCACCTGTATATAATTAATTGTGTCCCCCATAAATATGTGTTGTGAATCCTAACTCCTGTAATTGTGGATGCGGAGCCCTGTTGAAGCAGTGGTTAAGAGCTCAGTTGCTATCCAAAAGCTTGGTTGTTAAAACCCACCAGCCACTCCACAGGAGAAAATTGAGAAAAAAAAAATCCACAGATTTACAGCATTGGAAACCCTATGGGGCAGTTTTACTGTGTCCTAATAGATCAGTATGAGTCAGAACTGACTCTGCAGCAATGAGGTTTTATACTTGTGGATGTAATTCCATTTAAGAATAGTGTATCTTTGTTTATGTTAATGAGGCCCTATCAGTATAGGGTGTGTTTTGAGCTGATTAGGTGCAGAAGTAAGCAAGCACAGATGGAAGACAGATCCCACACTTCTTGTAGATCACCAAAGAATCAAGGAACAGAAGCTGACTTCCCCCAGAGCTGGTAGAGAAAGAAAGACTTCCACTGGAGCGAGTGCCCTGAATTTGGACTTCTAGACTCCTAAACTGTGAGAAAATAAACTTCTGCTTGTTAAAGCCACCCACTTGTGATATTTTGTTACAGTAGCCAAAAAAAACAAGTAAGACAGTATTGAATAAATATATATATATCCCCCTCCCCCCCTGGAAGAATGAACACACCTAGCACACACATTCTAGTTTCTAAATACTATTCTCCACTCAAAGCACAAGGTAAGCCCAGAACATCTCATTTGGCCAGAAAGCTAGGAAGTGCTCTAGACTAAGGGAGACATGTCAAAAGGACTCAAAATTCAGCTTAAAGTATCTTCCACTGGCCAAATTTGGGAGTATTTTAGCATAAAGAATAATAATGACTATTATTGATTATGACACATTGAATAAAAATGGAATTCATATGGATATTCACAGAAAAGAATGGTAGGTGGAGGAGGAATTCCAGTTAATAAAAGTTTTCACTTAATAAATTCTGAAGGAATGATAGAATTACAGAATTATCAGTTTATAATCTCAAAGATAATAATTGATCATTAGTGAATGATAACATGGCTTTTTTGATGATGATCTTTGATAAGCTACAAATCATATAAGACATTTGTTTTTAATCTGTAAAAATTATTATTCCCTTCTTTTTAACACTTTAAGATTTATATTCCCTCACATATCACTTCCCTTTCATCCATGATTATTAATATATTTTATGAATGCTTGCAATTTCCTTATTTGCAAGGTTTTTCTTTTATTCACTGGTGGAATGTTGTAAGTACTGCTTCTTACATAATTTATTGAATCTATAGAGAAAAATACTGTAGTATCTATTTAGGAGCTATTTCTGAATTTCTTTGAATAAAAAAATTTCACAGATTTCTTTCTTTCTTTTTTCACTTTTATTGTGGTGAAAACACACACAAGACATTAACCAACATAACAACTTCCACATTTACAGCTCAGGGATATTGATGACATTTTTCATATTGTGGCACCATTATTGCTATCCTTTTCTTTTTATTTTATTTTATTTAGATTTGGGTGAAGATTTACAGAGCAAATTCACTCTCGATACAGCAGTTCACATATACTTTGTCTCATGTCATTGACCACAGTTTACCACAATGCAACAGCTCCCCTCCAATTTCCTCCCCAAGGTACCACTTCCCAGTGTCCATCCCTCCATACTCTCCTGCCCCCTAAGCTGTCTCCCTGTGCATAAGGTGCCCTTCCTTTTCCCATGATTGTTCTCTCAAGGGCATGTGTCCACTTGAGGTAA
>NW_006921713.1:7416822-7446966 GCF_000298275.1 Orycteropus afer afer | reverse complement strand
GAATAACTACCACCAGTTACCCAGCCACTTAACAAGGCCCAGCCAAGTTGACACACAACCTTAACTACCACAGACTCTTTTGCCCATTTAATGTGTTATCTATTTCAGAAATACTAGCATTAATCTTCTGAATTTCTATTCCTTGTTTTTGTATCATTTCTTATTTTTTAATGTCAATTTGTTCTTGTATTGCTTTCTTACATTGCCGTAGAGTTTTACTATGTGTTTTTCTTGATTTTGTCATTGTTTTCCTTGATCTTAAAAGTGTTTTCCTTGCTCTGTCTCCCAGTCTATTGAAGGTACCTGTGTTAGACTGGGTTCTCAGACAAACAAAACCAGTAAAGCTTATATATATAGAGAAAGAGAAATTTATCTTAGGAAAATGGCTCATACACTTATAGAAGCTGGCAAGGCCAAAGTTCTTGGATCAAACATCAAGCTGGAGGCTTTTCCTGACTCTTCCAGCTGCCAGGGCTGAGGAGATCAAGGTTGGTAGGCAGATTACTGGGTGTTGACTCCAATAAATGACGAATCCAAGATCTCCAGGCCAAACGGTGGATTGTATGCTCACAGACAGTTGTAGCCAGTACAACACAATCCCAATGCACAGAAGAGTGTCTCTTTTCCCAGGATGTCCATAAATATACTGGAAGCAGGCCACACCCCTAGGGAAAATCCCTTTCAATGGATTGGCTGCTGAAAATATATTCATCTGATCCCATCATGGGAATAACCACATCACAACTGCTTAAATCACACAGAATTGTGGTCCAGCCAAGTTGACACACAGCTCCAACTATCACAGTCCACCCTTTGTCAACTTGGCAGTTGTACACAACTTCTTAACCATATATAATCTCTATATAAGGACAATTATAAAGTCATATTTGCACCTAACATGATACGCTAACACACTTACAACTGGAATGCATTAACCTTATTTACATTTCACAATTCATAACAGAGGAAACAAAAATATTTGATGCAAATATACAATGAAGAAATAAAACAATCAGAGTCCTTGTTTCTGCAACTGGTCACATGGTCATAGCTGATATTTAGAACTACCTTCTTCCACCACCCACTCTGTATTTCCCTTGCCCTCAGCAAGCACCTCAGTTGCTCGTGGTTCTTTGCCTGGTGAGGTGACCCGAACCTTCATTCCTGAAGTGTCTGGGTCATTAACATTCATATCAGAATTGGGTTGCTGTAATTTTCCATTGACTTAAATCAAAGGGCATGATTGTACTAAGAGATGTCCTAAAGAATCTCTTATATTTCACACATATTCTTCTTTACCTCCATTAGGTAATGTCAATCCAATTTCCCCTTGGTAATCAGGATCTATCATACAAGATAGTACAGTAATGTGCTTCTTTGTCTATTGCTCCAGAGGCATAAGGAAGCCAAAATAGCTGGGTGGCATTCTTAATTTCCAGTTCAATGCAATCAGTATTGTGTCTCCAGGTGGGAGTGTTCCTCCCTTTGGGACTAAGATCTCCAGACCTGCAGATCACAGGGTAGCAGGGACAGGAAGCAAAAATTTTTTGAGTGGTACCACTCCCATTTCCACCCCTTGGTTCCTGGATGCATGAATCCTGTCTATTGGAGAAACAGAACCATACATTGGATGCTGGTTTAGAGCATATACAGCCTTCTGGAGAACATTGCCCCAACCTTTCAATGTATTGCCACCTAGCTGGTGCCATAATTGTAGGCCATTCCATCATTCTATCAAGCCAGCTGCTTCAGGATGATGAGGAACATGGTAAGACCAGTGAATTCCATGAGCACAGGCCCATTTTTGCACTTCATTTGCTGTGAAGTGAGTCCCTTAATCTCAAGCAATGCTGTGTGGGATACCATGATGGTGGATAAGGCATTCTGTAAGTCCACTGATGGTAGTTTTGGCAGAAGCATTGCATGCAGGGAAGGCGAATCCATATCCAGAATAAGTATCTATTCCAGTAAGAACAAAATGGTGTCCTTTCCATGATAGAAGTGGTCCAATGTAATCAACGTGCCACCACATTGCTGGCTGATCACCCCAAGGAATGGTTCCATAACGCAGACTCAGTGTTGGTCTCTGCTGCTGACAGATTGGGCACTCGGCAGTGGTGGTAGCCAAATCATCCTTGGTAAGTGAGAGTCCATGTTGCTGAGCCCATGCATAACCTCCATCCCTGCCACCATGGCCACTTTGTTCATGAGCCCATAGCAATGACAGGAGTAGCTGGGGAAAAAGGATGGCTAGTTTCCACTGAATGTGTCATCCTATCCACCTGATTGTTAAAGTCCTCCTCTGCTGAGGTCACCTTTTGGTGGACATTCACATGAGACACAAATATCTTTACTCCTTTGGCCCATTCAGAGAGATCTATCCACATACCTCTTCCTCATACATCCTTATTACCAATCTTCCAATCATGTTCCTTCCAAGTCCCAGACCATCCAGCCAAGCCAATAACCACAGCCCATGAATCCGTATATAATTGCACATCTGCCAATTTCTTATTGCATGCAAAGTGAACAGCCATATGCATGGCTAGAAGTCCTGCCCACTGGGAGGATTTCCCTTCACCACTGTCCTTCAAGGAAGTACCAGAAAGGGGCTTCAGTGCTGTTGCTGTCCACTTTTGAGTGATGCCTGCATATCATGCAGAAGCATCTGTAAACCAGGCATGAGTTTTCTCTTCCTCAGCCAACTGATCATACGGAACTCACCATGAGGCCATAGGTGCAAACTGGGAGAGGGAAGGTAATGTGACTGGAGTGGAGAACATAGGCATTTGGGCCACTTCCTCATGCAACTTATTTGTGCCTTCAGGTCATTCTCGAGCCTGATTAGGTATATATGATATACCCCTGAGGAAGCACTGTGAAAGTATACTGTTGGCCTTACCAGCTGAAGGCAATCTGCTTCTGATAGTCCTTTGAAATTGGTATTGAGAAAAAGGCATGGGCCAGATCAATAGCTGCATATCAAGTACCTAGAGATGTACTAATTTGCTCAAGCAATGAAACCACATGAGGAACAGCAGCTGCAATTGGAGTCACCACCTGATTAAGTTCACAATAATCTACTTTCATTCTCCAAGATCCATCTGTTCTTTGCACAGGCCAAATAGGTGGATTAAATGGGGATATGGCGGGAATCACCACCCCTGCATCCTTCAAGTTCTTGATGGTGGCAGTAATTTCTGAAACCCCTCCAGGGATGCAGTATTGCTTTTGGTTTACTATTTTTGCAGGTAGAGGCAGTTCTAATGGCTTCTCCTTGGCTTTTCCTACCATAATAGCCCTTACTCCACATGTCAGGGACCCAATGTAGGAATTTTGCCAACTGGTCAGTATATTTATTCCAATTATGTATTCTGGAACTGGAGAGATCACTACCGGATGGGTTTGGGGACCCACTGGACCCACTGTAAGACGCACCTTAGGTAAGACTCCATCAATATCTTGACCTGCATATGCTCCCACTCTGACTGGTGTGCCACAACGATGCTTTGGGTCTCCTGGAATTAGTGTCAATTCAGAGCCAGTATCTAGTAATCCCCGAAAAGTCTGATTATTTCCTTTTCCACAGTGAACAGTCACTCTCATAAAAGGCCTCACATCCCTTTGGGGAAGACTGGGAGAAAGATTGACATTATAGGTTTTTGGCAATGTAGTGGGGTCCTTCCTCAAAGGGACCTGGCCTCCCCTTCATTCAAGGGGTTGTGGGTCTGTAAACTGACTCAAGTCTGGGAATTGATTGACAGGCCATGACTCTATTCTGGAGATTCAATCCAGGCTGCTGTTCACGTGACCTAGAATTCTTCTGTCTATACAGATCAAGTAAATATTTAGTAGGTTTGCCATGTATTTCACTACTAGGAATGCCATGTGTAAGTAGCCAAGGCCATAATTCCACATAAGTCAGAGTATTCTGATTACTGTATTGACTCTGCTGTCCACTATGGTAACCACACACACCTTACTTTTGTCAATTAACTCCTGCCACATGGCCCCTACTACCACAGGGTCCAATCAGCCCTATTGTAGTTAGTGTCTTAGTTCAATTAAGGCAGTTCCCACTGTCAAATATGGTTTACATAAAATAGTAATCACAGCAGTCTTCAAGGATGCTGGGGCTCCCCTCACAAATTTGTTCCTCACAATACTGATGAAAGACGTGTCTTCTAGACACTCCAATTCTGGCTGTAGGGGACTAATCTGATAAATCCATTCTAACAGGCCAATTTCCCTAAGCCTCTGGATACCTTCTTCTACATTATACCAAGGCAGGTCTGGTACTTCAACTTGACTTTAGGTAGGCCACCACATAATCCATGCTTCAGTAAGCCAACCAAATAAACTATTAGATCCTTTCCTAACCTCTTGAGCTGAAACACTGAATGAAGAACTCAGACTGATCCAATGTTACATTCCTTGTACCATTATCCCACACCCTCAGTAGCCATTCCCATACATATTCTCCAGGTTTCTGTCTGTACATGTTAGCAAAATCAAGTAGGTCTTTTCAGGTGTAGTGTACTACCTCCTCAGTCACACTTGCTATTTCACCTTGCTGGGCTCACTTGGACATAACTTTAGTTACAGGTCTAGCAGCAACAATGGGTTGTTGGAGCAGTTCCTGAGAACATTCAGGGCTTCTGCCTCAGAGAATGACCCAGCAGGAACAGTTGGGCTAATTCCATCAAAGTGAGGTGGAGGGGATAATGGTTTTACAGTAATCCCTTCAAATGGGAGGGATTCAACAGAATTTACAGGCTCCATATCCTGATCTTCAAGGAGCTCTGGTAGCATAGTGGCTAAGACAATTGCCTGCTAACCAGACAGCTGGCGGTTCAAACCCACCAGCCACTCCTCAGAAGGAAGGTTGGGCAATCCTACTTCCGTAGTGATACTGCCTCGGAAACCCAAGGAGGGGTTGCTATGAGTCAGGTTTGACTCGACGGCACATAACAACAACAACATCCTGATCTTCCTAGCTATCTGTCCATATGTCCCTATTCCAGGGTTCAGGATCTCATTTTTTCCCAATCAATGTGCTCACTTTAACTTCAGACACCATTCTGGGTTGGTAATTTAATTGGCATTGGTTGGTAATTTAATTGGCATTGTAATTCAGCCACCTGTACAATAAGACTCTGGGTTTGGTTTTCAGCAATATCAGCTCTGTTACTAGAAGAAATAAGGCCTTATTTCAGAACACAACTGGAAACCTTGAGGTTTTATGTGGTACTTAAGCCATAACTCAGCAGCCCTGAACTCATCGTGCTCTTTCACCACTTTGTCTAGTGTAAGTAGGACCAGCCAACCAGCTTCCTTATATTCCTCATGCTGACAAAATTACAGAAAAGTATCAAATATGTGATCTCCCGGAGGCTCACTTCTCAAAAGTTCTTGATCTATTGGTGGTGCTATTTTGCATATTAATGTTGCCACCTCATGTCACAGATTAGCAGAGCCCTCTTTACTAACAGAGGCAGGGTCACTAGTGTCTTCATGATTAATTAAATTAGAGAACTAATTTAGGAAGCCCATGCTTATGATTTTGTCTGTCTAGAACCACTCTTGGTACCAAATGTGTTAGACTGGATTCTCTAGAGAAACAAAAACAGTAAAGCTTATATAGAGAGAGAAAGAAAAATTTATCTTAGGAAAATGGCTCACACACTTATAGAAGCTGGCAAGTCCAAAGTTTTGGGATCAAACGTCAAGCTGGAGGTTTTTCCCGACTCTTGCAGCTGCAGAGGCTGAGGAGCTCAAGGTTGGCAGGCAGTATATGGGCTGTTGACTCCAACGAATGACAAACCCAAGATCTCCAGGCCAAATGGTGGATTGTTCGCTCACTGACAGTTGTAGGCAGAACAACAGTATCTTGATCCACAGAAGAGTGTCTCTTTTCCCAGGATGTCCATAAATATACTGGAAGCAGGCCATACTGCTAGGGCAACTCCCATTCAATGGATTGCTCCCTCAAAACGTATTCATCTGATCCCATCAAGGGAATAACCACATCACAATTGCTTAAACAACACAGAATTGTTGTCCAGCTGCGGTGTAGTAAATTACCTGGTATGGCTTTTCTAGCCATAAGTCTTTGGAAACTCCATGGTGGAATTTTCCATGAGCAACTGAGGAGCTCCTGATTGTAAAAGTTATCCACCTGGGGTATTTCTGTTGGGTGTGACACAAAGCAATGTTCTGGGAAGTTTGTTCTCTCTCAGGTACTTAGAATTCTGATGTTATGATTGGTTAGTTTGGCCACCCTGCCAGGCTCAAAAGGAGGCCTCCTAGAGGCAGAAATCTGTCTCTGACTGCTGGCCTGAAGGACATGCTGCTGAAAGAGACCTGCACTCCTGACATGCAATCCTGAGAGACATGCGCTGCTGAGAAAGAGATGCAAGAGGCATGTCTTACTGAGTGAGACACCAAGGGACACTCACTGCTGGGAGAGAGACTGTTGGCTGAGAGACGGCAGGCTGAGAGAGACTGAGTGTTTTTCCTGAACTTTAATTGTAGCCTGGTACTTCCCTAATAAACCCCATCATCTGTGAGTTCTGTGTGGACAATGCAGTGAATTATCGAACCCAGCAGAAAGGTGGTGAGTGCTGCAGGAGGAACGGTTGGTGTTAGGGTTGGTGAAAGGGCTGGAGGGAGACAGCCTGTCTGGCCTGGCAGGAATAGGCCTTGGGCTACTGATGGTTATTCTGTTTCCCCTTGTGCAGTTAGAGGAGGTCAAAAGATGTGGCCTCCTTGCCCCATTAGTACCAGCCAAGTTAACACACAGCTCCAACTATCACTTCTTTTGAATTCCCTATCAGGGGGTTCCAAGGCTGCTTCTTTCTCAGGGATGTTTTCTGGTTTTGTTTCTGGTCCCTTGTTTGTACTACTTTACATTGCTTCTTTGTTTTGACTGGGATGGTCAGTTGTCTCCAAGACATCATGATGTTGTTGTATTTATGTGTAATTTGTGGTTATATGTTGGTGTGATTTGCCCAAGATTTTTTTCCCTTTCTTTCATTTTGATATATCTGTGTGAGGGGGTTGCTGTGCTCCTCTATTCACTAGTTATTAGCACTTAGGCACTCACCACCTATCTCCTGGTGGGTGTGACACAGAATGGCAGTTTGTGCACAGATCTTTGTTAGTTGTTCTTAAAGAGCAGTTGAGGGTGAGTTGAGCTGGTATTGGCCACTGTATATCATTGGTCAGTTGGTGCAAAAGCAAGTGGTAGCACTCAGTGGGTGGGGCTGCAGGAGGTGTAGTTACGGTTGGGTTGTGTGGGAACAGCTGCTGCCTCTCACTCAGGTAGAAAAAAAAATTAAGAAATCACCACAAATAAATAAATAAATAAAAACAGAGAACAAAAAATGCAAACCACATAAACAAACAGGAACAATGGGGGAAAAAAAGGAAAGAAAGGCTATAAATGAGAACAAAATTTAAAAAAATATATTTTAAAAGAATATAATGAGAAAAAGAGGAGATAAAAAGCCACAGTATCTAGGGAGGGAGGACTGAGAGAAATGAGTAACAATAAAAAAATAGTAAAGAAAAAATGGGAAAACTACAAAAGGAAAAACAATGGATGGGATAAACCAAAAAGAAGAAGAAAGAGTGGAAGCAGGAAAAGGGAATAGAGAGGGGAAAATAAATAAATAAAAAGGAAGAAAAGAAGAAGATAAAAAGAATAATTTAAAAACTAACAAAAATAAAACTGTGGGGGTGGGGCGGGGCAGGACACTCAGGCTCTGTGAGGCCAGGATGGGATTACTGCTGGTCAAGAAGGTGGGCAGAGGTAGGGATGGCTATACCTCTGTTCACAAAGAGGGTGTGGGGTATAAGTGTAACAGGGGGACAATCACACCTTTCTGGTCATCCACCTCCAGTGTGGCTGCCTGTGCTGTCCTTGGCCAGCAAAGCCTATCCTAGGCTGGTGTCCAGGTAAGATACTTGCATATATTCAAAAGGGTAATGCCACTTACAAATACTCAAAATGGCTGTGCCCTCAGGACAGCTGACAATCTACAGTCTGCAACCCCATTCAGATTCTTCCACTAGTTGATAATTGATATTTTATCTACTTTTTTTTCCATCTTTCCCTTCAAAGCTCAGGGTTCCAAGATTGTCTTCTGTATCAGTTTCAGTTGCTTTTTCACTGCTTTGTTGCAGAGGGTCTGTGTAGCTTGTCTGCCTATTCACCATCTTGCTGCAACTCTGTCTCACAGATTTATTTTTACAAAATGCTAAAGCTCATCTGTCAGTTAGTTGTTTACTCCTAATTTAAAATTATTAATTCAAAAAATCTTAGTTGAACACTGAACATTCCTGCCTTCCAGAAATTTAGACTGAAGAAATCATGCTATAAACAAAGAAACAATAGAATGCAGAATGATTTAACCCTTAAAATAAAGATAGAAGTAAGATTCAGGATGACCATATAAATAATGTTCATTGCAATAAGAGATGGCATTATTGGTCCCAATTTTTCACCTCATAATGTAACTACAGCCTTTGCCATGTAACTCTGCACTCCCCTCTAATGTAGAGAGGTGAACTTTTCTACACCTTGACTTTGAATTTGGCCCATGTGACTCGCTTTAACCAACAGAGTGAGACAGAATTGACAAGAGTGTCATCTTCAAGTTCAGGTTTTAAGAAATCTGTGTATTTCTTCTTGAGCTCTTGCACTTCTGCCATTACCATCTGAATAGCATGTCTAGGCTAGCCTGCTTATCCTAGGAGGAGAGAAGAGACAGGCAGAGCAAAGCTTAGTCACCCAGATGAGCCCGGCTTACTTCAGACAAACTTCAGCCAACCCATAAACCTGTGAGAGTAAATACATGGTGTGTTAAGCCTCTGTGTTTTAGGCTGATTTGTTATACAGCAATGTTATGGCAATAACTAACTGATACACAGAAGGAGGAAGGATATCTTACAGCTCAGAAGATGTGGTACTAGTTCTGAACTTGGAAGGAATAGACTTTTGACAGGGAGAGAAGGAGTTAGACCATTCCAAGCTGAGAGAGAAGTACAAGCAAAAGCAGAGGCACATTCAAGTACATCAAGAGATGGAATGAAGGAGCCCAAGGAGGAATGTAGTGAGAGTAAGAGTATTGCACTATTAATATCTGGACCTCTGGTGGTATAGTGGTTAAAGCATTCATCTGCTAACCCAAAGGTCTGCAGTTCAAACCCATCAGCTGCTCCGTGGGAAAAAGAGGGGGATGTTTGCTTCCAAAAAGATTTACAGCCTTGGGAACCCTATAGGGCAGTTCTACTCTGACCTAAAGGGTTGCTGTGAGTCAGAATTGATTCAATGGCAGTGAGTTTGGTTTTGGTTGGTATTCAATTCCATATTAAGGAATCTGCATTTCAAACACTCCATGGCTCTGGAGGAGGAGAGGAATTTGATCTGTCCTGAACTTTTGGAAAATAATTTTTGCAACAATTTGAGCCAACATGCAGTGGAAGGAAAAGAACCAAATTAAAAATTATTGATTCCCTGCCATGTCCTGAGTGTTCTACCTTAATTATTACATATAACCGCTTAACAACCCTATAAAGTATATGTTGTTGTTGTTATGTGCTGGCGAGTTGGCCCGACTCATAGCGACCCAACCTTGGGTTGCTGAGGCAGTATCACTACGGAAGTAGATTGCCCAACCTTCCTTCCGAGGAGTGGCTGGTGGCTTTGAACTGCCAGCCTCCTGGTTAGCAGTCAAGTTATATCCTCTTTTATAGATGAAAGGAGCTCTGGTGGTGTAGGGGTTAAGGCATTTGGCAGCTAACCAAAAGGTTGGTGGTTCAAAGACACCAGCCGCTCTGCAGAAGAAAGATGAGTCAGTCTGCGTCCATAAAGATGTACAGCCTTGGAAACCTAAAGGGGGTTGCTATGAATGAGAATCAACTCGATGGCAGTGAGTTTGGTTTGGTTTGGTTTATAGATGAAGAAATAACGTGGAGAAATTATACAACTTTCCCAAAAACACACAGCTGGAAAGAGGTAAAACCAGGATTCAAAGTTACATGGCATGACAATGCTTTTTCCACCATAATCATTGTGCTTCCCAAATAGTGAATGCAAGCAGACAAATTAGGAGGCTATTGCTATACTCCAGGCAAGTAGTAAAAAATTATGATAGGAGCAACAAGAAAGGAAAGGAGACAGTAGATTTTAGTTGTGTTTATTTATTTACATTGCCAAAGTAAAATTGCTAGGCTACAGCAATTTGATGAATATGTGTCCTGAGGGGGAGCATGATAAGAGGATTCAGTGTATTTGATGAATGACTAACTGGAGTGTAGTGATGCCACTAAGATAGAAGACACAGGAAGAGCTGGTTTGGTGTTAAGAAACTTAATATACTAGATTTAGAGGTCATATTGGAAAGCTTTCTGACTAATAATCATAATATTAATAATAACTAAACCTCACTGAGCACTGTTCTAAGGTACTGCTTTTAGTGTTTTGTATGTATTAACTCACTTATCCACACAACAATCACAAGAGGCAAGTGCTATTATCCTGCTTTATTGATAAGGGAACTGAGGAACAAGTTAAATAACTTGCCCAAGTAACAGTGGTGCTCAGACACAGGGACTCTGACTCTAAGGCCACACTCTTGACCACTAAACTGTTGAGTCAGTCAATGAAGGTTCTTCCAACATGCCAGATCCCAAGTTCTTGGTACCAGTAACTGTGTTAGGATTGGCTAGGTTATGCTGCTGTAAAGAGCTCCAAAACCTCAGTGGCTTAACACAACAAAATATTACTTCTTTTTTTTCTCAAAATCCACAGCAGATCCATACAACCCTTTAAGACCATAGTCTACGTATGATGACAAGACATTCTCTGTTGCCATATAGCAATATAACTTCCATAGCAACATAAGCTACCAAAATGGCAGCAATAAGGAAGGAGAGGAATGATATTTCTTAGACTGGTAATTAAATGTTTTGGCCTAAAAGTCAAATATCTCACTCTTACTCACAAATGATCAGTCAGAACTAGTCGACAGCCAAGCTCAACTTCATGGGGGAAAGGAAGTACAATTCTGCTCAGGAGTAGAACCTTAAATATTGTAGAGAAGCAGTGATATCTACCTTCTGAAGTATATCTCCTCTCAAAACATACCAGTAACTAGACATTTGGGTCTTAAACCTCACGGTCAAGGTGAAGATCATAATTTGAAATCTATCTGATAAGCATATATATACTTAGTCCTAATCTCTATCTTCACTTTTCAGATACCAGGGTGCTCTTGCTCTGTTCTCTGTTACCACTCCTATTCCTGTCCAGGGGGATTGAAAAGGTCAAATGATCTAATCCATAAGCTTTGTGACTTTAAAGTACAAATGAGTAGTATCAGTCTACATGATATTAGGGTCTTGATTTACCTTCAGTTACACATTAACCAATTATTTAATAGTCATGGAACACCTGAACAAAAAGCATTCCATTAGGCAATACAGAATATATAAAATTATTTAAGACTGATCCCTGCCTTCGAGGAGTTACCATATAATTAGGGAATCGGGCTGTGTCCATGGAAATTTAACAAATATAACTAAAGAAACAGAACAGGTGACAAAGTGCATATTGGATATGAAATGCTATTCCAGAGATCACAGAAAAAATGTGGAGTGTTTTGTTAAAGAAGTAGCAAACTTAAATAACATAAATGTATGAAGTAGCCAGATTTAAGAATGCTGGGGCATATGGTGAACTGAAAAGCAAATTTTGGGGGAGGGGACATAGTTAAACATTGTATGAACACAATGTTTTGGCAGTATTTTGACTGTGACCTCTGGTTTACAGTGCTGTCCCCTAAGGATATTATTGTATTCATTGAAAGAAAAAAAAAAAAAAAAAAAAAACCTCACTGCCATCAAGTCAAATCTGACTCATAGCGATCCCCCCCTTGGGTTTCTGAGGTGGTATAACTTAGGAAATAGATTGCCCAATCTTCCTTCTGAGGAGTAGCTGGTGGGTTTGAACAGTCAGCCCTCTTGTTAGCAGTCAAATGCCTTAGGCACTATGCCACCAGAGCTTCACATAAAAAGCATAAAGATCTGACAATGGCATTTGATATGAACCGAGTGGGCTTTAGGATCTCTGATGTCTCTGAGAATTCTTGCCATGTGACAGTTTGCTTGATTTCCTACTAAAACTAGTCTGTACAGCATTATGGAGAAAACTGAAATGCATCTTGTCTAAATTATCTCATTTTAGTAAGGTCAAATTCATGACATTTTACTGTTCTTTGAAATCATATTTGATGCTATGATAAATGTTGGAAGTAAAAAATGAACACCTATCGAATAATGTCAACATCTAAAAGAAGAAACAAACAAACAAAAAACCAAACTCACTTCCATTAAGTTGATTGTGACTCATAGTGACTCCCACTACACAGGCTGTACATCTTCACAGAAGCAGATTGCCCCATTTTCCCTCCACAGAGCAGCTGATGAGTTTGAACTGCTAACCTTCTGGTTGGCAGCCAAATGCCTTATCCACTATACCAGCAGAGCTCCTTAAAGGAAGGGCAAGGGAACAACAATTAACTAACATGATTGCAGAAAGAACAATTGTTGTTGTTTTTGTTGTTATGTGCTGTCAGTCGGACCCAACTCATAGCGACCCCTCCTTGGGTTTCTGAGGCAGTATCACTATGGAAGTAGAACAATAGGTTGGCTTAATTAAGACCTTCCAAAGAAAATGCTATCATGCTATAGGTTTTATGTATTTCTAAGAGTGTAAATTTAGTGTTTTATACCAATACACTTAGAATTTGTTTAAGTAAAGCATCTGCTTTTTATGCACTTTGGCCCCTGAAAATGATTGTTTCAAAAATCTTTTCTCCTGTATTGGTATTTTTAATTATTTTCACATTTAAAGAGCTCTTCAGTCTATATGTTAATTTTAAAACACTATCTATGTCAGTTAGGAGCTCCAAAAGGTCAGCAGTTCAAACCCACCATCAGCTCCATGGGAGAAAGATGAGGCAGTCTGCTTCTGTGAAGATTTACAGCCTTGTAAACCCATGAGGATGACAAAGTGAGCAGCAGCAGGGATCCAGGTAAGGGGAGGGACCCAGGCCCTATCCCCAAGAGACAGGAAAGTGGGGGAAAGAAAAGCCAGGGGGATGACAGAGCAGAGCAGTGGCAAGGATCCAGGTTATGGGAGGGCAGAGAGGTTTTGAACAGCTAAGGCACACAAACTTATCTATCTATTTGTCATGTACTGCAGTGGCTTGTGTGTTGCTGTGAGGCTTGAGGCTGTGCCACTGTTTCAAATGTCAGCAGGGTTGCACATGGTGCACAGGTTTCAATGCAGCTTACAGATTGAGACAGACTAGGAAGAAGGAAGAAGCCATCCACTTCTCACAGAATTGGCCAGGGAAAACCTTATGAATAGCAGAGAAACACTGTCTGATACATTACTGCACAATATTATGAATCGCCCGGAAATACTGTCTGATACAGTCCAGGAGGACAAGCCCCTTAGGTTGGAAGGCCGGGAAAGAGCTGCATCATCAGAGTAGAACCAATCTTACTGATATGGATAAAGTAAAGCTACTGAGACCTCCATTTGCTGATGTGGCACAACTCAAATTGAGGAGAAACAGCTGCAAACATCCATTAATCATTGGAACATGGAATGTAAGAGGTATGAATTTAGAAAAAATTGAAAGTTGTCAAAAATGAAATAGAACACATAAAAATTGATATCCTAGGCATCAGTGAGATGAAATGGACCAGTATTGGCCATTTTGAATCTGACAACCATATGATCTACTATGCTGGGAATGACGATTTCAAGAGGAATTTGTGGCATTCATCATCACAAAGGATGTTTCAAGATCTGTCCTGAAGTACAATGCTGTCAGTGATAGAATAATATCCATATGCCTACAAAGAAGACCAGTTAATACTACTATTATTCAAATTTATGCACCAACCACCAAAGCCAAAGATGAGGATATTGAAGATTTCTACCAACTTCTGCAGTCTGAATTTGACCAAACATGGAATCAGGATGTGTCAATTATCATTGGTGATTGGAATGCAAAAGGTGGAAACAAAGAAAAGTTACCAGTAGTTGGAAAATATGGTCTTGGATAAAGAAATAATGGTGGAGATTGCACGGTAGAATTTTGCAAGACCAAAGACTTAATCATTGCAAATACCTTTTTTCAACAACACAAACCATGACTGTACATGAGGACTTCACCAGATGGAGTACACAGTAATCAGACTGACTACATCTGTGGCAAGAGGCAATGGAAAAGTTCAGTATCTTCAGCCAATACATGGTCAGGAGCTGACTGTGGAACAGACTATCAACTGTTCATATGCAAGTTCAACTTGAAGTTGAAGACAAAACAAGTCCACAAGAACTAAAATATGACCTTGAATATATCCATCCTTAATTTAGAAACCATCTAAAGAACAGATTTGATGTACTGAACACCAGTGACCAAAAACCTGAAGAATTGTGGGATGACATCAAGAACATCATCCATGAGGAAAGCAAGAGGTCATTAAAAAGATGAGAAAAGAAGAGAAGACCAAAATGGGTGTCAGAAGACATTCTGAAACTTGCCCTTGAGCAGAGAGTAGCTAAAGCAAATGGAAGAAATGACAAGATAAAAGAGCTGAACAGAAGATTTCAAAAAGCAGATTGAGCAGACAAAGCCAATTACTATAATGAAATGTGCAAAGACGTGGAGTTAGAAAACCAAAAAGAAAGAACAGGCTCAGAATTTCTCAAGCTGAAAGAACTGAGGAAAAAATCAAGTTGCAATATTGAAAGATTCTACCACTCCTCAGAAGGAAGACGGGGCAATCTACTTCCGTAGTGATACTGCCTCAGAAACCCGAGGAGGGGTCACTATAAGTCGAGTTCGACTTGATGGCACATAACAACAACAACAACGTGAGCAAAATACTGAATGATGCAGGAAGCATTAAAAGAAGATGGAAGGAATACACAGAGTCACTGTCCCAAAAAGAACTGGTAGATGTTCATCCATTTCAGGAGGTGGCATATGATCAAGAACCAATGGTACTGAAGGAAGAAGTTGAAGCTGCACTGAAGGAACTGGCAAAGAACAAGCTCCAGGAATTGATGGAATACCCATTGAGATGTTTCAATAAACAGGTGCCCCACTGGGGCACTCACTTGGTTATGTCAAGAGATTTGGAAGATAGCTACCTGGCCAATTGACTGGAAGAGATCCATATTTTTACCCATTCCAAAGAAAGATGATCCCACAGAATGTGGAAATTATCAAACAATATCATTAATATTGCACTCAAGTAAAATCTTACTGAGGGTAATTCAAAACCGGTTGCAGCAGTGTATTGACAGAGAACTTCCAGAGGTGCAAGCTGGATTCACAAGAGGACATGGAACAAGGGATACCATTGCTGATGTCAGATGGATCTTGGCTCAAAGCAAAAAATAACAGAAAGATGTTTACTTGTGTTTTATTGACTATGCAAAAACATTTGATTGTGTGGATCATAACAAACCGTGGATAACACTGAGAAGAATGGGAATTCCAGAACAATTAATTGTACTCATGGGGACCCTATACATAGACCAGGAGGCTGTCATTCGAACAGAGCAAGGGGACATTGCATGGTTTAAAATCAAGGAGGGAGGAAGTTGGGGTTGTATCCTTTACCATACTTATTCAATCTATATGCTGAGCAAATAATCTGAGAAGCTGGAATATATGAAGAAGAATGTGGCATCAAGATTGGAGGAAGAATCATTAACAACCTGTGATACGCTGACTACACAACTTTGCTTGCTGAAAGTGAGGATGACTTGAAGAACTTACTAATGAAGACTGAAGAATACAGTATGCAGTATGGATTACATCTCAATATAAAGAAAACAAAAATCCTCACAACTGGACCTATAAGCAGCATCATGATAAATGGAGAAAAGATTGAAGTTGTCAAAGACTTTACATTCCTTGGTTCTCCAACAACGTCAACAGAAGCAGCAGTCAGGACATCAGATGATGTATAGCACTGGGCAAGTTGGCTACAAAGGACCTCTTTCAAGTGCTAAGGAGCAAAGATGTCTCCTTGAGAACTCAGGTGCGCCTGACACAAGCCATGATATTTTCAATTGTGTCATATGCATGTGAGAGCTGGACGATGAATAAAGAAGACCTAAGAATTGATGCTTTTGAGTTGTGCTGGCAAAGAATGCTGAAAGTACCATGGACTGCTAAAAGAACTAACAAATTTGTCCTGGAGAAAGTGAAGCCAGAATGCTCCTTGGAAGGGAGAATGGCCAGATTTCATTTCACCTACTTTGGTTATGTTATCAGAAGGGACCATTCCCTGGAGAAGGATGTTGTGGTAGTTCAGTTAATTTGTCAACTTGGCTGGGCCTGGTTGAGTGGCTGGGCAGCTGGATGATGAGACTGGTAATCAACTCCATGGTGGAATCTACTGTGAGCAGCTGAGTAGCTGTCTTAAGGAATGTGGTCTGCTTCCTGTATATAAGCAGAAGCCTGGGGGAATGGTCTCTAGCTTATAGCACCTTGAACCCTGCATGTAGCCATGTCGTTGTTCAGCAGCCTGCCATGCTCTGCCGACCTTGGGACTTACAATGGACTTGAATAAAATGTGATTTGGTAATATCAGGACTGTGCCTTGTTACTTGTCAACCTTGGGCTTGGCAGCCTCAGCAACCAGCAGCTGTCTGAGTGAAGAAAAGCCTCTAGCTTCAGTGAGACGGGAGCTGGAGGCAGAGCTGAAGCCCAAAGCTGAGGGGCTTTCACCCAGTCCCTAGAGCCTTTGAACTTGGACTTAAAGCCTCCAAACTATAAAAGAATAAACTCCTGTTTGTTAAGGCCATCCCATTTGTGGTATATTCGTGTCAGAGCGGCACTAGCTAACCAGAACACATGTCATGCTTGGTAAGGTGGAGGGTCGACGAAAGAGGAGAAGGCCCTCAATGGGATGAATTGACACAGCGGCTGTGGTGATGGGCTCAAGAATAGCAAGGATTGTGGAGGTGGCACAGGATTGGGCGATGTTTCATTCTGCTGCGCATAGGCTCACTATGAGTCAGAGATGACTCCGTGGCATCTAACGACAACAGCAAATCCTATGGGGCAGTTCTACTGTGTCCTAGGGTCACTATGAATCAGAATTGACTGAAGGACAGTGGGTTTGGTTGTTGTTTAATGTGTTATTATTTCCATCTTTATTTGGTATATATTTTATATATGTAATATATTTAACATACATATATATTTAACTTTTACATCATAGTAATATATGTGATTATGATACTTGTGTTCTTTTTTTTTCATTTAAATCTACTTTTAATATTTTTTGTTTATCTATATAGGTCATCATCTGTTGTGATAAAGGCTATGGTAGCATAGTGGCTAAGGCACTTGACTGCTAACCAGAAGGCTGGCGGTTCAAACCCACCAGCCACTCCTCGGAAGGAAGGTTGGGCAATCCTACTTCCGTAGTGATACTGCCTCAGAAACCTAAGGAGGGGTCGCTATGAGTCGGGGCTGACTCGACGGCACATAACAACAACAACAGCAATCTTTAAATTTTAAATATTTAAATTATTCCCACATTTTCAATATGAGTAATAATATACTATGAACATCTAGATACAGAAATTCATTTTTATCATAGAAAGGACTTATTACTCAAAGTGGGATTATTGATCATTGATTACTACCATACTTTTTGCCTTCATTTTCAATTTTTTGTAGGAAGATTTCACAAGATTGCAAAACCTCATTTGTGCTTCTTTCTCTGCTACCTTGAAAATTTGGTTTTTATTATATATATTTTTCTCTTGCCATCTATAATGGGTATGAAGGAGCATCTCCTGTGGCCCTTAAAGTATTTTTCTGTAACTGTCATTAAGCTTATTCGTGTATTGCTCAATCTATCTTGTGTGCAAATGGTTTGCTCCTCTTTGGGTAATTGTTTTATGGAGACAAAATATTAACTTTATGTATATATAACCATTTTCTTTACATTTTTATGCTCAAATTAGATCTACCACATTTATTTCGCATATTTCTCCTAGTATAATTCCTGCCTTTTTTCCTTAATTTTGGAGGTTTACCTATTAAAAATATTTATCATAAAAGTTGTTATTAGGTGCCATTGAGTTGGTTTTGCTTCATAGTGACCCTATGTACAACAGAACAAAACACTACCTGGTCCTGCCCCTTCCTCACAATCATTGCTATCATTTGGCTCATTGTTACAGCCACTGTGTCATTCCATCTTGAGAGGGTCTTCCTCTTTTTCACTGACCTTCTATATTATCATGCATGATGTCCTTCTCCAGAATTACTTACAGAAATCCATAACTTCCATATTCTAAACTCCTAATATCTTAGTTCACATTTGCATAAGTTAGTCTTGACTTAGTGCTGACTTTTTTGACCAATTACCTTTCCTTGCAATATGGCTTTAGCACTTTGATTGTATGAATCACGCAGGCAGGCCAGTATAAGAAGATGTTGAGTAATATTGGACTTGATACATGACCAGGATTTACGCTTTTATAAAGTTGGTGAATATGGTGCAGAAAGGCATATAGCTTTCTGTAGAGCAGAGATCATATAATTAGCGGTACCACATGGCAGCCTAAAGTCACACTATTATTCTAAGAATATATTAGTAGGCAACAGTTTTCACAAGCCATTCCAGAAGCTTGCTAGCCAGGATCTCACTAGAAATAGAGATAAATAAAAATTCATGATTATTGAGCATTATTGAAGTAAGGGCCACATTCCTCCTTGCAATAATGCTAACTATCTCTCATTTCTCTACAACAATGGTCATCCATCACTTCAAAGTTAAAGGGACAATTGCCTTTCATCTTGAAAAATTTCCTGTGCTTTCTGAAGCTTCATCCTTACTACAGGAAGAATACTGCATTAGGAAGTTCACTGAAGCATTACTAATATCTTTGTGGAATTCATTTCCTAATTGAGCTCATCCACTTCAATGCCTTCAAACACCAACTGTACAATGATTTCTAAATCTAAACCCTTGACCAAGCCTTTCTCCTACATTTCAAATGCAGTGGAAATCTCTGTCTGTCAAGCACTGCACAGTCATGCCCCAGACTTACCCACATTCTCTCTTCTTTTGCCAAATCTACTTCTCCTATATTTTCTATACTTTCAATAACATCAAAATTTATACAGTTGTGCAAGCCAAAATTTTGAGGATGAAGCTGAATTCTCCCTCCTTCATACTTCTCACACTAATTCATCCCTTGCAAATATCTCTTGAATCTAATTCAGCCTATTCTTCCCTACCTTCACTATCTCATTTCAAGTCTTCCATAGCAATTTTATGAGTTATTGCAATAGACTCTTGTCTTTCAACTTTCAGACTCAGTTCCCTCCCATCCTTCCAGCACACTGCACCAGACAGATCTTTCCCGAGCATTCATTGATCATGGCACCTCCAACTTTAAAACCGAAGTTTAATCAAAAGGGGGAAAATACAGACCATAATTTCAAATTATCATGGAATCCAGATTTTCTGTTGCCATGGAGGCTGGATCAATCTCTGAAATGATTGCCCTGAGATATTATTTAGACCTTAAACCAATAATATCCCCTGAAGTCTTAAATCCAAACAACAGTTTAGTTTAACTAGTAAAGAATGTCTGTCATGAGCATTGTGCTCTTATAAGATCTATTTATATGGGATCAAGTTGACAACAGCAACTCAAAAGATCAGACAGGAAACTTAGGGAAACATTAACTTTATGTTATGAAAGATTAACGTTATGTTATGAAACTTAGGGAAACATTAACTTTATGTTAATGGGGGAGGAGCAACTCAGGAAAGGAGTGTGAGAATGATTGCACAACTCAAAAAATGTAATCAATGTCACTGAATTGTATGTGTAAAAGTTGTTGAATTAGTATGTTTTGCTGTGTTTATTCTCAACAAACCAGAAATAAATTATAATAATTAAAAAAAAAACTACTGTCTCAGGTCTGAGGATGTCATCTTCCTAGTAACGCCTACTCAGTACATAGGTGTGATGTCAAGAATAACTGATGAAGAATGTTATAAAGTCTTATATAAACATTACATGATCTACATATGCTTAAAAATTTTAGCATCAATAATTTCTGAATGAGTTATTAGAAAGAAAACCTATATGCTTTAGTTCCATCCCAAAGTTTGAAAGCCAATTCATAGCTTAATTAGAATTAAACCCATCAGAAATATTAATTCACACAATAAATTTACTCATTATAAAATTTGCTCTTATCAGTTCTGGACTTAATAGTAAATGCACTAAATATTCTGCATAAATAGTACAAAAAATTAATTGATTTAAACAAAATGATGACAGTAAGACAACTAGCAAAAAGGACAGCTCTGGGCTTGTAACTGAATTTTAAGTTTTCAGCATGGTGGTCAGAAAAACAACAAAATTCGGGATTGTTACTCATGTTTGTTATTTAAAGAAGCTCTGGTGGCACAATGCCAAAGGCATTTGACTGCTAACCAGAAGGCTGGTGGTTCAAACCCACCAGCCACTCCATGGACAGAAGATAGAGCAATCTACTTCCGTAAAGTTTTATGCCCTTGGAAACTCAATTGGGGTTGCTATGAGTCAGAATTGACTAGATGGCAGTGGGTTTGGTTTGGTTTCTTTGGTATGTTTGAAAACAAACCAAAAAGAGATCACTTTTATTAATAGAATACCCAAAAACAATGGTTTGATGAAAGCCATTTTGCCTACTTTTAGTATGTTTTCAAAGGAAGAATTGGACAGAGTCACATGAGTCTCTCTTCTCCTAGAAAAGTGCAGCATTTGCAAATTCTTTCCTCCACTCTCTTATGTTATCTTCCTAGCCCCCAAATCACTAAGATTCCAGAGAAAGAAAAAAAACTAAAAAAAAGGACCTTGTTCATATTGTCTTAACAGCCTCCCTCCCTTCATGAACTATCTTCACATTCGTTCACTCTCCTAGATCCTTTCATATACTTTTCTTTTCTTCTTGCACCTTCAAAAAATTCCTGGGTGTAACAAAACCATTCAGTTTTCCAGAGAATGAAGAAGAAGCCGGAGGAAGAGGAGAAGAGGGGAAGGGGGAGGAGGGGGAGGGGGAGAAGAAGAAAGAATTCAACAGCCTCATGTTTACTATTTTATTTAACTCACTAGAAACAATAGGTACTTGACATACTTTTTGATCTTTTGAGAGAAGTACAAAAACAATTCTAGGTTATCGGTTCCAACTTTGAACTAAGAGCTTCAAATTTCTGCTCAATGGTAAATGTACCTTACCAATCACTTAAGTCTATTGGCATTCCTCCTGAGGTCTTCAGGGGCTCTGGTAGCATAGTGTCTAAGGCACTTGACTGCTAACCGAAGTCTGGCAGTTCAAACTCATCTGCCACTCCTCGGAAGGAAGGTTGGGCAATCTACTTCCGTAGTGATACTGCCTTGGAAACCCAAGGAGGGGTCATTATGAGTCAGGTCCAGTTCAACAGCACAAAACAACAACAACCACCTGAGTCTTCAGTAGGTTGTACTGGCTGTGTTCAGAGCTATATTTCCAGATGAAGAGATGAAATGCTAAAGAATGATTTTCTTATTCTGTGTGTTTCAGCTTAATCCTCCAAGGCATTCATCCTACCTAGAAAACATGCCTCAGGATTGCATCCTCCCTATTCCTTAGAGAAAAGGAATTAATGACAATTTTTAGAAGAATTTCCAGGTTAAAAACACATAAAACTCAATGTTATCTTTCCTAAAAGTCTTTGCTAATATTCTCTCATTTGGCAGAAGAATTGAAGATTTTTAATTATGTTTAATCTTGAAAGCCATAAAGCAGGCTAGATTTCCTTTTTCCCTCTGATTTATTTCTTCATGTCTTGCTTGAATGGGTTATATGAGTCAGGTCATATTATGTTTCAGAAAGACAAAAGAGACAGGGTTAGTCAAGAAAGTTCCTTGAAATAATTGATTGTTCTAAATATTATGTTTGTTTTTAAAAAACACATCCTATTTGTTTATGACTGAGTAGAAATAAAATTTTGATCTATAAATAAACATTTCGCAAATAAATTAATATGCTTGTTTTTCTTTTAACTGAAAGAGCACCAGTCTTTTGCTCAATGGTGTGTTTTAAAACCTGTTATGATTTTAGAAATGTGGAATTACATGGGTTGTTACTATGCCCTGGTATGTGTAAGTCCTGAACCATTAAATAAGTGCTCACTGAGAGGAAAATCATCAGCAACAGCAGAAATAGCAGCAACTTACTAGTTCAGAGTGGCCAGTACAAAAGTGGAAGCAGAAAAGAGATCATTCTCATTTTAATATCATTTTATAAGAGCAAAAGGGAAGCTTCACTAGCTTAATGGTACTAAATATGTTTTAATGATCTTTCTGAAGCAAGAAAAAGCTTGCAGAATATTAAAATGGGAAAAGAAGGGAAAGACTACTTTATCACAAGGAATTTGGGGACAGGGTATTTGCTAGTCATGGAAAGTAGATTTTGACACTGAGTTCCTCTTGCCTAATGTTTATATCAACTCATTCCCATCTCCTTTTTAGGGAGGAATGTGAATGCTTCAATATTCTTAGAGCTATTTATAAATACACATTCTTATACCACCACTCCTATATATATTCCTTCTCTTTAACAAAGTCTCCATGCAGTAGGTAGTAGAAACATAAGTTGCTTATTGTGGACAGCTACCATGTTTGATAATTGTGTGTCAACTTGGCTCGACCATGATTCTAAGTGCTTTAGAAGATATGGTGTAGTCATTCCCTGTGATGAGATCTGATATAATGTAATCACCTCTGTGATGAGATGTGTTATGAGGAGCCAGTCAGTTGAAAGGGAGTTTCCTTAGGTATATGGCCTGCTTCCAATATATATATATATGCACATCCTGGGACTCTGGCTTTCTGCTGGATCTTAATCCTGCATCTAGCTCATCGGTTCCTGAACTTAAACCAGTGGCCTAATGTATTGCCTGCCAATCTTGGGATTGTTGCCTTTGCAGTTTGCAAGCCAACAATCTGCCTTTTCACTTCTTGACTTTGGATTCATCAGCCCCTGCAGCTGCATGAGTCAGGAGAAGCCTCCAGCTTGACATTTGACCCATGGACTTGAGACTTGCCAGCCTTTACAACTGTGTGAGCCATTTCCTTGAGATAAATTTCTCTCTCTCTCTCTCTAACTATCTATCTATATATGTATATACCTGTGAAGCCAGTATGATACTACAGTCTTTCTCTTTGCTGTTGTTATACACACACACACACACACACACAAATTCAAAGGTACAAATCCTGGACTAATTCTTGGCAATTCCTACCAGTAAAGAAGATCCTTATGTCTTCTTTCTGGTATGCTGCAGCTGTCAGTTCATTTCAACACAGATTTAAGTGGACCTTCTAGTCATTCAGAATATATTTCTTTTTTGTAGAAAAACTACCAAAACTAAAATCGTCTTGGAGAGTAAAGTACTCTTAATATTAAAACTAGTCAAAGAAATAAAATCACACATGTACATTTGTATAATAAAAAGTATACTTGAACAGTAACTGCAATTAATCTTGCAGTGTAATAGGTCCTTCACTTTGGCTCGCTTATCAGTGAATACCACAGTCAGAAACTGTTGAAGCCAAAGGCCACTTTACACTTCAGAAAAAAATGTCAAAAGTTTAAGAATTTCTGGGTTTGTAGTTTTCTGAAGTGCAAAGCAACCCAATCCTGTTTTGCTCTTCAAAAAAAGTTAAATGTTTTAAAATTCACTAAAATGATATCTGACATAGCTGACAAATCTGCAAGAGATTTGGAAGACAGCTACCTGGCCAACTGACTAGAAGAGATCCATATTTGTACTCATTCCAAAGAAAGATGATCCCACAGAATGTGGAAATTATCAAACAATATCATTAATATTGCATGCAAGTAAAATCTTACTGAAGACAATTCAAAAATGGTTGCAGCAGTATATTGACAAGCACTTCCAGAGGTTCAGGCTGGATTCACAAGAGGACATGGAACAAGGGATATCATTGCTGACGCCAGATGGATCTTGGTTCAAAGTAAAGAATACCAGAAAGATGTTTACTTGTATTTTATTGACTATACAAAAGCATTTTGATTGTGTGAATCACACTAGCCACTCCACAAGAGAAAGATATGGCTGTCTGCTTTTGTAAAGATTACAGCCTAGAAAACCCTATGTGGCAGTTCTACTCTGTCCTATAGGTTTTCTATGATTCAGAATCAATTCGATGGCATCTAACAATAACAACCTATGTGAATGGAGATGGAGAGGCCCAGTGGGAAGGGGAGATCATTTCAAGCAGATGGAAGAACCTGAGCTCATAACATTTTAGAGATATTTGGATGTGACTAGAGTATTGATGCTTATTTCTGGGTGTGAACATGGGTACATGATGCTGAATAAGAAATACAACTAAACATATAGACAGAATCAGCTATGGAGGACTTATTTGCCACATGCTGGGAATTGGAGTTTATCCTGTAGGCAATGGGTAGTTACTGATGGATTTAAAGCAGATCAGTTGGGGCATTAGATTAGAATTTTAGAACAATCTGTTAACAGTGTGGAGGACTCACTGGAAGACAAATGCAATGAAACCTATGAGAGCCAGAATTCTCTACAGGACTGCCTTGTTTGTCCAAGTCTTACAAGTTTTCTGCCTTTGACAGATGCAAACTTACCACATTTCTATCACTCATTTTAGTGGGAAATATTTGCATTTTCCTTCTCTAACATGGGTTACAGTTTTTTGTAGGTTTTACTGTATGATTATAGACAGAAAGGACTATTTAGAGACTTACCTAAAGCAATAATGGAGGGACTGGAAAAGGAGGTAGTTGACAAGAGAGAAATTGAGGAGGCAGAATCTACAGGGTTCAGGATTCAATGAATGAGAAGCTGAGCAAGGAGGTAGAATACTGGATGACTCTGAGGGTTCTGAATTAAGAGACCAGGTATTTGATATAACCATTCCTGTGACTAGAGGTGGAAGGGAAACAGGGAAAAGGAAAGAAGGGCCAGGAAGTGATAGAGGAGAAAGAGAAGGCAATTGAGAGAATGATGGAAAATTCTTTGCCATTAACTGTTCAAATACAGTAAAACCTGTGAAAGCTAGAATGTGTCAGGCAGAAACTTGTCAGAGAAGGAAAACTAAAATACTTTCCATTAACAGAGAAAGACAGAAAGTGGTAACGCTGCACCCTGTCAAAGTTGGAAAACTTGCAAGACTTGGAAAAACAAGGCAGTCCCATTAAGTTATAGCTCTTACATTCACTGTACTTCTTTTGGCACATACTCTATCTGGAGACACCATTTAAATAGGGTACCATTTAAATGTATGTTAGACTTTTTCATTGTGCCCTATGTTGCTTTTAATGATTTTATGTATTTTCCATTTTTGTGCTTCTGTTTGGAAGTATTCCATTTTAAGATCACTAATGATCTCTTTTGGTCTAATTGCCGTAAACTTTTCTGTTGTGTTGTTAAGGTCAGTTATTTTATTTTATTTTACAGTTTAGAATTAGGATTTACATATGATTCCTTTATATAGATTCTAGTTTTCTGATGCAATTCTCTACTCTCTCATCTGTTTTGTCTAGGTCATCGCAATTTTTTTTTGAACACATTAATTATTTTAAAGTCCTCCTCTGATATTCTCAATATCTGATTGAGTTGTAGGTCTATTTCTGTTCTCTATTTGTCTTTGGTGGCATAGTGCCTAAGGCATTTGGCTGCTAACCAGAAGGCTGGTGGTTCAAACCCACCAGCCATTCCTTGGAAGGAAGACTGGGCAATCTACTTCCATAGAGATACCACCTCGAAAACCCAAAAAGGAGTTGCTATGAGTTGGGACTGAGTCAACGGCAGTGAGTTTGGGTTTTTTTGTTTTTTTTTTTTGGTTTTGTATTTGTCCTTGCTTATCAATCTTATGGTTACATTTCTTGGTACATCTAGCATTTTTTTAAAATTGAATGCCAATGAAAAATTTTAAAACACAAGAACATCTTAAGAATCTCAAGATGAAATCATCTTGGATTACCCAAGCAGGCTCTACATCCAATGACAAGTGTTTTCATAAGAAACTGAAGAGGAGAACATACAGACATAGAAGAAGGCCAGGTGAAGATTGGCAGAGATTAGAGTTATACAACCACAAGCCTGGAGCCACCAGACAGGAAGATCACCTTTGAGCACTCAAAGGAAGTGCCTTTGGAATTGGATAATGGGTGGTGACTAGAAAAATTTTTAAAGCATGGTAGGAAAAAAATTTAGGTTGCTTTGAATAGACTGTTGGTAGGAATATGGATGTTAAAGTTGCTTCTTTTGAGGACTCAAAAAGAAGTATAGAACATGGCAGAAAAGATTCTATCACAGAGAATATATATAATACCATGAAGAAAATGTTAGTAGAAATATGAGCATTGAAGGCAGGTGCTTTTGTTAAGGGCTAATATAGAAATTCTGACTCATAACAACCCTACAGGACAGAGTAGAACTGTCCTGGAGGGTTTCCAAGGCTGTAAATCTTTATGGAAGCAGACTACCAGACTACCTCATTTTTCTCCCAAGAAGCAGCTCGTGAGTTAGAACTGCTGACCTTATAGGGTCGCTATGAGTTGAAATCGACTTGATGGCAGTTTTTTTTGTTTTTTTTTTTAAATAAAGGAATAAGGAATGCATTATTGGAAACTAGAGGAAAATTAATTGTTACATAGTGGCAGAAAACTCAGCTGAATTGTGCCCTACAGTTTTGTGGGAAGAACTTGTAAGCGATGAACTTGGATACTTACCTGAGGAGATTTCCAAACAAAATGTTGAAGGTTCTTGCTGCATATAGTAAAATGGAAGAACAAAGAGAGAAGTTGGAGAGCAAACTGTTAAGTAGAAAGAAGCCAGCACTTGATGATTTTGGAGGTTCTTAATCTATCCAGGTTTCAAAGGATATTAATATTAAGAAACTCACTGTTAAGAAAACCAAGAGTATGGTTAAATAATCTTTTGCTGACGAGATTAGGTGTGTGACTCTTGAATCCACTCAACTATTTCAGCAAAAGCCAGGAATACAGATGGGATTACCCAGGAAGGATCTATGCAGAACCCTTTTGTATGACATAGATCCCCTTGACATACACAAGAGGCCCATAAAACTTTGAAAATGTTATATTAGCATACCGCCATCCATCTGTCAGTTCATCATACTTGGTGGTGGCTTGTGCATTGCTGTGATGCTAGAAGCTATGCCACTGATATTTCAAATACCAGCAGGCACATCCATGGTGAACAGCTTCAGTGGAGATTCCACATAAGACAGACTAGGAGGAAATGCCTGGTAACTTACTTTCAAAAATTAGCCAATGAAAAATCCTATGAATCACAATAGAATACTACCACTAATCATTTATCCATAGGAGCTCTGGTGACAGAGTGCCTGAGATATTTGACTGCTAACCAGAAGGCTGGTGGTGCAAACCCATCAGCCATTCCTGGAAGACTGAGAAATCTACTGCCATAGTGATACCTCCTGGGAAACCCAAGGAGAGGTTGCTATAAATTGGATCCAACTCCACGGCAGTGAATTTGGTTTTTGGTTTGGAATCACTTATCCACGTGGTTAGGTTCCAAAGACCAGTTTGTTATGGGAAAACTGGGATTTTGTGAGTCATGGCTGTGCCTGGTCTTTGGTGCCTGTGTCCCTTCCCCAAGGACACCCCCATCTCATCTCAGGATGCACATAGTGTTGCTGAACCCCTTCCCCACCACCAGCACCATGGAGCCCACAGAGGGTGCTGCTGGTGGTGGTTGTCGAGGATTGTCCACTGTCTCCAGAGCAGCAGGGTCCACCATCACTGGGTTGTGCTCCAGGCCTCCACACAGACTCGTGCACCTCATTTTTCCACATTCTCACTCTGCAAGCCCAGAGATGGGCCTCAGTGGTGGGTAGCTCCCATGCCTGGGTGCGTCTGAGGCTGCAGAGGTGGGAGAGAATCTCTTTGGAAAAGAGACTCCGAAGCCCCGCTATCCCGCACCCGCCTTCCCTCCCCCACCCCCGCAACTCCTGTAGTCCTGGCTCCTGCCGCCTTCTCAAAGCGCCGTAGTCCCTGCTTCCTGCATACCACTTGCCTACCCCACGATCACTGTCAGGTCAGTCTCCACTGAGTCCTGTCTTCTGCTCCAGACTCTTAATACAAACTACCTGCAGCCTGTGCCTCACTCCCCTGCCTTGCTTCTCCCCCTCTCCTCAGCTCCTCCTAAATGCACAAAATAGTCGTATAGATTTTTTTTTCACTATTGTCATAAATGTAAAATGCCAGATAATGAGATACTTGATAAGTGAGGTGTAGGTGTACTGTTTAATATAGTGCTGGAAAAATGAGTCTCCTAGAGCTCTGGTAGCATAGTGCCTAAGGCACTTGACTGCTCACCAGAAGGCTGGCGGTTCAAACCCACCAGCCACTCCTCGGAAGGAAGGTTGGGCAATCCTACTTCCGTAGTGATACTGCCTCGGAAACCCAAGGAGGGGTCGCTATGAGTCGGGGCCCACTCGACAGCAAACAACAACAGATTAGAAGGTGCTCTTATACATGTTGTTGTTGTTGTTGTTATGTGCCGTCGAGTCGGCCCCGACTCATAGCGACCCCTCCTTGGGTTTCCGAGGCAGTATCACTACGGAAGTAGGATTGCCCAACCTTCCTTCCGAGGAGTGGCTGGTGGGTTTGAACCGCCAGCCATCTGGTTAGCAGGCAAGTGTCTTAGCCACTATGCTACCAGAGCTCTCTTATACATAGGCCAATGGCAATTAAGAAGGTATAGGACCAGGCAATATTTCCTTGTGTTACACCCAAGGTTGCCACAAGTCAAAGCCGACTTGACAGAAACTAACAGTAACATCTAATAGAAATTAACTGCCAGACTGGACTGAAATGGATAAAAAATAGGATAAAATAAAATTTCACACCCCCAAAATTCTAGACAAGAAATAGGCTGATAGAGTTACTTGGCTACACATATGCTGTTGTTCTTGCGTGTTGAGTTTATTTAGACTCATGGTGATTCTGTGTGACAAAGTAAACTGTCCCACAGGATTTTCTAGGCTAAAATCCTTACAGGAGCAGATCACTGGTCTTTCTGTTGTTGCACCACAAGGACTCCTTAAAGATGTGCTACCCTTCAAAACTAAGGAAAAATAACTCGGAGGGTGGAGCCACTGCTGAGTATCCACAGAGCAATGGGCTGCAGATGCAGATGGCAGAACTGCCAGCTATAGTTATTCTCTGGCCTTGAATCCTCATGGATGTTTCTCTGCTGGAAATCAAACTTTCTTGCAAATGGTGACCTCTTTATTTCTTCTAATTTCTCCATTTTGTAATGGAGATGTCTATACTATGCCTATTGCACCACTGTATTTTGGAAGCAGAAAATTTGTCTTCTAGGTTAACCATTCACAGATGGAGAGCAATTTTGCCCCAAGATGTCTTATACCCATAGTCTTGGCCATGCCTGATTGAGGTGGCTTAGAGGATGAGATCTGGGATCTTTGAGTTGATGATATTTAGGTGATGTTTTAGAATATGAGTTGATGCTCTAATGGGTTGAATGTTTCGGGGATGCTGAAATGGGGTAAATGTGTTTCATACGTGGGAGAGATGTGAATTTTTAGGGACCAGGGGGAAGACTGGAGTGAGTTGAATAGTGCCCCCACAAAAGATATGTCATCCTCGAATCTGCAAATGTGATCTTATTTGGAAAAGGTCTCTTTCCAGATGTAGTTAAAGACCTTGAGGTGACACCATTTGAATTATTGTGGATCCTAATCCAATGTCAAGTCTTTTTAGGAGGAGAGAAGGGAAAACAGGCACAGATACACAGAAAGGCCATGTGAAAAGGAAGGAAGAGATTGTAGATACGCTGTCACAAGTTAAGGAATGCTAGCAGCCACCAGAAGCTAGAGGAGGCAAGGAAAGATTCTTCCCTACAGCCATCAAAGGGAACAATGATCCTGTCGACACCTGTGATCTGGACTTCTGGTCTCCAGGACTG
>NW_006921713.1:7398651-7411706 GCF_000298275.1 Orycteropus afer afer | reverse complement strand
TGTAAGGTTGGTCTGGTTTCATCAAATTCCCTTAGTTTCTGCTTATCTGGAAATCTCCTAATTTCACCATCATATTTGAGGGACAATTTTGTTGGGTATATAATTCTTGGTTGAAAATTTTTCTCTTTCAGGGTTTTATATATACCATCCCATTGGAGAGAAGGCACTTATGTTGTTTTAAGCCACCAAGTTAGTGGTAATTTTTTATGGCAGTCCGAGGAAACTGATACACTGGGAAAGGATAAATTTTGGTGCTAGTTCGCAATCTTTACCCAGAAACGTCACTGTCCTCTACTAACTTAGCTCCAGATGCTGAACCCCATTCTCTATCACAGACTCCCCTTGATATTGTGAAAAATTTATTACCAAGTATCCCTTTGTCCTTTCCTATAACCAACCTCAGCTGGAGCCACCCCAAACAACAGGCATGCTTTTATATATTTCAACCTCAGTTACTGAAAGTGAGGATGATTTGAAGCATTTACTGATAAAGATTGAAGAATACAGTCTGCAGTATGGATTACATCTCAATATAAAGAAAACACAAATTCTCACAATTCTATAAGCAGCATCACAATAAATGGAGAAAAGATTGAAGTTGTCAAAGACTTCATATTACTTGGTTCTACAATTGACGCCAATGGAAGCAGCAGTCAGGACATCAGATGACATACAGCACTGGGCAAGTCGGCTGCAAAGGATGTCTTTCAAGTGCTGAAGAGCAAAGATGTCTCCTTGAGGACTAAGGCTCACCTAACACAAGCCATGATATTTCCAGTGGCCTCATATGTATGTGAGAGCTGGACAATGAATAAGGAAGACCAAAGAAGAATTGATGCTTCTGAGATGTGGTGCTGGCGAAGAATGCTGAAAGTACTATGGACTGCTAAAAGAACTAACAAATCTGTCCTGGACAAAGTGCAGCTGGACTGCTTCTTGGAAGCAAGAGTGAACAAACTTTGTCTCACCTTCTTTGGTCATGTTGTCAGAAGGGACCATTGCCTAGAGAAGGATGTCATGCTTGGTAAGGTGGAGGGTCAACAAAAGAGGGGAAGGCATTCAATGAGATGGATTGACACAGTGGCTGCAGTGATGGGTTCAAGTATAACAAGGATCGTGGAGCTGGCGTGGGTCTGGGTGGTGTTTCATTCTGCTGTGCATAGGGTCACTATGAGTCGGAGACAACTCGACAGCACCTAACAACAACAACAACAAACCTCAGTTGGAAAATGAAGCAATTTGAGTCCCAGTCCATTTTCTCCTAAGAGAATTCTCCACTCCAATGTAAATTTGAAAACCTATTGGGCAGAATGCATCCAATTCCAGATGCCAGAGCACTCAAACCCAAAAATGAATGGATACACTACTCCATCCCCTACAATATCTGAATTCCAAAATATCCTGTTATACCACTGTGAGATCTTTTAATTATAATTGTATTTTAATTTATTCTTGACATGTTATGATTACTATAGGCCAGTGGCTTGGGTTGTAAACTTAAGGCAAAGCTTTCTTCTGAGAGTTAACAATCTAGTTGGAATTATACTTAAATAATAATAGCAATTTTTGGACAAAATAAAACTCTGTTAGGTTAAAAAACAAAAACAAAAAAACTCATAATTAGGATTTATAAAAAGATTAGACAGAGTTTAGTAGTTGCCAAAAGGGCAGGGAGACCACATCTTCTGACCTCCTCTAACCGCACAAGAGGAAAACAGAATCACCATTGCCCAAAGCCTATTACTGCAGGGCCAGACATGCTGCCTCCCTCCAGCCCTTTCACCAATCGTTCCTCCCAAAACACCCACCACCTCTCTCCTGGGTTCGATAATTTGCTGCAGTGGCCACACAGAACTCTCAGATTATGGGGTTTATTAGGGAAGCACCAGGCTACAATTCAAATTCAGGAACAATGCTCAGTCTCTCTCCCAGCAGTGTGTGTCTCTTTCTTTCAGCAGCACGTCTTCCTCAACCAGCAGTCAGAGAGACACTTCTGCCTCTAGGAGGCCTCCTTTTGAGCCTGGCAGAGTGACCAAACCAACCAATCATAACATCAGAATTCTAAGCACCTGAGAGAAAGCAGGAACCTCCCAGAATATTGCTTTGTGTTGCACCCAACAGAAATACCCCAGGTGAATAACTTTTATAATCAGGAGCTCCTCAGTTGCTCACAGCAAATTCCACCACAGAGCTTACAAAGACTTATGGCTAGAAAAGCCACACTAAGTAATTTACTACACCACAGTAGTTTAAAAGATACCTTCTTACTCTATTGCATTGTTTGAGTTTCTTTTTATATGACTGTATTACTTTTTAATAAACAAAGAATCCTCTTTAGAGGTAGAAGAATTAAGACAATTATCATATTTGACACATGGCAATATAGGAATCCATTTTGTGAATCAGAATTGGGGTTTATTTAGAAATTCAAAGGATGTCCCAAGAGATACAGCATGGAGAATAGAATTGTCCTCTCTGACTTCAATCTCAGAGGTTTAATATTTAGCCTAGCTTCATTTCATAGCCATTTATGGCTCTGTGATTCATAAACATCAGCGTTTATTTTTAACTAATATTTGAAATGCTTCTGATAAACTGGATGCTTTAACAGTTGCTCATTTGAGATGCTGTTCCATATGGAAACCATTCCTGAATCAACAGTAGATAATAATCAGGCACAGTCTTTTGATATCAGAGGCATTTCATCTTCCTATTGTGCTCAGCATGTGTATCCTTTAAGAGTAATGCTTGGCTATGTATTCAAAAAACAAAGCATGTCTTAAAGAAAACAGAACTTCATTTCTCTCTTAAACATAAAAGAAGTCTTGAAGTGGACCGATCAGAACCATATTGTGGCTCCTCAAAGTCTTCAGCATGCAGGCTTATTCTATTGTTCTTCTCATCTTTCCTAGTGGATGCCTTCTATTCTCAAAGTTTATTCACAGTTCAAAATGTCTCCTTAATTCCCTTGGCACATCCCCATGAAGAAAGAAGAAAGAAAGAATATTCCTCCCTTCATTCATAAAGAACCTGCCTAGAAATCTCTCATACATTTCTACTTACATCTTATTAGCCACAGCAATCTGCAAGAGAGGTTAGGAAATGAAGTTTTCAGCTGAACCCTTTGTAAGGAGAATCAATATGGGACAGCAATTAGCAGCCCATTATACAGAATATCCACTTTTATCAGAGGCAAGTTCTGAAGGTCAGGCTTAGAGCAATGGTGATCATATATAATATATTAACCCCCCCCCATGCATCCAATGAAAGAGTTCCAAAATACATAAAGCAAATATTGGCAGAAATGAAAATACAAACAGACAACTCCACAATAGTAGTAGGAGACTTTAACATGCTACTTTGAATGAAGGACAGAACAACTAGAAAGAAACTCAACACAGATACAAAACATCTCAACAGCACAACCAATAAACTTGATCTAATAGACATAAAACACTCCACCTAACAAAAATGTGATATATATTCTTTTCCAGTGCATACAGATCATTCTTCAGAATGTACCATATGTTAGGCAACAAAGGAAGCCTTAACAAATTTAAAAACATCAAAATACTTCAAAGCATCTTCTTGGATCACTACACTATGAAAGTAGAAATCAATAAGAAGAAGAGCAGGGGGGGAAAATCAGATACATGGAAACTGAATAACATCCTGCTTAAAAAACTGCTAGGTAGTGGAAGAAATAAAATGTGAAATAAAAAATTCCTAGAGGCAAATGAGAAAGAAGACACAATGTACAAAGACCTTTTGGACAAGTGAAAGCAGCATCAAGGGATCAATTTATAGCAATAAATACACATATCAAAAAAGAACCAAATTCAATACCTTAACACAACCACTCCAACAATTAGAAAAAGAGCCCCCAAAAAGTCTATAATATCCAAATGAAAGGAAATAATAAAGATTAGAGCAGAAATAAATGAATCAGAAAAGAGAAAATCAATAGAAAGAATCAACAAGATTAGAGGCTGGTTCTTTGAAAAGATTAACAAAATAGACAAACCACTGGCAAATATAACTAAAGAAAAGAAAAAAAAAAAAAAACACCTCACTGCCATTGAGTCATTTCCAACTCATAATGACCCCCATTGGGTTTCCAAGGCTGTAAATCTTTACAGAAGTAGATCGCCCAGTCTTCCTCCCTCGGAGCAGCTAGTGAGTTTGAACTGCTGACCTTCTGGCTAGCAGTCAAGTCTCTTATCCACTACACCACCATAATTCCTTAAAGAAAAGAAAGAGGAGATGCAAATGACACAAATAAGAAATGAAATGGCTGATGTCACAATAGAACCAACTAAAACAAAAAGGATAATAACGGAATATTATGAAGAACTCCTTAGGAGCTCTGGTAGCATAGTGCCTAAGGCACTTGACTGCTAACCAGAAGGCTGGTGGTTCAAACCCACCAGCCACTCCTTGGAAGGAAGATGGGGCAATCTACTTCCATAGTGATACTGTCTCAGAAACCCAAGGAAGGGTTGCTATGAGTCGGGTCCAACTTGATGGCAAATAACAACAACAACAACACAAATAAAATTATAAAAACAACCACATGATCACATCAATCAATGCAGAAAAAGCATTTGATAAAATCCAACTCCCATTCCTGACAAAAACTCTCAGAAAAATAGGAATAGAAGGGAAATTCCTCAACATAATTAAGGGCATATAGCAAAAACAGCAGCCAACATTATTCTCAAAGAAGAGAGACTGAAAGCACTCCCCTTGAAAACAGGAACCAGACAAGGATGCCCTCTATCACCACTCCTGTTCAACATTGTATTGGAAGCACCAGCCAGGGCAGTAAGTCAAGAAAGGGAAATCAAAGGCATCCAAATTGGTAAGAAAGGAGTAAAACTATCCTCATTTACAGATGAAATGATCCTATACATAGAAAATCCTAGGGGCTCAGCAAGAAAACTATGGGAACTAATTGAGAGATTTCGCATAGTGGCAGGATGCAAGATCAAAATACAAAAATCAATCAGAATCCTCTACATCAACTAAGGGAACTTGGAAAAGGAAATAAGGAAAACAATAGCATTTACAACAGCTACCAAAAAGAAAAAAATATTTAGGAACAAATATAAACATAGACACAAAAGGCCTATATAAAGAAAACTACAAAACCCTAGTATAAGAAACTAAAAGAGACCTACATAAAAAGAAGCACATACCGTGGTCATGGATAGCAAGACTGAACATTGTGAAAATGTCAGTACTACCCAAAGCAATTCATAGATTCAATGCAATCCCAACTCAGATTCCAACAACATTCTTTAAAAAATCGAAACCAAAACCAAACCCACTGCCATCGAGTCAATTCTGACTTATAGCAACTCCCATTGTGTTTCCAATGCATTAAATCTTTATGAAAGTAGATTGCCCCACCTTCTTTCCACGGAGCCCCACCTTCCTTCTGGTTAGCAGTCAAATGCCTTAGGCTCTGCTCCACCAGAGCTCCTTACATTCTTTAAGGACATAAAAAAGCCAATCACTAATTGTATGTGGAAAGGAAAGAGAACTCAAGTAATGCACTACCGAAGAAGAAGAAAATAGGAGATCTAACACTTCCAGATCTCAAAACCTAGTATACAGTCATGGTAAGCAAAACAGCCTGGTATTGGTACAGAAATATATACATAGACAATAGAACAGAATTGAGAATTCAGAAGTAGATCCATCCACATATGGACAACTGATCTTTGACAAAGGGCCAGAGTCAATTAAATGGAGAACAGAGGGTTTATTTAACAAATGGTGATGGCAAAACTGGATATCCACTTGCAGAGAAATGAAACAATATCCATATCTCACACCAAATAGAAAAATTAACTCAACATGGGTCAAAGACCTAAATGTAAAACCTAAATCTATAAAGATCATCAAAGAAAAAAATAGGGGCAAGTTTAGGGGTCCTAATTTATGGCACAAATAGACTATCAAACATAACCAAAAATGCACAAACAACAGAAGATAAACTAGATGAGGGGACCTCCTAAATATTAAATTCTTATGCACGTCCAAAGACTTCTCAAAAAAAGTAAAAAGAGAACTTACAGATTAGGAGAAAAAAAAATTGGCAATAACATCTCTGACAAAGGATTTATCTCTAAAATTTATGGGATATTTCAACACCTGAACAAAAAGGCAAATAATCTAAAAAATGGGCCAAGGACATGAACAGACACGTAACCAAAGTATTCAGGGGACCAACAAACACACGAACAAATGCTTGTGGTCATTAGCCATTGTTTTTGTTGTTAGGTGCCATCAAGTCAGCTTCAACTCATAGTGAATCCATGTGCAAAAGAACAAAACACTGCCCTGTCCTGCACCATCCTCACTGTCCTTGCTATGCTTGAGCCCATCGGTGCAACCTGTGTTATCAGTCCATCTTGTTGAAAGTCGTCTGCTTTTTTGCTGACCCTCTATTTATCAAGCATGATATCTTTCTCCAGGGACTGGTTCTTCTGATGACAAAAGTAGGTGAGATGAAGTCTGGCCATTCTGGCTTCTAAGGAGCATTCCAGCTACACTTCTTCCTGGACATATTTGTTCATTCTTCTGACAGTCCATGGTATTTTCAGTATTCTTTGTCAACACAATTCAAATACATCAGTTCTTCTTCAGTCTTCTTTATTTATTGTCCAACTTTCACATGCACATGAGGCAAATGAAAATATCATTTGAGTTAGGACATCTTTTCTCCTTAGCACTTTAAAGAGGTCTTTTGCAAACATTTTCCCAGTGCAATAATATTATATCTGATTTCTTGACTGCTGCTTCCATGGGTGTTGACTGGGGATCCAAGTAAAATAAAATCCCTGACAACTTCAATCTTTTCTCCATTTATTATGATGTTCCTTATTGATCCAATTGTGAGGATTTTCATCTTCTTTATGCTGAGGTGTAATCCATACTGAAGACTGTAGTCTTTGATCTTCATCAGTAAGTGCTTTAAGTCCTCTTCAATTTCTTCAAGCAAGGTTGTGTCATCTGCATATCACAGATTGTCAATGAGTCTTCCTCCGACCTTGATTGTGTTCTTCATGTAGTCCAGCTCCTCAGATTATTTGCTCAGCATACAGATTGAGTAAGTATGGTGAAAGGATACAACTCTGATGCACAATCCTTCATGATTTTAAACCATACAGTATCCACTTGTTCTACGTACTGGTTCCTCATGAGCACAATTAAGTGTTCTATAATTCCCATTCTTTGCTATATTACCATAATTTGTTATGATCCACACAAATGCCTTCACATAATCAATAAAACATAGGTTAAAAATATTTCTGGTATTCTTTGCTTTCAGCCAAGATCCATCTGACATCAGCAATGATATCCTTCATTTCACATCCTCTTCTGAATCTAGTTTGAGTTTCTGACAGTTAATCAATAACTGCTGCAACTGTTTTTTAATTATCTACTGCAAAATTTTACTTGCATGTGATATTAATGATATTGATCAATAAGTTTCACATTTTGATGGATCACCTTTCTTTGAAATGGGCAAAAATATCAATCCCTTGTACTCAGACTTCCAAATTTCTTCAAATGAAAGAAAGAGAGAGCACCTTCAGCACTGCATCCATTTGTTGAAACATCTCAATGGGTATTCCATCAATTCCTGGAGACTTGTTTTTTGCCAATTCTTTCAGTGCAGCTGGACTTATTTGATTGGTTCTTGATCATATTCTACCTCTTGAAATAAATGAATATCAACCAGTTCTTTTTGGAACAGTGACTCTGTACATTCCCATCTTTTTTGATGCTTCCTGAATTATTCTATATTTTGCCCACAAAATCCTTCAGTGTTGCAACTCAAGGTTTCAATTTTCTCTTCATTTCTTTCAGCTTGAGAAACACTTTTTGGTTTTTTAACTCCACATCTTTGCACATTTCATTATAATACTTTACATTATCTTCCTGAACTTCCCTTTGAAATCTTCTGTTTAGCTCTTTTATTTCCTCATTTCTTCTATTCACTTTATCCACTCAAGAGCAAGTTTCAGAGTCTCTTCCAATATCCATTTTGGTCTTTTCTTCCTTTCCTGTTTTTTTCATGACTATTTGCTTTTTTCTCGTGTGAGGTTCTTCATGTAATCCTACAACTCATCTAGTCTTCAGTCACTGGTGTTTAATGCATCAAATCTATTCTTCAAATAGTTTCTAAATTCAGGTGGAATATAATCAAGATCATATCTTGGCCCTAATAGCTAACCAGAAGGCTGGAGTTCAAACCCACCAGCCACTCCTCAGAAGGAAGTTTGGGCAATCTACTTCCATAGTGATACTGCCTCAGAAACTGCCTCAGAAACCCAAAGAGGGGTTGCTATGAGTCAGGTCTGACTCAACGGCACATAACAAGAACAGACTTGTTTTAATTTTCTCCAGCTTCAACTTGAACTTGCATATGAGCAATTGGTAGTCTGTTCCACAGTCAGCTCCTGGCCTTGTTTTGACTGAAGATATTGAGCTTTTTCATTTCTTCTTTCCACAAGTATAGTCGATCTGATTCCAGTGCATTCCATTTGGTCAGGCCCACGTGTATAGCTGCTGTTTATGTTCTTGGAAAAATGTATTTGCACGAATAAGTCGTTGGTCTGGCAAAATTCTATCATGGGATCTCTGGCATCTTTCTATCACCAAGGCCATATTTTCCAACTACTGATTATTCTTCTTTGTTTCTAACTTTCATATTCCAATCACAAGCAATAATCAATGCATCTTGATTGCATGTTTGGTCAATTTCAGACTGCAGAAGTTTGTAAAAGTCTTCAATTTCTTCATCTTTGGTTTTAGTGCTTGGTGTGTAAATTTGAATAATAGCAGTATTAACTGGTATTCTTTGTCAGGGTATGGATATTACCTGTGACTGACAGCACTGTACTTCAGGATAGATCTTGAAATGTTCTTTTCAATGATGAATGTGATGCCATTCCTCTTCAATTTGTCATTCCTGGCACAGTAGACCATAGGATTGTCTGATTCCAAATGGCCAATACCAGTCCATTTCAGCTCACTAATGCATAAGACATCAATCTTTATGCATTCAATTTCATTTTTGACAACTTCCAATTTTCCTAGATTCATTCCTCATACATTCTACATTCTGAATATTAATGGATGTTTGCAGCTGTTTCTTCTCATTTTGAGTCATGCCTCAACAGCAAATGAAGGTTCTGGAAACTTTACTCCACTCACATCATTAGGTCAACTCTACTTTGAGGAGGGAGCTCTTTCCCACTTGTATTTTGAGTGCCTTTCAACCTGAAGGGCTCATCTTCTGGCACTATTTCAGACACTACTTCAGGGGTATTCATAAAGTTTTCCAGTAATATGTCAATGTTTCAATGCTATTCATAAGGCTAGCCATTGGAGAGATGAAAACCAAAACAGTTGTATTTTGAGTGTCTTTCAACCTAAAGGGCTAATCTTCTGGCACTATTTCAGACACTACTTCAGGGGTATTCATAAATTTTTCCAGTAATATATCAGTCAATGTTTCAATGCTATTTATAAGGTTAGCCATTGGAGAGATGCAAACCAAAACAACAATGCAGCATCATCTCACCCCCGCAGTAGCAGCAAAGTTCATCAAGACAGAAAATAACAAATGTTGGAGAGGATGTGGAGTGACTAGAACTTTCATACATTGTTGATGGGACTGTGAAACGGTGCGGCCATTGTGGAAAATGGTATGTCACTTCCTTAAAAAGTAGGAAATAGAAATACCATTTGATCTAGCAATCCCACTACTAGATATAAATCCTAAAGAAGTGAGAGCCTTGACAGAAAGAGATATGTGCACACTCATGTTTATTACAGTACTATTCACAATAGCAAAATGATGGAAACAGCCTAAGTGCCCATCTGTGAAATATCTCATAATATAGTTGAACTTGGAGGACATTATGCTGAGTGAAATAAGTCAATCGCAGAAGGACAAATTGTATGAGTCCACTATTATAAAAAATCAAGGAAAGATTTACACATGGGAAGAAACATCCTTTGATTGTTACCAGGGATGGGAGAGGAGGAGAGGGAAAATCATTAAGTAAGAGACACAAATTAATTTGGGTGAAGGAAAAGGCAATACACAAAAAGTAAGTGACCAATACAGTATCACTAAGGAAAAGACATAAAGATGCACAGGAGTTACAGACAACAAAGGTAAATACTGTTACATACACAATCCTGTACTATCAGTGATAACAAACATTAATTTATAAGTGGATACATAGGTAGACAGGCAAGATGATCAGGTATGGGTAGGTTAACAAGACTATACCCGTAACCATAAAGGTTTAGTAGACAATATTTCTACATATGTATTTGTATGTGCTGTAAAAATATCCATGTATGTAGTAAAACTATCAGAGGGCAAAGTTACGAAAACTTCTCAGCAATAACCAAACACCTTGAAGGAATGAGTTGTTGGGCCTGCAGAATCAGAACCATAGTCACAGGGGAAATCAAGTTCAATTGGCATAACATAGACTGCAAACACAAGCTTCTACATCCTACTTTGGTAAGTAGAGACTAGGGTCTTAAAAGCTTGTGAGCCACTATCTGTGATGCCAACTATTGTTCTCTCTGTCTGGAGCAAAGAACGATGAAGAAAATCAAAGACACATGCAAATAATTAGTCCAAGGGCCTAGTGGACCATGTGACCCTCAATCTCCATGACCCTGAGATGAGAAAAACTAGATGGGGACTGGCTACCACTGCCAACCACTGTGAAAGGGATCATAATAGGGGATTCTAGATAGAGTGGGAGAAAAATGTGGAACAAAAGTCAAAACATGAAAAAGGCCAGGCTGGTCAGGTTCCGATAAGATGGCGAAATAGGCCAACAAACTACGTAGGCCCTCTTCAACAAAGAAAAGAGGAACCAATTAACATGGATCAGGAATCCTGTAGTCCTGATCTTTATAAGGAAGGATACAGAAGTGGACTAAACTCCAACTAGTAGAAGAATCTGCATAAAAACAGCAAAAAGAAAATATACAAAGCTGTGTCTGTTAGAGATCCTGACGACACAGACAGCTTGGATACTGCCGAGTAGTGTTACAACCTAAGAATTAACTTAAAAATCAGCCCTGCTAGCCAGCGACAGCATGGAGGAATGGACCGGTGGCTGGTGGAGAAAAGGGGAACCAGTGAAGAGGAAGACGGGCTGAGCTGTGGACTTTCAGCTGTTCAGAGGGTGCAGCCATTTTGAATGTTTACAAGTGGTTGGACCATTCTGGATATTTAAAGCAATAACTTTCTCTCAGATTCCAGGGACCCAAGAATAGGCTCCACTTGCTGGGAACTGCAAGGACATTCCAAACACTGAGGACTGGAAAGGTGGGACATTCCCCCTGTTCTCTTATATCCCACACTCTCTTGGTGAACAGAGGTATGGTCATCCCTCCTTCCCACCCACCTTCTGGGCCTGCAGGAATTACATCCCAGACTGTGTGCTCTGACTGAGCATGGGTGCCCTGCCCAGCCCGGATTTTTTTTTTTAGTTTGTTTGATTTTGTCTGTTTAAAAATTATTATTACTATACATATATATATTTTCTTTTTTCATCCTTTTTATTATTATTCTTTCTTCTTCCCTTCCCAGGTTCTAGTTTTTGGCTTTTTCTCTTTTCTTGGTTTCCATTTTTTTCTTTCTTGTGGTTCTCCCCATTCCTTGTTTTTATTTTTGCATTTTTGCCATTTGTTTCTTCATTATTCTTCTACTCTACCTCTTTTCCCTTATACCCCCATCCACAGATATAGTGGGTTCCCCCCACTTTTTCTGTTCATACCTCTTTTGGTTTTTAAAACTATTTATTTAAGTATTTTCTCTCATTTATTGCCTTTCCTCTTTTTTGTTTTCTTTCTTTTTTCTCTTTTTGGTGATTGTTCCTGTGTGTTTATGCGGTGTGTTTTTTTGTCGTCTTGATTTTACTTTTTTGATGGTTTTTCAATAGTTTTTTTCTAATTGAGTGGGAGACATCAACCATGCCCATACAACCCAACCACACCTGCACTTCCTACAGCTTCACTTACTGAGTGAGAGCCACAGTTTCCTTCTGCACCAACTGGCCAATGAAACAAAACCACCAATAAGAGCCTGACTCACCCTTAGCTGCTTTTCATAAACAGTTAACAGAGACCTGTGCAGCCACTCTCATTCTCTATCACACCCACCATGAGACAGGTGGTGAGTGCATAACTACTGCCAACTAGGGAGTAGAGAAGCACAGTACCCTGCTTACTCATATATATCCAAAAAAAAAAAAAAGAAAGAAGATGAAAATCTTGGGCAAATCACTCCAACATACATTCACCAATTAAACATAAATACAACAAAGTCACAATGTCTCAGAGACAACAGACCATCACAGTCCACACAAAGAAGCAAGATAAAGGGGTGGAAACAAGGGAGCAGGATAAAGGCCCAGAACACATCTCTGAGAAAGAAGAATAGGAATTCCCAGATAAGGAATTCAAAACAATTATATTTAGGTACCTTCAACACATTGAGAGGCGGATCAAGGAAAACACTAACAAAATTAAGGAAAACACAAACATCCTAGAACAATTTCAGAAGAAAATACAAGAACAAAATTACAAAATAAATAAATAATTAGAAATAATATAAAATCTACAGATACAAATCCATTAATATTAAATTTTCAGTAATAGATAACACATTGAAAGGACAAAGGAGTAGAATCAAATCAATGGAAGACAAAATTAATGAGATTGAAGACAAATACCTCAATATGTCTCAGGAAAGGAATCAATCAGAAAAAAGATCAAAATAGAATAAGACTAAGATTCATTTGGGATACCATCAAAAGGAATAACCTATGTGTAATCAGAATTCTAGAACAGGAAGAGACAAATAACACCACTGAGAAAATTGTCCAAGATTTGTTGGAAGAGAACTTCCCTGTTATGATGAAAGATGAGAATATACCCATTCAAGAAGTCCAATGAGCCCCAAACAGGATCAACCCCAAAAGAAAATCACCAAGACATAT
>NW_006921713.1:7397246-7398421 GCF_000298275.1 Orycteropus afer afer | reverse complement strand
CGAAGGAACTGTTTCAGGTGCTGAGAAGCAAGGATGTCTCCTTGAGGACTATGGTGAACCTGACACAAGCCATGATATTTCCAATCGCCTCGTATGCATGTGAGAGCTGGACAATTAATAAGGAAGCCCAAAGAAGAGTTGATGCATTTGAATTGTGGTGCTGGTGAAGAATGTTGAAAGAACCATGGACTGCTAAAAGAACTAACAGATCTTTCCTGAAAAAAGTACACCCGAAATGCTCCTTGGAAGTGAGAATGGTCAGACTTTGTCTCACCTATTTTGGTCATGTTGTCAGAAGGGACCATTCCCTGGAGAAAGATGTCATGCTTGGTAAGGTGGTGGGTCGACGAAAGAGGGGAAGGCCTTCAATGAGATGGATTGACACGGTGACTGCAATGATGGGCTCAAGTATAGCAGGGATCATTGAGCTGGTGTGGGATTGGGCAGTGTGTCATTCTGCTGTGCATGGGGTCGCTATGAGTCAGAAATGACTCGATGGCACCTAACAACAACAACAACATTATTAATGGATGCTTGCAGCTGTTTCTCCTCAATGTGAATCGTGCCACATCAGCAAATGGAGGTCTCGAAAGTTTTACTTTATCTATATCAGTAAGGTTGGTTCTACTCTGATGATCCAGCTCTTTCCCAGTCATAGTTTGAAAGCCTTCTGACCTAAGGGGCTCATCCTCTTGCATTGTGTCAGATAATGTTTCTGGGCTATTCATAAAGTCGCACATTAATGTATCAGACAGTGTCTCTCTGCTGCTATTCATAAGGTTTTCCCTGGACAATTTTTTGAGAAGTGGATGGGCTCTTCCTTTTTCCTAGTCTGTCTCAGTCTGTAAGCTGCATTGAAACCTGTGCACCATGTGCAACCCTGCTGGCACTTGAAATACCGGTGGCACAGCCTCAAGACTCACAGCAGCACACAAGCCACCACAGTAGGACAAAGTGACAGACACGTTTGTATCCCTTAGCAGTTTGAAACCTCTCCCCACTCCCCTTACCTGGATCCCTGGTACTACTCTGCTCTGTCATCCCCCTGGCTTCTCTTTCCCCCACTTTCCTGCCTGTTGGGGATGGGTCCTGGGTCCTTCCCCTTACCTGGATCCCTGGCTGCTGCTCTGCTCTGTCATCCCCTCTGGCTTTGCTTTCCCCTGCTTTCCTGCTTG
>NW_006921713.1:7391745-7397146 GCF_000298275.1 Orycteropus afer afer | reverse complement strand
GACAAAGAAAGAATCCTGAAAGCAGCACAGGAAATACAAAGTTATCTGAAAAGAGCAAACAATAAAATTAAACTCTGATTTCTCAGCAGAAACCATGCAGCAAGAAAGCAATGGGATGGCATATATAAAACACTGAAAGAGAAAAATTTTCAACCAAGAATTACATATCCAGCAAAACTGTTCAATTAGGAGATTCCCAGATAAGCAGAAATTAAGGGTATTTGTTAAAACCAGATGAGCCTTGCAAGAGATATTAAAGGAAATTCTAAGAACAGAGAACCAACAGTAGTAAACAATAACTGACCATTAATACACATGGTGCCCAGAAAGCAACCCAATTATGGAAGTATCCAAAGTAAAATAAGCTTACAAGATTGTAAATAGGGAACCAGAGACATCAATTGGCAAAAGAGGGCAACTACAAGCCAAAAAGGGGAAAAAATAGTATAGTTACAGAACTTCTAAATGGTGAGGAAGTCAAGAGAGTTGCAAGATAATAATGAACTGTTCTAAACTCAGGGAAAAAAATGAAAATCACAGGATAGCCACAAAGAAAAATGATAAACCTTCACATCACAATAAAAAAGAGGACAAGCACAAACATTTAGCAAATACTAAAACAAAAGCAAGGAAAGAACTGATAACACAATTCATAAACAAAACAAGCTTAGCATAGAAAAATTATATGGAACAAAAAAATCACTAACATTACCAAAAAACACATAACAAAAAGACAGCAACCAATTCATATTTGTTGATAATTACACTGAATGTCAATGGATTAAATGCACTGTTCAGGAGACAGAGAATTGCAGACTGGATAAGAAAACATAATGCATCAATATGCTGTCTACAAGACACACACCCTAGAGACAAAGACAAAAATAGACTAAAAATCAAAGGTTGGAAAAAGATATATCAGGCAAATGGCAACCAAAAAAGAGCAGGAGTGGCAATATTTTTGATCAAACTGACTTTAAGACAAAAACCACCATACGAGACAAGGAAGACATTATATAGTGATTAAAGGATTTATAGGACATTATATAGGATTAAAGGATCAATCAAACAAGAAAATATATCAAAATAAATATCTATGGCCCAAATGAAAGAGCCCCAAAATACATAAATCAGACTTTAACAGAATTGAAAAGACAAACAGATGAGTCTACAATCGTAGTAGGAGACTTTAATACACCACTTTCAATGAAAGACAGAACAACTGGAAAGAAACTCAGCAAAGATGCAGAAGAACTAAACAATACAATCCACCAATTTGACCTTATAGACATCTACAGAGCACCTCATCCAGCAACAGCATAATATACATTCTTTCCAGTGCACATGGAACATTCTCCATGATAGAACATATGTTAGGGCATAAAGTAAGCCTTAATAAATTAAAAAACATTGAAATACTGTAAAGCATCTTCTCAGATCACAATGCTATCAAATTTGAAATCAACAATAGGAACATCAACAGAAAAAGAGCAAACAGATGGAAACTGAAGAACACCCTCCTTAAGAAAGACTGAGTAAGAGAAGAAATCATGAAATTTAAAAATCCCTTGAATCAAACAAGAATGAAAACACAACATACCAAAATCTTTGGGACACAGCAAAACCAGTGATCAGATGTCAATTTATAGCAATAAAGGCACACATCAAAAAGAAGAAAGAGCCAAAATCAACACCTTTAACCAACATCTCCAACAATTAGAAAAAGAATTGCAAGAAAATCTTAGTCACCAGAAGAAAAGAAATAATAAAGACTCAAGCAGAAATAGATGAAACAGAAAATAGAGGGACAATAGAAAAAATCAACAAGACTAGAAGTTGGTTTTTTGAAAAGATTGATAAAACCACTGGCAAACTTAACAAAGGAAAAGAAGGAGAGATAATAAGAAATGAATTGGGTGACATCACAACAGAACCAAATGAAATAAAAAAGATATTACTGGGATACTATGAAGACCTGTACTCCAAAAAATTTGAAAATCTAGAAGAAATGGACAGAGTTCTAGAAACTACAACTTACCTAAACTAAAATAAACTGAGGTGGAAAACATGGTCCTGGCCCAGATAGTTTCACTGGAGAATTCTACCAAACATTCAGAGAAGAACTGACACCAATCCTACTCAAAATATTCCAAAACATAGAAAAGGATGGAATCCTCCCAAATTCATTTATGAAGCAAGCATAATCTTGATACAAAAACCAGGCAAAACCATCACTAAAAAGAAAAACTATAGACCTATATCCCTCATGAATATAGATGTAAAAACCTTCAACAAAATCCCAGCCAAAAGACTCCAACAACATATAAAAATAATAATACATTATGACCAAGTGGGATTCATATCAGGTATGCAAGGATGGCTCAATATTAGAAAAACAATCAACATCATCTATCAATAAAACAAAGGGAAAGAACCATATGATCATATCAATAAATGCAGAAAAGACATTTGATAAAATCAACACTCATTCCTGATTTTTTTTTTAAAAAAAATCAGCAAAATAGGTATAGAGGGACATTCCTCAACATAATAAAGGACATATATGCAAAACCAACAACCAACATTATTCTCAATGGAGAGAGACTGAAACCATTCTCCTTGTAAACAGGAACCAGACAAGGATGCCCTGTATTACCACTTCTATTCAACATTGTCTTGGAAGTCTCAGTCAAGGCAAGAAAGGGAAATCAAAGTCATCCACATTGGTAAGGAAGAAATAAAACTATCTTATTTGCTAATGATATAATCTGATACATAGAAAACCCAAGAAACTCGGTTTAAAAACTACTGAGACTATTTGAGAGATTTACCATAGTGGTAGGATACAAGATCAACACACAAAAATCAATTGGTTTCCTCTACACCATTAAATAGATTGCTGAAAAAGAAATAAAGAAAACAATATCATTTACAATAGCTACCAACAAAATAAAATAGTTGGGAATGAATCTTACCAGGGACACAAAGACCTGCACAAAGAAAACTATAAAAGACTACTTCAAGAAACCATAAGAGATCTACATAAATGGAAGAACATACCATGCTCATGGATAGGAAGATTGAACATTGTGAAAATGTCAATTCTACCCAAAGTAGTCTATGTATTCAATGCAACCCCAATACAGATCCCATCAACATTCTTTAAGGATATGGAAAAACCAATCACTAACTTTATATGGAAAGGAAAGAGACCTTGGATAAGCGAAGCACTATTCAAGAAGAACAAATTAGGAAATCTCACACTCCCAAATCTCAAAATCTACTACACAGCCACAGTAGTCAAAACTGCCTGGTATTGGTACAATGAAAGACACATTGACCAATGGAATAGAATTCAAAACCAAGAAATAGATTCATTGACCTACGATCAGCTGATATTTGACAAAGGGATGAAATCCATTCAATGGGGAAGAGATTCTCTGTTTAACAAACTGTGCTGGCAAAACTGGATATCCATTTGCAGAAAAATGAAACAAGATTTGTACCTCACACCATACACAAAAACTTACTCAAGAAGGATCAAAGACTTAAATGTAAAACCTAAAACTACTATGGTTCCGCAATGAATAAATAGGGGCAAATTTGGCATAAATAGACTATCAAGCATAACTCAAAATGCACAAACAGCAGATCAACTAGATGAATATGATCTTCTAAAACTTAAATTTTTATGTGCTTTTAAAGACTTCTCCAAAAGAGTAAAAAGAAAACAGACAGATTGGGAAAAAATATTTGGCAACAACATATTTGACAAGGGATTTTTCTCTAAAATTCATAGAAAACTCAACACCTCAACAACAAAAAAACAAATAATCCAAATAAACAATGGGTAGAAGACATGAATAGACATTTCATCAAAGAAGACATTCAATTGGCCAACTAACACATGAAGAAATGTTCACGATGCACACTCATGTTCATCACAGCACTATTTACAGTACCAAAAAGATGGAAACAGCCTAGTGCTCATCAACAGAAGAATGGATAACCAAACTAAGGTACATATACACAATGGAATACTACGCAACCCTAAAGAACAACATAGAATTGGCAAAACACAGCATAATGTGGATGAACTTGGAGGACATTATACTGAGTGAAATAAGTCAAGCACAGAAGGACAAATATTGTATTAGTACATTATTGTAAAAAGTCAAGGAAAGATTTATATATGGAATGATTTTGTTTGTTTGTTTTGTTTACCAGGGGTGAGAGGGAAGGGGAGGGAACACTGTTAGATAGGTAGAGATTAGTATTGATTTTGATGAAGGGAAGGTCAATGTACCAAATGTATCAATGATCAATGATCAATACGGTGGCACTGAGAAAGAGGAAGACAGAGAGACGCATGGGAGGTACAGACAACAAAGATGAACACTTTTGCACATACAGTACTGTGTTGTCAGTGATAGTAACATTTATCTACAGGTAGATAGATGGGTGGACAAGCTGAATGATCAGGCATGTCTATGCAGCAGGGAGTGTGCTCACGACCATATATATAGGGTTGGCAGATAATGTTTCTATAAGTGTATTTGTACATCATGTAAGAATTTCTAGGTATATAATAGAGCCGACAAGGGACAAGGTTGTAGTCATTCTTGGCTACAGCTAGCTACCTAGAGGGAGCAAGTAGTTTGACCTCTGGGCTCAGGACCATGGACACAGGGGACATCAGGTTCAGTTGGCATAACATACTACACAAAAACATTGTTCCACATCCTACTTCAGTGAGTAGTGACTGGGATCTTAAAAGCTTGCAAACAGCCATCTAGATGCAACAATGGGTCTCTCTTTGTCCAGAGCAAAGAAGAATGAAGAAAACCAAAGATGCATGGAAACAATTAGTACAAGGCACTGGTACACCATGTGATCATCAGCCTATACAACTATGAGACCAGAAGAACTAGATGGTGCCCGGCTACCATTGACAACCACTTGGAGGGGGATCTACGTAGGAGATCCTGGATAGAGTAGGAGAAAAACGTTGGGGGAAAAAAAAAATGGGACCAGGTTTGCTGGTCTGATAGAGCCTGGTGGAACCCTTGAGACTAAGGCCCCTAGCTGCCCTTCAGGTCTGGAATTGAACTCACTCTTGTGGCTTCCAGCCAAACAAAAGACAGGCATATGAGCTGAACATTTACATTAGGTAGATATATTCCTTGGAGAGCTCAATTATGGGAAAATAGAAGGGCTATGTATGCACAGGTAGACATCTCAGGGCACATGGGAGGGAAGGACACAGGAAAGAGGTAGCTATGGGGAGGAAGTGGGAGGAGAGCTGTTGCATTGTGGGAGATTACAGTCAATATCATAAGACAAAGTGTTTGTGAACTGCTGTATGAAAGAAGAATTTGTTCTACAAGCTTTCACCCAAGTA
>NW_006921713.1:7369567-7388505 GCF_000298275.1 Orycteropus afer afer | reverse complement strand
CTTTCCCCTGCTTTCCTGCTTGTTAGAGGTGGGGCCTGGGTCCCTCCCCTTACCTGATTCCTGGCTGCTGCTCTGCTCTGTCATCCCCTCTGGCTAGGAGCAGTACAAGAGTCAAAGACAACAGTGGTAAATACTATTTTATATACAAACCTGCAGTAATACTAATTAGAATAGTTTACACAGACACACAAGCTGAATAGATAGGGGGAGGAGAATTAGACCATACCCACAAATATATATAGGTTTGACAGGATATTTGTATGTATTTATACGTGCTGTATATAGGGGGTCTGGTAGCATACTGCCTAAGGCACTTGACTGCTAAACAGAAAGCTGGCAGTTCAAACCCACCAGCCACCCCTTGGAAGGAAGGTTGGGCAATCTACTTCTTAGTGATACTGCCTTTGGAAATCCAAGAAGGGGTCACTATGAGCCAGGTCTGACTCAACGGCACATAACAACAACAACATATATAGGGGGGTAAGTAATGAAAATTCCTTAGCCATAACAAAACACTTTGAGGGAATGAGGGCTCAGGACCATAGTCTCAGGGGACATCAAGGTCAATTGGCAAAACATAGTCCACAAAGAAAATGTTCTACATCCTAGTTTGGTAAACAATGACTGAGGTAAATGCTTGTGACCAGCCATCTTAGATGCAACTGTTGTTCTCTCCAGTTCCAGAGCAAAGAAAAGTAAAGAAAGGTGGATGGAAACAATTAGTCCAGCGGACAAATGGACCAGGTGAACCTCAGCCTAGACAACCCTAAGACCAGAATAACTAGATGGTGCTGGTGATCATTATTGACTATTCTAAAAGGGATCACATTAGAAGGTCCTGGATTGAGTGGGAGAAAAATATGGAACAATGTTCAAAATCATAAAAAAGAAAAAGAGTCCAGGCTTACTAGTTGGTTAGACACTAGTGAAATCCCCAAGACTATGGCCCTTAGTCACCATTCAGACGTGGAACTGAACTCACTCCCATGACTCAATTTTCAACCAAACAATAGAGAGGCCTACAAAGTGAACAATAACACTAGGCAAATACACACTTCTTAGAACAAGCAATCAACTTGAGATCAAAAAGGCAGCATTTGCCCAAGGACAAAGTTCAGAAGGAAGAAAGGGTGAGGAAAGAAGGAGGAATGGACATGGGAAACACACAGAGGAAGTACAATGAGTGAGGTTACATCGAGGGGATTGCAATTAATGACATGAAACAGAATGTGTATGGATTGTTGAATGGAAAACTGATTTGCTCTGTAAATTTTCCCCAAAATCACAATAACAAGTTAAAATATATATACCTCTCCCTGTGACTTACCAAATAATGTTCTAGTTTTCGTCTTGGTTGACAGCTACAATCCAGAAAGAGTGAAAAAACTATCCTACTATCAAAATTATAAATATGCCAAAAAATAATTCTATATTCTTAATTTCTGATATTTAAATAAAGATAATTCTAACAAGAAAGGAAAAAATAATAGGTCCAAGAATTAAAAGAATAATTTCTATTGTCCTAGGTGCTGTACTAGGGCATGACTTTCTTAATGACAATTTTAAGTTTCCTCACTATTGAGCCACTGTCTGTTACTGTGTTTTCAAGTTTGTCTGGATGTGTTTGTCAAATTGATGAAGTAATCTGATAAAAAGCTTATTTTCAGGGAGGCCTAAAGAATTTGGTGGCAGGGAATGAGAAAAGCACAGCCAGACTGAACTCTTAAATCTGAAAATAATAGGGATTCTAAGAATAGCATGGTTGAAATCAGTTCCCAACACTGCCTTACTGCTGATCTGAGTTGTAAGAAGAAAGAAGGTTAAGAGCAAAATTTAAAAACGTCTTAAACTCCCTAACATTTTGGGGCCCAAGCAACACTTTCCTATGATACATCTAACATAGTACATCCCAAAAGATAGGAAGGCGTCTTCACCAACTCCACATTAGGTGATAGATAGAGAGAGACAGAGAGAGAGAGCTGCCATTGACTCAACTTTAATCCATGAAAACTTCATGCACATTAAATGTTACCAGGTCCTGAACCATCCTCACAACTGTCAGCATGTTCGGGCCCATCATTGCAACTACTGTGGCAATACATCTCAAAGGTCTTCCTCATTCTCATTGGCCCCCCTACTTCACTAAATATGATATCCTTCTATAGCGATTGACCCTTTCTGGTGAGGTGTCCAAGGCAAGCAAGTTGGACAATGTTCTGTTATGACCTATAAGGATTTCATTGGCTGATGTTTGGAAGATCGCCAGTCTAAAGCAGAAGCTCCACTGACTCTTATCCACCACGAGTGACTCTGCTGTATTTTAAATACTGGTGGCACAGCTTCCCACATCACAGAAACATGCAAGATATCACACTATGACAAACTGAAAGACAAGCAGTAGAATTCCACAGTAGGCCACCTTAAAGCTTTGTGGTGCTGAGAACTCAATATAGTCAGTCATGTAGAACATGAGTGACTATATTAAGCACTTACTCTATGCTCTTTACTGATTTTTAGGGATACATTGGTGAATGGCAAAGATCTAAATGGCATAACCTAGTTGAAGCTAAGAGATTTGCCAACATAGTACATTTACTCCATAAAAATATATTTGATCAAGGTGGGGAATGAAATTATTCTAATGTTTCACTTCCTTTTTATTATAGAAATTATACTTTATATACTTCATGCCATGTAACATTTTAAACAGGTTTATTAAAGTATAATTTGCTGTTGTTGTTGTTGTTGTTAAGTGCCGAGTCAGTACTAATTCCTAGTGACTCTATGCGTAACCAAACAAAACACTGCTCAGTCTTGTGCCAACCTCACAACAGCAGGTATGTTTGAGCCCACTGTTGCAGCCACTGTGTGAGTGCATCTCACTTTTTTCCTGACCCTCTACTTCACCTAGCATGATGTTCTCCTCCAGGGATTTGTCCTCTCCTGACAACATTTTCAAAGTGAGTGAAATAAAGTCTCATCATCCTCTCTTCTAAGGAGTATTCTAGGTGTTCTTCTTCCAAGACAGATTGGTTTGTTCTTCTGGCAGTTCATGGTATTCTTTGCCAACACCATAATTCAAATGCATCAACTCTTCTTTGGTCTTCCTTATTCATTGTCCAGCTTTCATAAGCATATGAGACCATTGATAATACCATGACTTGGTTCAGGCACACTTTAGTCTTCAAACTGACATTTTTGCTCTTTAACACTTTAAAAAGATCTTTTGAAGTAGATTTGCCCAATGCAATACATCATTTGATTTCTTGACTGCTCCTTTCATGGGCATTGATTGTAGATCCAAGTAAAACGAAATCCTTGACAACCTCAATATTTCCTCTGTTTACTATGATGTTACTTATTGGTACAGTTTGCAAGGATTTGTGTTTTCTTTTGTTGAGGTGTAATCCATACTGAAGGCTATAGTCTTTTATCTTCACCAGCAAGTGCTTCAAGTCCTCTTCACTTTCAGCAAGCAAAGTCATGTCATCTGTGTATTGCAGGTTGTTAATGAATTTTCCTCAAATCCTGATGCCATGTTCTTCTTCACATAGTCCAAATTCTCAGATTATTTGCTCAGCATACAAATTGAATAAGTATGGTTCACACCTTTTCCAATTTTAAACCACACAGTATCCCCTTGTTCTCACTTCTAAGTACTGCTTCTTGGTCTATGTACTGGTTCCTCATGAGCACAATTAAGTGTTCTGGAATTCCCATTCTCCTCAATGTTATCTGTAATTTGTTATGATTCACCAGTCAAATGCCTTTGCATAGTCAATAAAACATAGGTAAACATCTTTCTAGTATTCTCCGTTTTCAGCCAAGATCTATCTGACATCAGCAATGATATCCCTAGTTCCATGTCCTCTTCTCAATCCGGCTTTAATTTCTAGCAGTTTCCTGTTGAAATATGGCTGCAACTGTCTTTAAATTATCTTTAGCAAATTTTTGCTTACATGTGATATTAATGTCATTATTTGATAATATCTGTATTTCACTGGATCACCTTTCTTTGAAATGGGCATGTATATAGATCTCTTCTAGTCAGTTGGCCAGAGAGCTCTCTTCCAAATTTTTTGGCAAAGATGAATGATTGCTTCCAGCATTCCATCTATGTTGAAGCATCTCAATTGGTAATCCACAATTCCTGGAGACCTGTTTCTCACCAATATCTTCAGTGCACCTTGGCTGTCTTCCTTTACTACCATTAGTTCTTGATCATATGCTACCTCCTGAAATGGTTAAACATCAACCAATTCTTTTTGGTACAGCTACTCTGTGTATTCCTTCTATCTTGTTTTGATGCTTCCTTTGTCATTTAATTTTTTGCCCATAGAATCCTTCAATATTGCAAAGCAAGGCTTGAATTTTTTCTTCAGCTTGAGAAATGCCATGTGTATTCTTCTCTTTTGGTTTTCTAAATCCAGGTCTTTGCACATTTCATTAAAATACTTTGTCTTCTCAAGCTGCCCTTTGAAATCTTGTTCATCTTGTTTACTTCATCATTTGTTCCATTAGCTTTAGATATTGTATATTCAAGAGCAAGTTTCAGAGTTTCCTCTGATATCCATTTTTATCTTTCCTTTTTAATGACTTTTTGCTTTCTTCATGCATGATTTCCTTGATGTCATTTCACAGCTCTTCTGTTCTTCAATAATTAGTATTCTGCATGACAAATCTATTCTTGAGATGGTCTCTAAATTCAGGAGGGATATACTCAACGTTGCACTTTGGCTCTTGTGGACTTGTTTTAATTTTCTTCAGATTCAACTTGAACATGCATATGAGCAATTGATGGTCTGTTCCACAATTGGCTCCTGGCCTTGTTCTGACTGATGATATTGAGCTTCTCCATCATCTCTTTTCACAGATGTAGTCAATGTGATTCCTGTGTATCCCATCTGGTGAAGTCCTCGTTTATGTTATTGGAAAAAAGCTATTTGTGATGAATAAATCATTAATCTTGCAAAATTCTATCATGTGATCTCTGGCATTGTTTCTATCATTTAGGCCACATTTTCCAACAACTGATCCTTCTTTGTTTCCAACTCTCACATTCCAATCACAAGTAATTATCAGCACATCTTGATTGCATATTTGATCAATGTCAGATTGCAAATGTTGGTAAAAATCTTCAATTTCTTCATTTTTGCATTACTGTTTGGGTCATAAACTTGAATAATAGTCATATTAAGAGGTCTTCCTTACAGGCATATGGATATTATCCTATCACTGATAGTGTTGTACTTCATAACAGATCTTAATATGTTCTTTTGGATGCCAAGTGTGATACTATTCTTCAATTTGTCATTCCTGGCATAGTATACCATTGTTTGTTTTTTGTTGTGTTTGTTATTTGCCATCGAGTTGGCCCCGACTCATAGAGACCCCTCCTTGGGTTTCCGAGGCAGTATCACTACGGAAGTAGGAATGCCCAACCTTCCTTCTGAGGAGTGGCTGGTGGGTTTAAACCACCAGCCTTCTGGTTAGCAGTCAAGTGCCTTAGGCACTATGCTAATACCATATGATTATGTAATCCAAAATGGCCAATACCAGTCCATTTCATCTCACTGATGACTAAGATATTGATCTTCAAACATTGTATCTCATTTTTGATGACTTCCAGTTTTCCTTGACTCATACCACAAATTTTACCCATTATAAGTACACAGCTCAATGACTTTTGGTAAATATATACAAAAATGAGACCATTACCACAGTATAATTTTAGAAAACATTAATTACCAAAAAAAGTTCCCTCATGTTGTGTGCAGTTAATTTATGCTCCCACCTCAAGGCCCAGGTACATATCTCTATAGTGTTCCTTATTCTATATATAAATGTAATCATACAATACATAGTGTTTTACATCTGGTTTCTTTCGCTTAATGTAATGGTTTTGAGATTAATTCATGTCATTGCCTGCACCAGACTTTAGTCCTTTTTAGTGCTGAGTAGTATTCTGTTATACAGATGTACAACATTTTGCTTACCATTCTTTGGCTCATTAACATTTGAACTGTACACAAATTTTGGACATCTAAACTACATAGATATGCTATGAACATTCATGTATTTGTGTGTCTTCATTTCTCTTGAGTGGATCTAGGAGTGGAAATGCTGGTAATATCGTAAGTATAGAGGGCAGTAGAGGTTCAGTAGTAGAGTTCTTGCCTTCCCTGCAGCAGACCTGGGTTCAATTCCCAACCAATGCATCTCTGGGCAGCCATCCATGGTGGAGTGTCAGTGGCATATCCATCAGTGTCAATATGTGTCAGTAGAGTCAATATGTTTCAGTGGAGGCTTATGTGTTGCTATGATGCAGAACATGTTTCAGCAGAGCTTCCACACTAAGACAGACTAGGAAGAAAGGCCTGGCAATCTATTTTCAAATATCAGCCAATAAAAACCTTATTAATCACAAACGTCTGATCTGCAACCAATCATTGGGATGGCTCAGGACTAGGTAGTGTTTAATTCTGTTTTGCATGGGGTCCCCACAAGTGAGGACCAACCCTACAACATCTAGCAACAATAACAACATAGTAAGTATATATTTAACATTTCAAGAAACTGCCAAATTATTTTCCAGAGGGAATGTAGTATTTTACATTCTTACCAACAGTGAATAAAGATTTCAGTTTGTCCCATATCCTCACCAACACTCAGTAATGTATGACTTTTTTTGATAATAGCCATCCTGGTGATTATTTTGTTAGGATTTTAATTTTCATTTCCCAAATAAATAGGGAAGTTGCATATCTTTTCATGTGTTTATTAGCCATTTGTATGTCTTCTTTGGTGAAATGTCTATTCAAATCTTCTGCTCATTTTTCAATTGGGTTGCCTTTTTATTGTTGGGTTGCAAGAGCTATTTATTCATTCTGTATATGTCTTTTATAAGATATGTGATTTACAAATATTTTCTCCCAATCTGTAGCTTGCATCTTTTGAAGAGTAAAATATTTTAATTTTGATGAAGTACTATTTTTGTTTTCATTTATATATTGTGTTTCTGTATTATATCAAAGAAATATTGCCTACCTTAAGGGTATAAACATTTTCTCTTATGTTTACTACTGGAAATTTTCTAGTTCGTCCTCTTACATTTAGGTCTCTAATTCATTTCCAATTATTTTTTCATGTATACAGTATAAGGATTTCTAAGTTCTTTCTCACTTTTTTTTTTTTTTTTGTATATGGATATTCAATCATCCCAGCACCACCTTGTTGAAAGACTATTCTTTCATCAATTGAATTTCCTTGGCACTTGTCTTCTTTTTTTTTTTTTATTTTTTTTTATTGTTATTTGGATGAAAATTTACAGAGCAAATTCTCTTTCCATACAGCAGTTCACATAACACTTTGTCTCAAGACATTGACTACAATTTACCCCAATGCAACAGCTCCTCTCCCACTTCCTCTCGATAGTTACCTCTTCCCTGTGTCCATCCTTCCATGCACTCCTGCCCCTGAGCTGTCTCCCTGTGCATAAGCAGCCCTTCTTTCTCCCATGATTGTTCTCTCCAAGGAGTGCATCTACCTCAGTTAAATGTTCAACTCATATACCTGTCATTTGTTTGGCTGGAAGCCACAGGTGTGTGTTCAGTTCCAGACCTGAAAACTCAGTTCACCATAAATATTAGAGAGTATTTCTATTGTATTCCATAGATGTATACTTATCCTTACTCCTGTGCTATACTGTCGGATTATTGTTGCCTTATGTTGTTGTTGTGTGCCATCGAGTTGGACCCGACTCATAGCAACCTCTCCTTGGGCTTCCAAGGAGGTAACACTACAGAGGTAGATTGCACAAACTTTCTTCCAAGGAGTGGCTGGTGGGTTTGAACTACCAGCCTTCTGGTCTCTTCTGGTGTATGATAAAATTCACTAGGATGTAATCTGGGCCTGAGGTTCTCTTTGTGGGAAGAGTTTTAATTCCTAATTCAATGACCTGGAGTTTGAAAACCAAAAGGGAAGAACACGCTCAGCATTTCTTAAGCTGAAAGAATTGAAGAAAAAAATTAAGCCTCAAGTTGCAATATTGAGAGATTCTATGGGCAAAACATTGAATGAAGCAGGAAACATTAAGAGAAGATGGAAGGAATACACAGAGTCACTGTACCAAAAAGAACTGGTTGATCTTCATCCATTTCAGAAAGTGGCATATGATCTAGAACCAATGGTACCAAAGTAGGAAGTCAAAGCTGCAATGAAAGAATTGGTGAAGAACAAGGCTCCAGGAATTGATGGAATACCAATTGAGATATTTCAACAAATGGATGCCCCACTGGAGGCACTCACTCAGTTATACCAAGAGATTTGGAAGACAGCTACCCAGCCAACTGACAGGAAGAGATCCATGTTTGTACTCATTCCAAAGAAAGGTGATCCCACAGAATGTGGAAATTATAGAACAATAATAATATCACATGCAATAAGATCTTACTGAAGATAATTCAAAAGTGTTTGCAGCAGTATATCAACCAAGAACTTCCAGAGGTGCAAGCTGGATTCAGAAGAGGACATGGAACAAGCGAAATCATAGCTGTTGTCAGATGGATCTTGACTCAAGGCAAAGAATACCAGAAAGATGTTTACTTGTGTTTTATTGACTATGCAAAGGCATTTGATTGTGTGGATCATGACAAATTATGGATAACATTGAAAAGAATGTTGATTGTACTCATGAGGAACCTGTACCTTGACCAGGAGGCTGTCGTTCAAGCAGAACAAGGGGACACTACATGGTTTAAAATCAAGAAGGGAGTGTGTCAGGGTTGTATCCTTTCTCCACATTTATTGAATCTATATGCTGAGCAAATAATCTGAGAAGCTGGACTATATGAAGAAAAACGTGGCATCAGCATTGGAGGAAGAATCATTAACAACCTGAGATACACAGACCATACAACTTCTTTGCTTGCTGAAAGTGAGGATGACTTGAGGCACTTACTGATGAAAGTTGAAGAATACAGTCTGCAGTATGGATTACGTCTCAATATAAAGAAAACAAAAATCCTCACAACTGGACCAATGAGCAGCATCACAATAAACGGAGAGAAGATTGAGGTTGTCAAAGAATTCACATTGCTTGGTTCTACAATCGATGCCAGTGGAAGCAGCAGTCAGGACATTAGACGATGTGTAGCATTGGGAAAGTCAACCGCGAAGGAACTGTTTCAAGTGCTGAGGAGCAAGGATGTCTCCTTGAGGACTAAGGTGCACCTGACACAAGCCACGATATTTCCAATCGTCTGGTATGCATGTGAGAGCTGGATAATGAATAAGGAAGGCCGAAGAAGAGTTGATGCTTTTGAATTGTGGTGCTAGTGAAGAATGCTGAAAGTACCATGGATTGCTAAAAGAACTAACAGATCTGTCCTGGAGGAAGTGCACCCGAAATGCTCCTTGGAAGCGAGAATGGACAGACTTTGTCTCACCTATTTTGGTCATGCTGTCAGAAGGGACCATTCCTTGGAGAAGGATGTCATGCTTGGTAAGGTGGAGGGTCGACGAAAGAGGGGGAGCCCTGCAACGAGATGGATTGACACAGTGGCTGTGATGATGGGCTCAAGTATAGCAGGGATCATGGAGCTGGTGCGGGATCAGGCAGTGTGTCATTCTGCTGTGCATGGTATCGCTATGAGTCGGAAATGACTCCACGGCACCTGACAACAACAACAATAATTCCATCTTTTGAGTTATTTCACGTCTTTTCAGATTTCTGATTCTTCTTGAGGCAGTTTTGTTAATTTGTACCTTTCTAGGACATTACCTATTTCATTTAAATTGCCTAATTTGTTGATATGAAGTTGTTCATAATATTCCTTTGGAATCCTTTTAATTTCTGTAAGGTCTGTGTTGATGCCCATTCCCTTCTTCTTCAAAATTATTTAGGCTATTGTAATTGCTTTTATCATTTTTGTATAGATTTTAAGATTTATTTGTCAAATTCTATTCCTGATTTTGTTCATTTGTAGCTTCTCTCTTGTTTTTCTTTGTCAGCCTATCTAAAGATTTCTCATGTTTGTTGATCATTTCAATGAACCAATTTCTGGTTTTCATTGATTTTTTCCTAATGTTTTTCTATTTTTTTAATTTCACATATTGTTTTCCTTTTGCCTTTAATATTTCCTTCCTTCTACTTATTTGAGATTTGACTTGCTCTTCTTTATCAAGCATTTTGAGGTGGAAGCTTAAATTACTTATTTTAGATCTTTTTTTTCCTTTTCTAAAATAAGCATTTAATGTTATGGTTTCCTCTAAACACTGTGTTAGCTATGTCCTATAAATTTTAATATAATGTGTTCCATTTTCAGTCAATTCAAGAATTTTTAAATTTACCTTGTGATTTCATCTTCAATTCACTGTTTTTCCAGAAGTATGTTGTTGAAATTCCAAATATGTAAGAAATCCCAAATTTCCTTCTGTTGTTGGTTTCTTATTTAATTTTATTGCAGTTGGAAAATATACTTTGAGATTCATATTATGGTCTATAATATAGTTTATCCTGGACAGTATTCTACGTGCACTTAAAAAGAATTTGTATTCTATTGTTGTTGGGAGGAGGACCTGCAATGTTTTACGTTAAGTAGGTTGTTAGTGTCGTTCCAATCTTGAATTACCTTGCTAGTATTATGTCTAGTTCTTTTATCAATGACTCAAAGAGAAATATTTAAATTTCCAGTTACAATTGTTGAATAGTCTATTTATCCTATAATTCTCTCAATCTCTGCTTCATGCATTTTGGGGGGTCTATTAGTGGATGCTCATAATTGTTATTTCTTCCTGATGTTTTGAAAATCTTATCATTTCTTAATACTCTTTGTAGCTAATAAAACTTCTTGTCTTAATTTTTTTCCATGTACTAATAAAGCCAGTCCACTGTGTGATTCTTATAGCCAGCATATAGTTGGATCTTGCTCTTCTCTCCAGACTGATACTGTCTGCCTTTTAAATGGAATATTTAGTCCATTACATTTAACGTAATTATTATATAGTTGGATTTAAGTCAGTCATTTTATTTGTTTTCTACAGATTTTGTGATTTTTTTTGTTCCTACGCTTCTCCTTTATTGCCTTATTCCATGTTAAACAAATATTTTAATGTAGCATTTTAATTCCTCTGTAATGTTTTAAAAATTATTATCTTAGTAGTTCTTCTAAGGATTGTAGCATATATCATTAAGTTAGTAAAATCTGCTTTGGGTTAAGAATGACTTAATTCAGCAAAATACAGCAACTTTGTTCCAATACAGTTTATTTTCTCCTCTCACCTTACTGTTAGTATTGTTACACGTATCACATCTATACATGTTATAAACAAACAAATTTTAAAAAGTGTTATAATTATTGCTTCAAATCTTTTTAAAGAAACTAAGAGAAGTAATGAGAAAATCATAGACAGTCTTTTATATTTATCCACAAACTTAACATATTCAGTGTTCCCCCTACCTTCCTATAGAGTTGAGTCACCATGTTATCATTTCCTTTCAACCTGAACGACTCCCATTAGAATATTTTGTAGGCAGGCTTATCTGGGAATGTCTTTATTTTGCTTTCATTTTTGAAAGACAGTTTTGCTGGATAGAAAATTCTTGGTTAAAAGACTTCTTTCTTTCTTTCAGCATTTTGCATATATAGTTTACTACCTTCTGGACTCCATGTTTTGTGTTTTTGGTTTTTTTTTAACTTTTTATTGTGATTTGGGTGAAATTTTACAAAGCAGATTCATTTTACATTCAACAGTTCATAGACATTTTCTTTTGTGACACTGATTACAATCTGCACTATATAACAGCTCTCTTCCCACTTTCTCTCTGTGGTTATTTTTTCCTGTGCCCTTCTTGCCAAATTCAGTGTTTTATGATGAGAAGTCAGCCATTAGTTGTATTGTTCTCCACACATGATGAGTCATTTCTTCTCTTGATGCTTCAAGATTTGGCTTTGGTTTTTAGCAGCTTTTATTGCCAAATAAAAAATCTAAGTCTAGATGTTTTTGTGTTTATCCTACTTGGGGGTTGTGGAACATTTTCAACATGTAGATTAAGATTTTTCATCATATTTGGGAAGTCTCCAGCCATCATTTCTTCAGTAATTTTTTATCCCTTTCTTTTTCTCTACTCCTCCTGGGACTCCCATCAAAAATAGATTATATATATGACATTATTCTACCAGTCTGTGAGTCTCTGTTCACTTTTCTTCAACTTTATTTTCTCTCAGTTCTTTAGATTGGATCATTTCTATTGATCTATCTTTACAGACACAGATTCTTTTTTCTGTCTTCTCAAATATTCTGTTAAGCCCACACAGTGAACTTTTTGTTTCAGTTATTTTACTTCCCAATTCTAGAATTTCCATGATTCTCTTTGTAATTTCTATTTCTCTATTTATATTTCACATCTATTAGATCATTGTCATCATATTTTCCTTTACTTCTTTGAACATAGTTTCTTTTAAGTCTTCAAATGTGTTAATAATAGCAGTTGTTACGTCTTTCTCTGTTAAATCTAAAATCTTGAACCATTCATATTCAATTTATATAGGCTACTTTTTTCCTGAGTATGGATTTTATTTTCCTGTCTCTTTGCATGTCTCATTCTTTGTTTTAGAAAACTGGACATTTTAGATAATATACCGTAACAATTCTAGGTTTGCATTATGAATTGATTTATTTTTCTGAAGGTTTTTTTTTTTTTTTTCTTTTTTTTTTTTTTTTTTAAGTACTTAAAATTCAGGATCAGTCTCCTATATTCTATGCAGCTGCTGATGCCTCTGCTCAAGTTTTGAAATTCCTTTAAACTGTTTTTCAGATTGCCTTCTTAAGGATCATCCTTGAGTCACTAACAGCTTTGTGGTCAGCTAATGATTAAGACAAAGATTCTTTTCAAATACTTCAATCCCAAAAGCACTTCTCACTTTTCACTCTGTGCATAGATTGGGAAGTACAAAGTTCAGTCAATTCTCAAATCTACCTTGGCTTTTATATTCTACTAGGTTCTTTTTCATCTCCTCTGTGCATATGCATAATTTTCCAGTCAGCCAGGAATGTGTGGAAAGTTTAATGAACCTTTCTATGGCTCTCTCACTTCCTGGAACTTCCATTAATTATTAGCCGGTCCACCATTTGTCCTAATCAGAACCACAGCCTCAGACTAGCAAGGCTGTAAGCTTTCCTTGTTTGTTTGCTATGAAGTTTGCCACTTTTAGATGATAAAGCCATAAATTTTTGCCTCTAGCCCCAAATTCAGAATGTCAACTCTGGAAAAAAAAAAAAACTGCTGGTCTTCATAGGCAGCACTTCCCTGGAAAAGCTACAGTTTTTACCAACCAATCTGGGGAAAAAGGCATGTGAGCATTCCCAAGCAAAAAAGCAACATATTCCCACAATCCTACCCAAAACATTCGCTTTTTTTCAAGAATAAATACTTTTCAATTATTACCTGCCTTTGATCAAATTTCCATAGCCATGAAATGGATGTTATTGAAAATTCTGTTCAGTTTTATGGTGTTTGTTTTTTTTTTTTTTTTTTGCATAAAGCATTTCCTTACCTCTTCACACCACCATGAATACCTCTAACTTTGTAGTGCCACTCTTTGAAGTAGCAAGAGTATATTTCTTTGCTCCTTTAATGTCTGGCTTGACTTACTTTATTCAGTGGTATGTTAGCAGAAGCTTTAAATGTGTGCTCATGATTCGGCTTAGCTCTTACACATTGTTGCCCATCATCATATTTTGTATAGTCATTGGTCCTAAAACAAAGAAACATGAAGCAGAGATCTATATCCAATCTTCAGCCTGGACTAATCCTAGCTAAGTTCAGCCAAAGTCAGACAAACTCCACGTGAAATTCGACTGATGTACAGGACCCATGAATAAGAAAATACATACTTACTACTATAAGCCCACTGAGATTTTAGCATCATGGGTATTCAGCAATGTTGACTTGTACAGTCACAAGTAATAGACAGTGTCCTGTCTGACTCGTTTCACATCATCAATAAAACAAAGTATTATCATGTCATACTTTGTTCAAACATTTCAGTGGATCCAGGTTGTATCAGCATCATCAAATGCTAGGAAGAGAAAACAAAGCAATTGCCATGGATTTTTCATGAAATTCTTTACAGAATCAAGAGAGGGCAATGAACTAGTATAAGCCTAAAAAGGCCATTTAGTTTTGAGAGTTATTAACAAAGAAGTAGAGAAGTGCATAAAAATGTCAATGTGTCCTTTGTGATGCTGACATGCTAAGTTTATATTTAACTAAACATTACTCTATACACTAAATGGGAAGGTCCACAGGCATGAATGCATGCTAAACTTCTGTTTTGCTATATATATTGCACAAATCGCAAAGAGCTTCTTGAGCAGTTTCATCAATTCAGTTTAATTCAGGACACCTTTGTCAAATACCTACAACATTACAGAAGCAGTGCAAAGCATTCCAGAATCTCTCACTTAAATGGAAGACATTATCAACAAATAGATATTTATGGTGTTACTAAATCATGAAGGCATCAGTATGTGATATGAGTCTGTGTGTTAGGGAAAAATAACCCTCCCAGATTTAAGAATGTTAGCTTATAAATCAGGTCTCTCTCCAGCATGATACAGGAATGTTGTTAGTCCTAGCATTGAGATAGTCCCCATACTGATGTACCACTGGAATGCGTGTTTGTGGAGAATGGGAGACAGCAGGACATGCAATGAGCTATTGTGTAAGAAAGTTGATGTCAGAAAATCACAAGCAAGAGAGCAGGATAAATGTTATAAGAACATATCAAAGCACAGCATTAAGCAACGCAATAGAGCTTTGGACTGCTAGGAAAAAGCAGCAGCACACAAAACAGTCCTCGCTACAACTATAAAGAATGTGAAGAAAGCCTTCAGGTGACTAGCTGAACAAAAATAGGCTACATTTGCTAAGGCAGGACCAAATTTCACATGTTCATAGTACATTCCACATTTGCCTGCTTAGTCACACTTGAACATAGCAATTGTGGCTTGGGCCCACAGCATCATCTTAAAAAAAAACAGAAGCCATCAGAATAATTTTAGCTATTGCCTACCAATCACTTACATATTTTACATGGTTTTCTCAACAACTGCATTTAAATTCTAATGTCATTTGAAAAGGCCACACACTCCAAGTTAATAGGTCAGTAGGAAGACTTCTGGCAGCCACAGAAACCTCATATATAGCCATTAATTCAGAACACAAAAGATCTTTTCCCTGCAAGGAAATCAGCTACAATAAAGTCTCTGGATTTTATAGAAGCAGCAGAAGCCATCACAGGCTGTTAAAACTTACAAGGTTGTAAAAACTTTGACTTTATAAGCTGCTTGTCTGCTTTCTCTACAAAATCATTAGATTTTCTTAAGTTACAAAGGAGCTTCCATGTTACACTGGATAGAGCATAAAAGTATGCCTAAGAAGCAATTACAAACATTGGGGAAAAGACAACAAATTACTATACTCACACATCAATCAAGCATTACTATAAGCATTACTAACTTGTGAAGGCATCAGTAAGACACCATATAAATAAACAGTGCTTCATAATGATAGTGACTTATCAAGAATATATTTTTTCCTCTGATTAAGAAGGTAAATAAGAATAGTACACTAAAGATAACTTTCACAAAAGTAGTTGATAGTGAACATTTTAATGTTTAAATGTATGTTGTTGTTACGTGCCGTTGAGTCGGACCCGACTCATAGCGACCCCTCCTTGGGTTTCTGAGGCAGTATCACTATGCAAGTAGATTGCCCCATCTTCCTTCTGAGGAGTGGCTAGTGGGTTTGAACCGCCAGCCTTCTGGTCAGCAGTCAAGTGCCTTAGGCACTATGCTACCAGAGCTCCCTTAAATGTATGAGAAAAATATAAACATGTACAATACTCAATGGCACAATGATTTTTGGTCACTACTGTCCAGTAGAAACATAAAAGTGAGTCACAAAAGCAAGCCACATATGTCATTTTAAGTTTTCTAGTAGTCATATTGAAATTTTTAAGTGAAATTAATTCTAATAACATGCTATTTAATTCAATGTATTCAAAATATTTTCATTTCCATAAGTAATTAATGTATTAATGAAATGCTTTACATTATTTTATTTGTATACATCCTATGAAATCTGGTATGTGTTTTACACTGTGGCACAACTCAAATTTGTACTAGCCACATGTCATGTGTTTTATACTACAGTATATCTCAATTTGGACTAACCACATTTCAAGAGCTCAATAGACACAGTTAGCCGATGAATACCACATTGGACAACACAACTGTAAATAAATGAAGCTTTACTGTAGAACTGATATTAATGTAAGATGTAGCTACTATATTCTAATCCAGTGAGCCCTGCTGGTGCAGTGGTTACATTGCTTGGCTGCTAACCAAAAAGTTGGCAGTTTGAACCAATCAGCTGCTCCGTGGGAGAAAGAAGTAGTTGTCTGCTTCTGTAAAGGTTCATAGCTTTGGAAACCCTATGGGACAGTTCTACTCTGTCCTACAGGATTACTGTGAGTCAGAATCAACTGGACAGTAGTGAGTTGGTTTTTGCTTTTGTTGTTGTATGTTCCAATTCAATATTCAAAACTACTACAAGAAATGTAGGCATTAAACCACATTTGTTTCCTGAATTTCCCCCAAAATTTATTATGCAAAGTTCTATAGACAGGATGAAAGAATTTAATATATACATTCCTGATAATCATACCCAAGACAAAATAGGTTAGTATTAATTCCTGGTGGGAGGGAGAGAGTTGTAGTCATAGAATTTTAAATTTTGGAAGAAACTTTCTCTGTAAATTATTCTTGAACACTTAGAAATTAATTGTAGCCTTTGATGGTAGTCCAATGCTTAATAGGAGAGGAAGAAAGAGAATTGTGAACACTTAAAAATGTTTATATAGTCCTTCGAGGTCTGTAAGAATAGAAATTCAGTTTTCAGAGCTATAACTCTAAAATAACTGAATTTCTGAAGATTAAGGTTTCACTCTATGTCTAGCTCACAGTAAAAAAGAGCCTACTAAACAAATCTAATAAGAAAAATATTTAAGCATACTGAGTTTTTCAATTTGTGTACCAAATATCAATTGATTAAAGATCATTTGACTGTTTATATGATTTTGAAATTGTATGAGAACTTCATATTAATATTAATAATTATACTATAATGTGAGGCTATTACTCTAACATTGTAAGTAGTTTTTTGTATTTAATTTCATCTTTCCTAAAATAAAAATAAATGAAAAAACCTTAATGACATGTTACAATTAATTTTTAATGCATAAAAGACAGGAAAATGTAGACAAAGTGATCTTTGGGAAGTACAATTTTGCTTTGATCTCATTTAGATCTTGTGTTATTACATATTTCTACATTGCCTGGTCTTACTGAAGTGTACTTTGTGGAATTCCCTGTTCAACTCCCCCCTCTTCTATGAAAAAAAAATAAAAAGAAAGAAAGAAAGAAAAGAAAAAAAAAAACCTATTTTCTCATTGTTTAAGAGCATGACAAAGTAGTAAAACATAAGACAAAGAATTATAGGCATAGGCCAGAAATGGTGGGCAGGGAAATTCTTATGTGGCAGGTCCTTAGAACCTGCTAGAGAACAAATCTGGGATCTTAACCCACGGGTGGTAATTAACAGCCATCAGGAGAGGGACAGATTTTAAAAGGTAAAATCTGGAAGCAACAGTACTCTGGGAAGGAAATTCTCTCAGGTACAGAAGACTCAAAAGAAGAAGAATAACAACAATAAAACTTACATGGTTTTATTTACCCTGAACTTAGTTTGTTTAAATTTATTAATTTTTAATGATTATGGAAGTATAATATATATTTATATTTCTGATAATAATTTTATTCTTTTCTAAAGGCTCAATGCTCTTGTATCTTTCATCTTTCTCCATGATTCTCATAGTCCAATATTTGAATACTCTAATCCAAACTTTAAGCTCTGGTTTTCTTCTGAGCTGTTGGGGATTAGCACAAATCACAACACATATTAGAGGTTAGCTACAGCTGAGTATAATAAGAGGAAAACCAGATGGTTCTAACATTAACTTGCTCAATCAATTACTTACTTACAATTACAAAAATTACAACTACAGATTGATTTTTAAAACCAAACTACATTGATGCTCCTGATCTGTTTTTGGCCTCATATTGTCTCTAATCTTTAGAGGACCCTTTCATGACAAGTGATATAAATAGAATTCATCATAACTTTGTATAATAGATTGATGCTATTATCTCTCAGTTGGTTGAAAGGGCGAAAAATGGACACATGCCTAAGAACACAGAAATCATGGCAATCTTAGGCTTTCACTTTGGTGTTTAAACCCAAGACCAAGCCTTCTCCCAAAGCAGTCCCGGAAATTCTCATGATGTCAGGCCACCAGGCTGAATTTTCAGATTCCAGAATTCCTTATTATTTTCCACCCCCAATGTTAGTAGTATATCAAGTTCTGGCTACTTTTTCTGTTGTTGAAATTGGTGTGCAGACAGGCATTTGAAAGTAAATGGAAATTGAGTAACAAAGAGATTGGCTCACACTAATTATATAACCAAATGGTACATGAGATGACAGTAAGCATCAGAAAATTTATGAATTAATTTACAGTGAGAAATATAACATCACATATACAAGAAATATTCACATTGCCCTGCTCAAAACTTTTTTTTCCTTATGGTCCAACCACATAGAAATCAAGGGACTTGAAACAAAGGAATGTAGCTAAACCAAGTGTTTAATGTATTATTTTCTAAAATCTGTTATGTTCTGTGAAACATTTTAATAAGTTTTTCAACAATAAAAGTTTTAGTAATCAAATAAAATTGAGAAACACAGCTGTCTTAGTTACCTGGTGGTACTGTAACAAATAATATCACAAGTGAGTGGCTTTTTTTTTTTTTTT
>NW_006921713.1:7365339-7366977 GCF_000298275.1 Orycteropus afer afer | reverse complement strand
GTTGAGTCAGATCCAACTCATAGTGACCCCTCCTTGGGTTTCCAAGGCAGTATCACTATGGAAGTAGATTGCCCAACCTTCTTTCCGAGGAGTGGCCGGTGGATTTAACCTGCCAGCCTTCTGATTAGCAGTCAAATGCCTTAGGCACTACGCTACCAGAGCTCCTATTTACAGCTACAGGGGTTAGGATTTCAGTATGTATTTTTGGAAAACATAATTCAATAGCTAATAACTGGATTAAAGCAAATAAGCAGATTTCATAATTGCATTCTGGTAGTGTAATGGTTAATGCACTCAGCTACTAAACAAAAGATCAGTGGCTGGAACACACCAACTGCTCCACCAGAGAAAGATGATGTAATCTGCTTCTGTAAAGATTTAAAGCTTTGGAAATCCTATGGGGCAGTTTTACTCTGCCCTAAAGGGTTGCTATGAGTCAGAATTGACTCAGTGGCACTGGGTTTGCTTTTCTTTGTATGCCAGTGTGCCCAAGGCATATAGATAGGCAGCTTTTCCAAGAGTTATTTGACTCTTGTCTTTTATGGGACACTTATCAGTATCTATGCAGCACTGGAGCTCTGGTGGCATAGTGCTTAAAGAATTCAGCCACTAAACAAAAGGTCTGCTGTTTGAACCCACCATGGGAGAAAGATACAGCAGTATGCTTCTGTAAAGATTTACAACCTTAGAAACCTGATAGGGCAGTTCTTATAGGGTCACTATGAGTCAGAATCAACTCAATAGCAATTTTTTATATTTGCTTTTATATATATGTTGTGTGTGTGTGTGTGTGTGTGCATGTATAGTTCTGGTTACCTAGTGCCACTCTGACAGGAATATACCACAAATGGGATGGCCTTAACAAATAGGAGTTTATTCTCTTATCGTTTGGAGGCTTTAAATCCAAGTTCAAAGCACCAGGCTCTAGGGGCTGGGTGAAAGCCCCTCAATCTGGGGGTCCGGCTCTGCCACTTGCTCCCAGCCCAGAGCTAGAGGCATTTCTTCACTCAGACAGCTGCTGGCTGCTGAGGCTGACAAGCGCAAGGTTGACAAGTAAAAAGGCCCAGTTCCGATGTTACCAAACCACATGGCAGGCCATTAATTCAAGCTCACTGTAAGTCCCAAAGTTGGCAGAGCATGGCAGGCTGCTGAACAACAACATGGCTACATGCAGAGTCCAAGCGCGCCATAAGCTAGAGATTATTCCCAAAGGTGCTTCTTATATATGGGAAGCAGACCACATACCCAAAGCAGCGACTCAGCTGCTTATGGTAGATCCCACCATGGAATTTATTGCCAGTCTCATCATAGGGAATAACTACCACCAGCTTCCCAGCCACTCAACCAGGCCCAGCCAAGTGGACACACTGTTCTGGTTACCTAGTGCTGCTCTGACAAGAAATATACCACAAATGGGATGGCCTTAACAAACAGGAGTTTATTCTCATAATTTGGAGGCTTTAAGTCCAAGTTCAAAGTGCCAGGCTCTAGGAGCTGGGTGAAAGCCCCTCAACCTTGGGGTCCAGCTCTGCCTCCTGTTTCTGGCCCACTGGAGCTAGAGGCATTTCTTCACTCACAGCTGCTGGCTGCTGAGGCTGAGAAGCCCCAAGGTTGACAAGTAAAAAGGCACAGTCCTGA
>NW_006921713.1:7362564-7364975 GCF_000298275.1 Orycteropus afer afer | reverse complement strand
ACACACACACACACACACACACACACACACGCACACACACACCATAAATACTTGCTAAAAGTAACTAAACAAAAAATAATGTAATTGTAGTAGCCAGAAAAATGCCCTCAAAACACATTTCTGTCCTAATCCCAGCAACCTGTGCATATGTTACTTTACATGGCAAAAGAAACTGTGCAGATATGATTAGATTAAACATCTTTAGACAGAGAAATTATCCAGAATTATCCAGATGGGCCCAATGTAATCACAAGGGTCTTTACAAGCAAAAGAGGGAATCAGGAGAATAAGAGACAGAGAAGGAGATTGGACGATGGAAGCAGAGGTCAGAATGATAAGAGTGCTGGCTAGAAGGGGCCGACAAGCCAAGGAATGCAGATAGTATCTAGAAGCTGGAAAAGGCAAGAAAGTGGAGTCTTCCCTACAATCTCCAGATGAATGCACCTTACTGACACATTGACTGTAGATCCAGGAGACCCATTTCAGACTTCTGACATCTAGACCTGTATGACAATATCAAAATCAAAACCAAATCCACGGCCATCAAGTTGATTCTGACTCATAGTGACCCCTATTGGATTTCCAAGGTGGTAAATCTTTACGAAAGTAAAGTGCCTCATCTTTCTTCTATGGAGCAGCTGGTGCGTTTGAACTGCCAACTTTCTGCTTAGCAGTCACATGCCTTAGGCACTGTGCCACCAAAGCTCCTTTGTATGACAATAAATTTGCATTTTTTAAGCCAGTAGGTGTGTGGTAATTTGTTATACGGGCAATAGGAAGTTAATATGAAAGGCAAAACTTTTGGAGACATCCATCTGTTGTTCATCTGGCATTTTTGCCACCCATATCTAACTTCTGACCCTCTGGACTCAACCAAAATTAATACCCTGAGCCACAGTGTCTATCTGTCCTCTCAAATCTACTTGGAAATTTGTGTACATCTCACTTTACAGTGCTATGGAAACTTTGTTGTTGTTGTTGTTGTTTGCCGTCGAGTCGGCCCGACTCATAGCGACCCCTCCTTGGGTTTCTGAGGCAGTATCACTACGGAAGTAGGATTGCCCAACCTTCCTTCCGAGGAGTGCCTGGAGGGTTTGAACCGCCAGCCTTCTGGTGAGCTGTCAAGTACCTTAGGCACTATGCTACCAGAGCTCCTAAGAACCTAAAAAACTTTCAACAAGAATTAAATAAATCATTAAATATATCAAGATGATCAATGTAGTTGGAAAGCAAAATGATGAGAGATACTAAATGAAGATGAGAACTCCAGAAATTTGTTATTGAAGCCCTTGGAATAGAATGAACTCAAAACTGACTCAGGCTGAACAAAATCAGGAGAGACTTGATATAAACAAAAAAATGTCAATTTATTTATTTATTTTTAAATGTCAACTTATTAATTTAAGATAATTTTCATTTATTTCATTTTTTAAAATTGTGATTTGGATGAAAGCTTACAGAGCAAATTCATTTTCTTCAACAACTGATAAACATTTTGTTTCATAACATTGATAATAATCCCCATATATAACAGCTCTCTTCTCACTTCCTCCCTGCGGTTACCTTTTCCCTGTGTCCTTCCTTCTATGCATTCCTGCCCTTTGAGCTCTCTCCCTGTGCAAATGCTGCCCTTCTGATCTCCTATGGCTGATTGTTCTGAGTGTTTTTATCTGGTGTAATTGTTCACCTTGTAGGCCTGTCTATGGTTTGGACACAAGAGTGAGTTCAATTCCAAGCCTGAAGGGTAACTAGTGGGCCATAGTCTTGGGGGTTTCACCAGTAAGCCTGGTCTTTTTTATGATTTTGAGTTTTGTTCCACATTTTTCTCCGACTCAATACAGGATCTCCTATTTTGATCCATTTCTCAGTGGTTGACAGTGGTAGCCAGGTATCATCTAGTTCTGGTCACAGGGTCATGTAGGCTGAGGTTCTCATGTTCCACTAGTCCATTAGACTAATTATTTCCATGTGTCTTTGATATTCTTCATTCTTCTTTTCTCTGGATGAGAAGAGACCAATTGTTGCATCTTACATGGCTGCTCATAAACTTTTAAGACCCCAATTGCTATACACCAATGTAGGATGTAGAACAATGTTTCTGTGTACAATCTCAGCCAGTTGGGCTTGATGTCCCCCCCCCCCACATACACTATGACCATGGTCCTGAGCCCAACAGCTCAGTGAGTCACTCCTTCAAGGTGTTTAGTTGTAGCTAAGAAGCTGTCACAACTTTGCCCCTGTTAGCTCTATTATAGATATATAGACATTCTTATAGTACATTCAAATTCATATGTAGTAATACTGTCTGCCAAACATATATAAAACCAACTGCCACTGAGTCAATTCTGACTCATAGCGACCCCATAGGGTTTCCAAGGTTGTAAATCTTTACAGAAGCTGATGGGTTTGAA
>NW_006921713.1:7358878-7362409 GCF_000298275.1 Orycteropus afer afer | reverse complement strand
GGTAAATCTTTACGGAAGTAAATTGCCCAGTCTTCCTCCTGCGCAATGGCTAGTGGCTCTGAACCACCAACTTTCTGGTTAACAGTCAAATGTCTTAGGCATTACACCACCAGAGCTCCTTAAACATATATGTGGTCATAGGTATATTCCCTTTTGCCTGCCCCTACCTGATCATGTAGCCTATCCACCCATATATTAATGTTTTTTATTACTGATAATGCAGTATTGTGTATGTAGACGTCTTTTACTTTGTTGTCTGTACCTCTTGAGCGTCTCTCCATGTCTTTCTTTTCCTTAGTGTTATAGTGCTGGTCACTCATTTTTCGTGTACTGCCTTTCCCTTCATCCAAATTAGCACTTATTTCTTACCTATCTAGCAATTTTCCATCCTCCCCCCATATTCTGTAGTAACAAATGAATAAAGTTTCCTTCCATATGTAGACTCTCTCTTGACTTTTTACAATAGTAGACTGATACAACACTTGTCCTTCTGTGATTGACATATTTCACTCAGCATAGTCCTACAAGTTCATCCACATTATGAGGTGTTTGCGGATTCTTCATTATTCTTTAGTGTTGCATGGTATTCCATTATATACATACATACATATATATATATATATACAACATATATGTGTGTGTGTGTGTGTGTGTGTATACACCATAGTTTGGTTATCCATTCATCTGTTGATGGGTACTTAGGTTGTTTCTATTGCTTTGCTATTATGAATAGTGCTGCGATGAACATGGGTATGCATGTATCTATTCATATTCTGCCTCTCACTTCCTTAAGATACATACCTAGTGCTAGGATTGCTGAATCAAATGGTATTTTTATTTCCAACTTTTCATGGAATCACCAAACCAATTTTGACAGTGGTTGCCTCATTTTACAGTCCCACCAGCAGTGTATGAGTGTCCCAATCTCTCCACATCCTTAGCAGCATTTGTTACTTTCTGTCTTGTTAAAGTTTACTATGAATGCTGGGGTGAAATGGTATCTCATGGTTGTTTTCAGCTCTGGTAGCATAGTGCCTAAGGCACTTGACTGCTAACCAGAAGGCTGGCAGTTCAGATGCACCAGCCACTCTTCGGAAGGAAGATAGGGCAATCTACTTCCGTAGGGATACTGCCTCGGAAACCCAAGGAGGGGTCGCTATGAGTCAGGTCCAACTCAAAGGCACATAAGAACAACAACAATCAGCTAATGATTGTAAATATTTCTTCAGGTGTTTGCTGGCTGCCTGAGTATCTTTTTTGGTGAAGTGTCTGTTCATGTCTTCAGCCCCTTTTTTAATTGGATTGTTTGTCTTTTTGATATTGAGGTGTTGGAGTTTTCTATAAATTTTAGAGATAAGTTCTTTGTCTGATATGCCATTGCTCAATATCTTTTCCCATTCTGTAGGTTCTGTTTTTACTCTTTAGGAGAAGTCTTTTGATGCACAGAAGAATATAATTTTTAGAAGGTCCTAATCATCTAGCTTACCTTCTGCTATTTGTACATCCTCATTTATACTTGATAGTCTATTTATGCCATAAATTAGGGCCCCTAAATTTGCCCTTATTGTTTCTTTGTTGAACTTAATAGTTTTAAGTTTCGCATTTAAGTCTTTGATCCATCTGGAGTTAGTTTTTGTGTATGGTGTGAGATATGGATGTTTCTCCATTTTTCTGCAAATGGATATCCAGTTTTGCCAGCACCATTTGTTAAAGAGTCTGTCTCTTCCCCATTTAATGGATTTGGGCCCTTTGTCAAAGATCAGCTAACCATAGGTCAACAGATCTATTTCTGGATTCTCAATTCTATTCCACTGGTCTGTGTCTGTTGTCATACCAATACCAGGCTGTATGACAACTGGGGTTGTATAGCAGGTTTTGAGATCTGGGAGTGTGAGATCTCCTACATTGTTCTTCTGCTTCAACACTGCTCTGCTTATCTGAAATCTTCTTCCTCTCCATATAAAATTAGTGATTAATCTTTTCATATCCTTAAAGAATGTTGATGGAATCTGCATTAGGATTGCATAAAATGTATACATTGCTTTGGGTAGTACCGACATTTTTACAATATTCAATCTTCCTATCCATGATCACAGTATATACTTCCATTTATGTAGATCTCTTATAGTTTCCTAGAATATTGTTATATAGATTTCTTTGTATGCATCTTTTGTATTTCTAGTAAGATGCATTTCCAAGTATCTTCTCTTTTTGGTAGCTATTGTAAATGGTATTGATTTCCTTATTTCCTTTTCAGAGACCTCTTTGCTGGTGTAGAGAAATCCAGCTGATTTTTGTATTCTGATCTTGCATCCTGCCACTATGCTAAATCTTTCAATAAGTTTCAATAGTTTTTTGCTGAGTCTCTTGGGTTTTCTATGTATAGGATAATTCTGTGTATGTTGTTGTTGTTGTTATGTGCCATCGAGTCAGCCCCGACTCATAGGATAACGTCATCTGCTCATGGGGATACTTTTACTTCTTCCTTAGCAATTTGGATGCCTTTGATTTCGCTTTCTTGCCTTATTGCCCTGGCTAGGACTTCCAATACAATGTTGAATAGAAGTGGAGATAGAGGGCATCCTTTTCTGGTTCCTGTTCACAAAGGAAATGCTTTCAGTCTCTCTCCATTGAAAATAATGTTGGCTATTGGTTTTGCAGGATGCTCCGGTGTCATAATGCCTAAGGCATTTGACTGCTAACCAGAAGGCTGACAGTTCAAAACCACCAGCCACTCTTCGGAAGGAAGGTTGAGCAATCTACCTCTGTAGTGATACCGCCTCAGAAACCCGAGGAGGGGTCGCTATAAGTTGCATCCAACTCAACAGCAGTGAGTTTGTTCTGGTTTGGTTATTGGTTTAGTATATATGCCCTTCATTATGGTGAGGAATTTCCCTTCTATTACTATTTTTCTGAGAGTTTTTATCAGGAATGAGTGTTGGGTTTTACCAAATGCCTTTTCTGCATCTTTTGATAAAGTTATGTGATTCTTTTCCTTTTTTATGTGTTGGACTACATTGATTATTTTTGTAATGTTGAACCATCATTGCATAGCTGGTATGAATCCCACTTGGTATGATGTATTATTTTTTGATATGCTGTTGGAGTCAATTGGTTAGGGTTCTGTTGAAGATTTTTGCATCTATATTTATGAGGGATATTTGTCTGCAGTTTTCTTTCCATTGGTGTCTGCCTGGTTTTGGCATCTGGGTTATACTTTCTTCATAAAATAAATTTGGACCAAATGTGAGTGATCAACACAGTGGCAATGAGGAAGAGGAAGATATAGAGAGGTGCATTGGAGCTACAGACAACAAAGATGAAACTTTTTGGACATAGAGTACTACATTACCAGTGAAGGTAAACATTGATATAGAGGTGGCTAGATGGGTGAGCAGGCTGAACTATTATGTATATCTACGGAGGGGGGAGTGTACCCAAGACAATGTATAGGGTTGGCAGACAATGTTTCTACACGTGTATTTGTATGTTCTGTAAGAATTTCCAGGTATACAGTAGAGCTGACAAGGG
>NW_006921713.1:7353773-7357603 GCF_000298275.1 Orycteropus afer afer | reverse complement strand
AAAAAAAAAAAAAAAATTATTCTATTTCTGTTGGTTCTGTTGTGATGTCACCCCTTTCATTTCTTATTCATGCATCTTCTTCTTTTCCTTTGTTAAATTTGCTAGTGGTTTGTCTATTTTATTAATCTTTTCAAAGAACCAATTCTAGTCTTACTGATTTTTTTTCCTATTGTCTTTCTATTTTCTGTTTCATTTTATTTCTGCTCATATCTTTATTTATCTTTATTTTCTTTATTTCTTTTCTTCTGGTGACGGTAGCCTTCTTTTGCTGCTCTTTTTCTAATTGTTGGAGATGTTGGGTTAAGATGTTGGCTCTTTCTTCTTTTTTGATGTGTGCATTTAGTGATATAAATAGCCCTCTGATCACTGCTTTGGCTGTGTCTGAAAGATTTTGGTACGTTGTGTTTTCGTTCTCATTTGATTCAAGGCATTTTTTTTAGAAAATTTATTATTTTTTCTATCACCCAGTTGTTTCTGAGGAGGATGTTATTCAGTTTCTATGTGTTTGCTTTTTTTCAATGGTCTTCCAAGAGTTGATTTCTAATTTTATAGCATTGTGATCTGAGAAGATGCTTTGCCATATTTCAATTTTATTTTATTTTATTTATTTATTTTGTAATTTATTGAGGTTTGCTTTGTGGCCTGACATATGGTCTGTCCTAGGGAATATTCCATGTGTGCTGGAAAAGAATGTATACTGTGCTATTATTGGGTGAAGAGCTCTGTAGATGTCTTTAAGGTAAAGTTGGTTGATTGTCTTGTTTAGTGCTTCTGCATCTTTGTTGAGTGTCTTTCCAATTGTTCTATCTTTTATTGAAAGTGGTGTATTAAAGTCTCCTACTATTACTGTGGAGTCATCTATTTGTCTTTTCAATTCTGTTAAATTCTGAATTATGTATTTTGGGGCTCTTTCATTGGATGTGTAGGTATTTATTATGATTATGTCTGCTGCTCGATTGATCCTTTAATCACTATATAATTTCATTTCTTATCTCTTATGTCATTTTTGTCTTACAAGTCTGTTTTATCAGAAATTAATAGTGTCACTCACTTCTGCTCTCTTTTGGTTGCCATTTGCTAGGTATATCTTCTTCCAACCTTTGATTTTTAGTCTATGTTATCTTTGTGTCTAAGACAAGTCTCCTATAGCCAGCATATCAAGGGGCCATGTTTTCTTATCTTGTCTGCAATTCTCCATGTCTTAAGTAGTGCATTTAATTCATTTACATTCAGTGTAATTATCAACAAGTATGAATTTATTGCTGTCATTTTGTTATGTGTTTTTTCATGGTGTTCCTAGCTTCTTTGTTCCATATAATTTTCTGTGCTGAGCTCATTTTGTTTATGAATCATACTATCATCTCCTTCATTGCTGTTGTTGCAGTATTTGCTAAATATTTGTGCTTGTCCTCTTTTTCATTTTGATGTGAAGGTCTATTATTTTTCTTTGAGGTAACTCTGTGATTTATTATTTTCTTCCCAAGTTTAAAAGTGCAGGTCTTATCTCACAATTGTCTTGACCTCCCCACCATTTAGGAGTCCTGTAAATACACTATTTCTTTCCTCTTTTGGCTTGTAGTTATCTTCATTTACCAATTGATGTTTCTGGTTTCCTCTTTACAGTCTTGTAAGCTTATTTTACTTTGTATACTTCTGTAACTGGGTTGGTTTCTGGGCTGTGTCATCATGCATGTTAATCATTAGTTGCTGTTGTTGGTTCTCTATCCAAAGTACTCCCTTTAACATCTTTTGTAAGGTTAGTATGGTTTTATCAAATTCCCTTAATTTCTGTTTATCTGGAATCTCCAAATTTTACCCTCATATTTGAGGAACAATTTTGCTGCATATTTAATGCATAGTGCCTAAAGCATTTGACTGCCAACCAGAAGGCTGGCGGTTCAAACCCACCAGCCACCCCTTGGAAGGAAGATTGGGCAATCTACTTCCATAGACATACCACCTTGGAAACCAAAGGAGGGGTTGCTATGAGTTGGGACTGACTCAATGGCAGTAGGTTTGTTTTTTTTTTTTTTTTTGGTATATAATTCTTGGTTGGGAGCTCTGGTAGCATAGTGCCTAAGGCACTTGATTGATAACCAGAAGGCTGGAGGTTCAAATCCACCAGCCACTCCTCAGAAGGAAGGTTGTACAATCTACTTCCATAGTGATACTGTCTCAGAAACCAAAGGAAGGGTCACTATAAGTTGGGTCTGACTTGACAGCAAATAACAACAACAGCAACAATTCTTGGTTGGAAATATTTTTCTTTCAGCATTTTATATATATCATCCCATTACCTTTTTGTATGCATGGTTTCTGCCAAGAAATCAGAGTTTAGTCTTATTGATTGCCCTTTGCAGGTAATTTTTCATTTTTCCTGTGCAGCTTTCAGGATTCTTTCTTTGTCTTTGGTTTTGGTGAGTGTGATAATGATATGTCTTGGTGATTTTCTTTTGAGGTCTATCCTGTTTGGGGTCTGCTAAACTTCTTGAATGGATATATTTTCGTCTATCATCATACTAGGGAAATTCTCTTCCAACAAATATTCAGCAATTTTCTCTGTGGTTTTATCTGTCTGTTCTTGTTCTGGAATTCCAATTACATGTATCCTTTCCCTTTTGATGGTATACCACATGAATCCTAGACTTTCTCCATTTTGTTTTGATCTTTTGTCTGATTGATCCCTTAATGAAGTAGTATTGAGGTATCTGTCTCAATCTCATTAATTCTGTCTTCCATTGATTTGATTCTACCCATTTGCCCATTGAATGTGTTATCTATTTCAGAAATATTAGTACTAACCTCCAGATTTCTATTTGTTGTTTTTGAATCATTTCTAATTTTTTGTTTATTTTGTCAATTTGCTTTTGTATTATTTCCCTAAATTGTTCTAGAGTTTTGTCTGTGTTTTCCTTAATTTTGTCAGTGTTTTCCTTGTTCTTGTCAGTACTTTCCTTGATCTCTCAGTCCACTGAAGGTATCCAAACATAATTCTTTTGAATTCCTTATCAGGGAATTCCAATGCTGGTTCTTCCTCAGGTATGTTTCTGAATTTGCATCCTGAGGTCTTATTTCTATTACTTTATCTTGCTTTTGTTGTGTGGACTGTGATGGTCTGTTGTCTCTAAGACATTGTGATATTGTTGTACTTATGTTTGATTTGTGGTTATATGTTAGCAAGATTTTTTTTCCCCCTTTATTTTGTTTTGCTGTATTTGTGTGAGCAGAGTACTGTGCTCCTCTATTTGCTACTTGTTAACACTTAGGCACTCACCATCTTTCTCCTGGTGGGTGTGACAAAGAATTATATCGTGTTCCCAGATCTCATTTAGCTGTTCGTAGAGAGCAGTTGAGGGTGAGTTAAGCTGGTTTGGCTGCCATCTATCTTCAGTCAGTTGGTGCAAAAGTGGTGGCCCTCCCATAGCCAGCTTCCCAGCTGGAGCATGTAGTTGGGCTCATGGCCATAGTCACAGGGGATATCTAGCTCAATTGGCATAACATACTACACAAAAATATTGCTCCATAGCCTATTTTGGCAAGTAGCAACTGGGATCTTAAAAGTTTGAAAGAGGCCATCTAGATGCAACGATGGGTCTCTCCTCCTCCAGAGCAAAAAAGAATGAAGAAAATCAAAGACACATGAAAACAATTAGTCCAGGCAACTGGTATACCATGAGATCCTCAGGCTATATGACTTATGAGACCAGAAGAACTAGATTGTGCCTGGCTACTACTGTCAACCACTCAGAGGGTGATGTCTGTAGCATATCCTGGATTGGGGGGGAGATCAATATGGAATAAAACTCAAAAACATTAAAAAAAAAAAAAAA
>NW_006921713.1:7344836-7352923 GCF_000298275.1 Orycteropus afer afer | reverse complement strand
GAAGATTAAAAGAATAATTAAAAAACAAAAACAAAACTGTAGGGGGTAAGGCGTGGCACGCAGGCTCTATCAGGGCACAGACAGACCAGGTCGGAATTCTTGCTGATGAAGAAGGTGGGTGAAAGCAGGGGATGAGCACACCCTCTTCACCAAGTAGCTGTGGGGTATAAGAGCAACAAAGGGAATATCACACCTTTCCAGTCATCAGCCTCTAGTGCAGTCGCAGGTCATGGGTGCTGTCCCTGGCAAGTGGAGCCCACTCTTATGTTGCTGTCCATTTAAGAATGCTACAATGGCCAAACCCACCTCCCCGCAAACCTTCAAAATGGCTGCACCCTCAGGACAGCCAATGGCAGTCCACAAATCGTTTTGTCTCCTTCACCACTGTTTTCCTTTCTGTTTGTCAGACACCAATGCAGTCCTTGCCTATGCAGTCCTTGGTTGGCAGAGTTGACTCTCTGGTTGCTATCAGGAAATATTCAAAATAGCTGTGCCCCCAGGATAGCCAGCAGTCCACTGCTCTGTTTGTCTTCTCACTCACTGTTTCATTCAGGTTCTACAAATTGGTATTTAATCCACTTCTTTAATCCTTCCCTTTAAAACTCAGGGCTCCAGGATCACCTTCTGTATCAGTTTCAATTGGTTTCTCATTGTTTTGTTGCAGAGGGTCTGTGTAGCTTGCCTGCCTATTCTGCCATCTTGCTGGAACCTCTAGGTTCTCTTTTTACTCTTTTGACAAAGTCTTTTGGTGCAGATAAATGTTTTATTTTTGGGAGGTCCTAGACATTTAGTTTGTCTTCTGCTATTTGTGCATTTTTAGTTATGTTGATAGTCTATTTATGCCATATGTATTAGGGCCCCTAAGTTTGCCCCTATTTTTTCTTTGATCAACTTCATACTTTTAGATTTTACATTGAAGTCTTTTATCCATCTTGAGTTCGTTTTTGTGTGTGGTGTGAAGTATGGATGTTGGTTCATTCTCCTGCAAACAGATATCCAGTTTTGCCAGCACCATTTGTTAAAGAGACTGTCTCTTTGCCATTTAACAGATTTTGGCCTTTTGTCAACAAAGATCAGTCATCCATATATGGATGGATCTATTTCTTGATTCTCAATTCTGTTCCACTTGTCTTCGTGTCTGTTGTTGTACCAAAACCAGGCTGTTTTGACCACTGTGGCTTTATGATAAGTTTTGAGATCAGGGAGTGTGAGACAACCCCTTCCCCCTTTTTTTTTCCTCCTTCTTCAGTAGTGCTTTGCTCATCTCAGGTCTCTTTCTTGGAATCTTCTTCGATTTATGTAGATCTCTTATAGTTTCTCATAGCAGTGTTTTCTAGGTCTTTTGTGTCCCTGGTAAGATTTATTTCTAAGCATTTTATCTTTTCAGCAGCTATTGTAAATGGTATTGCTTTCCTTATTTTTTTTTATCAGAGATCTCTTTGCTATGTAGAGGAATCAATTGATTTTTGTTGATCTTGTATCCTGCCATTATACAGAATGCTTCAATTAGTTCAGTACTCTTCTTGCTGAGTCTCTGGAATTTTCTATGTGTAGGATTATATCATCAGCAAATAGGGATAATTTTATTTCTTCTTCATAATTTGAATGCCTTTTATTTCCCTTTCTTGACTGCCCTGGATAGGACTTCAAATACAATGTTGAATCGGAGTGATAGAGGGCATCCTTGTCTGGTTGCTGTTTGCAAGAGGAATGCTTTCAGTCTTTTCCCATTGAGAATAATGTTAGATGTTGGTTTTGCATATATGTCTTTTATTGTGTTGTGGAATTTCCTTTCTATTCCTATTTTTCTGAGAGGTTTTTTTTTTTTTTTAATCAGGAATAGGTGTTGGATTTTATCAAATGCATTTTCTGTATTGATTGATAGGATCATGTAGTTCTTTTCCTTTATTTTATTTATGAGATGGATTACATTGACTGCTTTTCTAATGTTGAACCATAAATTTCCTGTTTTATTTTTTTCTATTAGCCAGTTAAGGAGGGTCTTACTCACTTTCCTTCTCCCCACCTCACTCCGGTCCCCCGCTTTGGTCTTCCTGTTGTTGATTTCTAATTTTATAGCATGGTGATCTAATAAGATGCTTTGCAGTATTTCAATATTGATTAATTCATTCAGGTTTGCTTCATGGCATAATATATGGTATATTCTGGGGAATGTTCCATGTGCACTACAAAAGAATGTATGTTGTTGCTGTTGTTGTTATGTGCCGTGGAGTCGGACCTGACTCATAGCAACCCCTCCTTGGGTTGCCGAGGTAGTATCACTACAGAAGTAGATTGCCCAACCTTCCTTCCGAGGAGTGGCTGGTGGGTGTATATGTCAGGTGAAATGCTCTACCAATGTCTATAAGTTCAAGTTGGTTGATTGTATTGTTCAGTCCTTCTGTGTCTTTATTGAGTTTTTTTCTAGTTCTATCTTACTTGAAAGTGGTGTATTAAAGTCTCCTACTATTACTATGGAGACATCTATTTGTCTTTTAAATCTGTTAAAGTCTGATTTATGTATTTTGGGCTCTTTCACTGGGTGCACAGATATTTATTATGATTATGTGCTCTTGTTCAATTGATCTTTAATCAATATATAATGTCTTTTCTTGTCTCTTATGATTTTTTTTCCTTAAAGTCCATTTTATTGGGAATCAATATTTCCATTTCCTTAATTTTTTTTTTCTAACCTCTAATTTTTGGTGTATTTTTGTCCTTGTGTCTAAGGTGAGTCTCTTATAGACAGTATATTGATGGGTCATGTTTTCTTATCCAGTCTGCAATTCCCCATCCCATGATTGTTGTATTTAATTCATTTACATTCAGGGCAATTATCAACAAGTATGAATTTATTGCTGCCATTGTGTTATGTGTTTTTCATTGGTGTTGAAGATTTTTTTGTTCCATTTAATTTTAGATGCTGAGCTCATTTGATTTATGAATTTTTAAAATCATTTCCTTCATTGCTATTGCTTTAGTATTTGCCTTTCCTCTTTTTTATTTTGATGGCAAGGTTTATTAATTTTCTTTGAGGTTACTCTGTGATTTATAATTTTCTTCTCCAGTTTAGAACAGTCCATTCTATCTCACAATTGTCGACTTCCTCACCATTTGGAAGTTGTGTACCTACACTATTCTTCCCCTCTTCTTTTTGGTCTGTAGTTGTCCTCACCTACCAAAATGATATCTCTGGTTCCCTGTTCATAGTCTTGTAAGTTTATTTTTATTTTGGATACTTCTATATCTGGGTTGATTTCTGGGGGAGGTCATCTCGTGTGTTAATCATCACTTGTCTGATGTTGTTTCTCTATCTGAAGGACTCCTTTTAGTATCTCTTATAAAGTTGGTCTTATGAGTCTTGGTTTTAATAAATTCCTTTAATTTCTGTTTATCTGGAAGTGTCCAAATTTCACCATCATATCTGGAAGACAATTTTTCTGGGTATATAATTCTTTGTTTTTTTATTGTGATTTGGGTGAAGGTTTATAGAGCAAATTTACTTTCCATACAGCGGTTCACATACACTTTGTCTCATGACATTGACCACAGTTTACCACAATGCAATAGCTCCCCTCCCACTTTCTCCCCATAGTTACCTCTTCCCAGTGTCCATCCCTCCATACGGTCCTGGCCCCTGAGCTGTCTCCCTCTGCATAAGCAGCCCTTCTTTCTCCCATGATTTTCTCCAAGGAGTGTATCTACTTGAGGTAAACATTCAACTCATATGCCTGTCTTTTGTTTGGCTGGAAGCCACAGGTGTGGGTTCAATTCCAGACCTGAAGGCAGCTAGGGGCCATAGTCTCAGTGGTTCCACCAGGCTCTATCGGACCAGCAAACCTGGTCCCCCCCCCCTTTTTTTTTCTCCAAATGATTTTGAGTTTTGTTCCACATTGTTCTCCCTCTCTATCGAGGATCTCCTACAATGGGTATATAATTCTTGGTTGTCAATTTTTCTCTTTCAGGTTTTATATATGCCATCACATTGCCTTTTCATCTGCCTGGTTTCTGCCAAGAAATCAGAGCTTAGTCTTATTGGTTGCCCTTTGTAGATAACTTTTTATTCTTATCATGCTGATTTCAGGATTAATTCTTTGTCTTTGTTTTTGGTAAGTTTGATTATGATATACTTTGGTAATTTTCTTTTATGGTATCTTGTTTAGGGTTCATTGAAGTTCTTGAATGGATATTGAATTGTGATTCAATTTTTTTCCAGCATATTTGGAAAGTTATCTTCCAACAAATTTTTGACAGTTTTCTCTGTGGTTTTATTTGTCTCTTCTTGTTCTGGGATTCCAATTACATGTTAAGTTACTCCCTTGGATGGTGTCCCACATGAATCTTCGGCTTTCTTCATTTTGTTTCAATCTTTTTTCTGATTGATCCCTTCACTAAGCAGTATTGAGAGATTTGTCTTTAACCTCACTAATTCTGTCTTCCACTGATTCAAGTCCACTCCTTTGGCCTTTTAATGTGTTATCTATTTCTAGAATCTTAGTATAGATCTTCTAGGTTTCTATTTGATGTTTTTGTGTGGTTTCTAATTTTTCACTTATTTTATCAGCTTGTTCTTGTATTGTTTTCTTAAATTGTTCTACCATTTTGTCTGTGTTTTTCTTAATCTTGTCAGCATTTTCCTTGATGTGTCTCTCAGTCCGTTAAAGGCAACTAAATATAATTCCTTTAAATCCATTATCAGGTAGTTCCAATGCTGCTTCTTTCTCAGGGAGGTTTTCTGTCTCTGTATCCTGGTCCCTACTACTTTATCTTTCTTCTTTGTGTGAACTGAGATGGTCATTTATCTCCATGACACTGTGATTTCATTTGCATCTATATTTAATTGGTGGTTGTATGTTGGTGTGATTCACCCAGGTTGGTTTTTTAATTAATTATTTTGTTTTGATATATCCAAGTGAGCAGGGCTGATGTGCCACTCTGTTCACTAGTCTGGCAGCACTTAGGCACTCACCAGCTGTCTCCTAGTGGGTATGACAGAGGATAAGAATGTATGCATAGATCTCTGTTAGCTGTTTGTGTTGAGCAGTTGAGGGTGAGTTGAGTTGGTATTTGCCACTGTCTATTGTTGACCACTTGTTGCAGAAGCATGTAGTTGCCCATGCCCAGTGGATGGGGCAGCAGGAGGTGTGGGTATGTTTGGGTCATGTGGGCATGGTTTCTGTCTCCCACCCAGTTGACCAAAGAAACAAGAGAACAATAATAATAATAATAATAATAATAAAACTATATAAACTAAGAGCAACAACCAAAAAGAAAAGCAAGAAAGAAAAAACAATAAATTAAAAAAAGAGAGAGAGAGAGAAAAGAAAAAAAATATATATGTATATAGTTGTCAGTCACCAGTGTGGTTGCCCATGCAGTCCTTGGCAAGTGGAACCAATTCTCAGGTTGCTGCCCAGATTAGAACACTTGCAAATATTCACAGTGGTTGTGCTTTTGGGACAGCTGACAGTCCATAGCTCTTTTTGTGTCCTTATTTGCTGTTTTCATTCAGGTTCTCCTACTAGTCAGTATTTAATCCACTTCTTTATCTTTCCCTTTGAAGCTCAGGGTTCCAGAATTATCTTCAGTATTTGCTTCAATTTGTTTCTCATTTCTTTGTTGTAGAGAATCTGTGTAGTTTGTCTTCCAATTCCACCATCTTGCTGGAAGTCCATGAATTTATTTATTTAAATTTGGAACATTTCTTTCCAGTGATTAAACTATCTATGTTCACTAGCTAGGAAACTTTAGTATCAGGGCATCTGGTAGAATTAATTAATAATCCTAAAGCTACTTGTTGGTTGTAGAATCACAACAAAGGACAGTTGTGAGGAATAAATCACTGAACTGGTCAGATAGTACCAGGTGTCTGCCAATCATGCTGCCCTTCAAACAAGCCTCGTTGTTCTTACCTTTTGAAGTTTCCTATAAATAGATTTCTATCTTTTGTTCCATTTGATCCTACAGAGTTGGGCTGCCATCCAGAGGTGGAGGAGGGAGCCCTGTATTGGATGGTAAATGGCACTTCATTTAGACCATTTCTTTCTGAGATTTTGACTATGAGAGAAGAAAAGAGAATAAGTAAAAGCCTTAAGACATTTCAAGCAATGTTTTAGCAGAAGCAATAATATGGGGGGGGGGGCGGTGATCAGGGCAGTATAGAGGAGGTAGAGAAAGTAGAGAAGCAGTAGACAGAAGCACCAAATCATGTCCTGGCACCCTAGTAGTGTGAGAAGCCTCCAGCCAGAGGGCCATTCTAGTGTCCTAATTATAAACCTATCAGTTCTCTATGAGACCTGCCTCTGGAAATTTTGTTTTCCTGCTTTCTTTATTTCTCCATGTATCTGTGTAAGAAATCTTATCCATTGAGGTAAACTGAGAATGTGGTTTAGTGGTAAAAGTCTTGCCTTCCATGTAGGAAACCCAGGTTTGATTCCCCGCCAATGCACCTCAGTGGAGCTACCACCCATCTGTCAGTGGAGGCTTTTGTGTTGCAATGTTGCTGAACAAGTTTCAGTGGACCTTCTACACCAGGGCAGACTAGGAAGAAAGGTCTGGTGATCTAGTTGTGAAAAATAAAGAAAACCCTATGGATCACAATGGTCCGATTTACAACAGATGATGGAGGCAGCACAGGACCAGACGGCATTTAGTTCCACTATGCATAGAGCTGCCATGGGTCAAGTTGAAGACAGCTAACAACAACAATATTTCTGGTAATCAAAAAGTCTAGCATATTCACTCAGACTCTAGGAAAGCCAGATAAAATTTTACTACCAAATCATAAATTACACCTCTCTCAATGACCAAAATATTTATATTCCCCAGGTTCAGTTCTCATATAGACACTAGACAAAGTTGGAGACATAGAGATCCTCTGTAGTTTTTGTGTAGCCCTTTCAATAACACCATATAATCATTACAGTATACAAGATATATATACTCAAGCAGTGCAGGAGACAATTGGTCAGGTCAATGTTCTGACCTTGTAGAATATGATTACTGTAGAATGTGATTCAACTTGTTCAATTTGTTTCCTAGAATGATTTAGGTTACAGTATCAAAAATTATGGTGTCATTTAGTCTTGGGACTACATTCTAATCATCTTGCCATACTACAGTGTTGTCCTCTGGGCATTGATTTCTTGATTATTCCTCAAAGTCTATAATTTTTAAACATGGCTGATATCATCCATTATGTGTGTGGATTTTTCAAGTTTTACTAGCACAAGTTAACCTTATTTTCCAATCCCCATGTGACACACCCCTTTTCCCCTTTTTATGCTGACAACAGTGTCATGCTTATTCAAACCTATCAGTGGGAAAAAAGTACAAAAGCTTTAAGATTAATTACACAGTAAATTTTAGGCAAGGGCAGAATTATAATATAAAAATCCAGCCTTATTCAATCAATTTCAATGCATTCACATTCAAGGAAGAAACAAGGAATCCAAAAGTTGATGTCTGACCTTCTGAAAAATTCCTTGCCTTTTAAATAGGTGAGCAATGACAGAATCCTGCAGGCCAGATGAGGCCAGAACTGGTGGTCTCTGAACAGGAGCAATCGGCAAGCCACCTCTGCTTGAGGTCAACAAACACTTAGGAGCAAGTGGCAAGTCACAGAGGGAGGACATGGCAGATGCTGTAAAGAAGAATCCTGCCTGCAAGTAGAATAAGAGCAAAGTGGAAGAATAAGACCACCGGGCAGCACTATCACATAACCATGGGCCCTGTGGTGACCTACCCTCTGCTCCCTGCACTGCTCTCGGAGTATCTCCAGAGGGTGTAGGAGACACTGTACTTCTAGGGATTGTTTCTAAGAGTAAGGCTGTGGTCTGCAGATGGATTCTATTGCTAGATGATACCTGAGCAGAGAGTTTAGCTTGCCCCACTTTCCTGTCACAAGAAGTGAGCTGCCAGAAAAATCCTTTAGAACAGTGATTTTTTTATTACTTTTTTAAAATAGTGCGGTAGTTCAGTTTGTGTGTTAGCTTGGCTGGGCCTGGTTGAGTAGCTGGGCAGCTGAATGTAGTATTCCCCATGATGAGACTGGTAATCAACTCCATGGTGGAATCTACTGTGAGCAG
>NW_006921713.1:7321515-7344411 GCF_000298275.1 Orycteropus afer afer | reverse complement strand
TGTGGTATATTCCTGTCAGAGAGGCAGTGGGTAACCAGAACAAATGGTTAGCAAAAGAACCTTTTTTCAGTGAATTTTATGGAACATCAATATACAGTAAAACCTGTGAAAGACGGAACTTGTATAAGGTATAAGCCTGTCAGAGAAGGAAACTTCAAATATTTTACACTAAAATGAGTGAATGAAAAGTGGGAAGACTGTACCCTATTAAAGGTGGAAAACTTATAAGACCTGGAAAAACAAGGCAGTCTCACTGAGTTTCAACTTTCAGAGGTTTCACTGTATAAAAATAGTTAAGTGCATTTCAGCTCTGATTAGCCCAGAGCCCAAACATGTAGCCTCTTTACCATGCCCCCTCCCCATGCAGTCTCCTCAGTTCCTCTGTGGTAATACTGGGATTGGTGGAATCGTCTGAATGCCACTGCTTCAAATGCCATGCAGCCTGCCTGAGAACACCAAAAAGTAAAACACAAGCAAACACAGAAAATAAAAACCATTCATTCATGCCGACAACCTACAAAAACTATCAAAGCTGAATCAACTGGTCCCTGGGAAATACTAAGTGTCAAAGGCATCCTTGAGTCCTACCACATAAGCCGTCTGCTGCTGGAAATACTCTTATTGGAAATGCACCAAAGAGGCCATGAGGTGCCTTGGAGCATGTCGTTTGGAATTCCATTCCTGAATTTGAGTCACAACTCTGTTACTGCTAGCTCAGTGACCCTGAAAAAAGGTCTTAAACTCTCTAAGCCCTGATTTTCTTATTAGCAAGAGAAGGATAATAGTTTTCTTTCCCACTGTTCATGGTTACAAAAATCAAATTAAGAACTATATTAACAGAAAACCAAACTCATTGCTATCAAGTCAATTCTGACTCACAGTGACCTCCATAGGGTTTCCAAGACTGTAAATCTTTATGGAAGCAGATGGTCTCATCTTTCTTCTGTGGAGCAGCTGGTGTATTTGAACCACTTATCTTTTGGTTATCAGCCAAATGCCTTAACCACTATACCACATTGGATTATGATAAAGTGATATATAAAGATCTGTATACATGAATGTTATTGACATTATGAAAAACTCTGCTACGTAGTTTAGTATCTCATTCATCATTCACTTCACAAATTTTTAGTGACCAATACTCAGCCTGGTACCATATGACTGATAGATGAAGCTGACTTGGATGTGACTTTTTCATGTTCCACTGAACCCACACTCATGAGCAGTGATAGGGTTCATACCACCTCTAAAGTTCCTGCCTACTTTCTGCCTGAGCTTTCTGACATGCTACTGCTGCTTTCTCATGGGAAAGTCTACTCCCCTTAGTTGCTGGTACACTCACTAGCATCTCCCCCATGGACAGCCCTGAGGATTTCTGGTTCTATCTTCTATGCAGGAAACTCTGAGCCAGCTGACCTAATCACTACGTGCTAGACAGACCTAATTCTAACCACTAACTAGACTGACAGCACTGTCCAACAGAAATTTCTGTAATGGCAGAAATGTCGTATATCTGCTCAAGAGGTAGGCACTTGCCACATGTGGCTACTGAGCTCTCTAAATGTGGCCAATTCACCTGAGAAACTGAATTTTACATTTCATTTAAATTAGTTCAAATGTAAATAGCCATATGGGAAGGAAGATTGGGCAATCTACTTCCAGAGAGATACCTCATGGAAAGCCAAGGAGGAGTCGCTGTAAGTTGGAGAAAGAGCTCGAAGGCAGTGAGTTTTGGGTTTTTTTTTTTTTTTTTTTGGTTTTCTAGAGGAATGGAACACAAGTCAAGCCTTATTTTCTCTATTTAATCCAGGCAAACATAGTAATTGCATCTGTGTCATTTTCCAATGTAAAGTCAGTGTTAAACACAGTAAATAAATAATGATGTTATCATGTTCACATGATATTAAGAGGAAATTTAGTTCCTCATCTTACTTCAGTCTCCAACAATGATTCTTCTAATTATTTAAAGTTGTGAGCAGAAGCCCATGCCAGATGAGAAGGCTGACCATGCATCTATGGGATTCAACATTGTGAGCAAACAAAACTAATCTGACATCTATTAATGAGGTGCATAATAGTGATGGTGTGTGCAGTAATTAGTTATAACGAGTAAGTCTTTCTCTTAAATTACTAAAATTAGCATAACTTTTACACTGTTTGTTCTCTGGTATTAACAAATTATATCAATTCCCAGTGTTCCTGAATTCCTTGTAAATGCTCAGACACTGCCTAGCATATCATCACTAACAGATCAGAATCTTGCCTCCAAAGCTACTACTACATGTTGTTCTATGTCAGTGCTTTTCCCTCTCCTAATACAACCTGAGGTTGACCTCTTTGAGGCTCCTGCCCACACCGCCAAGTTCTGCCACTCTCTGTGATTCACCCTTGAGACATTGCTGAGCAAGATAATAGTCACTGCTCTCCTCTTGAAAGTCCTGCCCAGGAGGCATCAGTGGCAGAAGCTCTGAGGAAAATGATTATAGATGACCAGCTCTACTACATCTATGTGCATCACCACACATCAAAGAGAGGAGATGCGGGGAGAAAGTAAGAAATTCAGGAAGAAAGTCAGACGCTGGGCAACCAGCCACTTGGAATAGACAGAGGAAATACTGAAAACGGACTGGGTAACGGACATATGTGAGTTTGGGGGCAGACAGGGAATGAAATAAGGAAGACAGTGCCACAGACAGATGAGAGGACTGGCCCACCTGCAGCATGGGGTCCTCGCCCCAAGGCCATACGTGAGAGAAGCGGTGGCCTCTGAGCACATGCACTGTGTCTAGCGGTCGCTGGTAATGTATGTTTAGTGGTCTAGCTCTGAAACAGCTTCCACACTGAAGAACAAAAATAACCAACATCACACCAGTCTTTGATCTATTGGAGGACTAGAGGAAGAACATAGGAACAATGGCAGCTGAAAAAAAAACAGAGGCTAGGGTGAGGGAAGACTGGAAAACCCAGGAAGGAAAATTCATGTTTTCCCTTATCTTAAAAAGTTGCAGAAAGTCTGCCACATTTGCAAGAAATAGTAATTCCCAGGGCAAGCATACTGTATGTACCTCGAATCCAACATGGACAGGCCTTACAGGCAGATTAGGTGGTTTCCAGGGAAGGGGGTTAAGGTTTTAAAGAATACAGCTTCCTTACCAAATTTTCTACACCAAGAGCTCCACATGCAAAGACATTAACCTGCTCAAAGCTATGTTTTTTCTAAGGTGGAAGCTGTCAAGTTCTGCTTCAGTATTCCAAAGTTCAAAAAAATAAAGAGGGGAGGGAGGTTGGAGGAGGTTGGCAGGGCTTGCACTAGAATCTTTCACTCTGAAAGAACCCTCTCCATCATCACAGTTTTTAGTGCAAATCTGAAATGAAATACCAATCACAAAGCACTCACTGAATGATTTTTACAAGTGGCACTAAATGTTCTCTCTCACACACACACATACCCATACCCACACCCACACCCCCACACCCACACACCCCACAGCTGCCTCTGCCATGAGTGTGAATGCATCCTCAGCTCTGGATCCTAGGCTGACAGCCCCATCATCCCTCTATGGAACCCTCCTCAATTATTTTCCTTACCTCAATGCCTTGAGATAGAGCACATACAAGTTACTAAACACTATGTCCTTACCTCTGTGCATGCCTTTCTCAAGGTTCTTTTGAGGTAGACTCCCACTATTCACTTTTGTTCGGTGAGTACCTGAGTTTGTGTTCACTGTTGATTCAATATTTAGATAGATTTCTAACTTAAGATGGGCCAAATAATTCTCCCTTCCAGGGAGTTTAAGTTGAGACCAATAAGTGCTAGTTTCTATCTGAGCTAGCTTGTGACTGGAGAAGATGTCAAGTTGAGGGCAATGCATTTGCCATGCAGGGGCTTGGGGTGGAAGAGCACAAGCAGAAGTGCAGAGGAATGCAACGTGGAGGCACTGAGCGGCATCCTGCCTGGGATCCTGACTTCCCCTTGTGGTTAATGTCCTTCCCTCTTGAGGTCTGCCTCATCTGGCTTTTTATCTTAACCCAGGTTAAAGTTGCTTTATATTCTTTATAACAAAAAGAATTGTAAGAAGAGGGTGACAGCACTCAAAGAACAGAGGTGTATGTCAGACACCTGGAAATATGTTTACTGCAGTGACCTACTTCAGTGTTATTGGTACAGACTTTCTTTGACCTTTGTAAGAGTAGGAAGAGTGGTCGTCAACACTGGAGGTAGGGAAAATGCTGAAGTAGGGGTTTGGGTAAACTGAATCTTCTGCATGGTTTTTCTCAGATGGTCTCAATGATCTCCAAATGACCAAGTCACATAAAATCTATTTGCAGAGGAATTTGGCTCTACCTAATCACATGTACCTAGGGAAGTCAGGTCATAATCTCTTTTTAATAAGATGCTACTTTTAATTCTCTAAAGCTGTCTTGGGAGGGAGATGCTACTGATTTTAAATATTTGGGCTTTAGCTTATTATGATTATTATGCTCCTTTCCTCTCAGGGAATCTGCAAAAGCCTGGTGTGGGGCAGTATGGTGCCAATTGTCTTAGGGATTATATGGAGGGTGTTCTGTGCTGCTCTAGTTGTTGTTGTTGTTATTTGCCATCGAGTCAGACCCGACTCACAGCAACCCCTCCTTGGGTTTCTGAGGCAGTATCACTACGGAAGTAGATTGCCCCATCTTCCTTCCATGGAGTGACTGGTGGGTTTGAACCACCAGCCTTCTGGTTAGCAGTCAAGTGCCTTAGGCACTATGATATACCACAAATGGTATAGCCTTACAAACAAGAGTTTATTCTTTCAATTTGGAGGCTTTAAGTCCAAGTTCAAAGTGCCAGGCTCTAGGTGCTGTATGAAAGCCCCTCAACCTTTCGGGCTTTAGCTCTGCCTCTTGTTCCCAGCCCACTGAAGCTAGAGGCATCTCTTCACTCAGGCAGGTAGTGGCTACTGAGGCTAATAAGCCCAAGGTTGACAAATAAAATGGCACAGTCCCAATGTTACCAAACCACACAGCAGGCCATTGATTCAAGTCCACTAAAATTTCCAAGGTTGGTAGAGCATGGCAGGCTGCTAAACAATGACTCAGCTACATGCAGAGTTCAAGCATGCCATAAGCTAGAGACCATTCCCAAAGCTGTTTCTTATATACTAGAAGCAGACCACATAGCCAAAGGCAGCTACTAAGCTGCTCACAAGTAGATCCCACCATGGAGTTGATTGCCAGTCTCATCATGGGGAATACTACATCCAGCTGCCCAGCCACTCAACAGGCCTGGCCAAGTTGACACACAAACATGACCACAACAGAGGGGGAATGAGTTTATACTCTACCAGTGGACCTTTTGTTAAAAGCTCCTGTCCTAGAGAGTAGGTGATTAAATAATTAAAAGGTGTATTGTAATTAGCACTATTAGTTGCTTTTATTAGACTCTCTAGTAGAGAAAGTATGGGCCAAAGACCAAGAGATTATGCTTATCTTTGGCAGTTGTCACAAAGAGTCTCAGTTCTGAGCTGCTTCTCTGATAGTGCACTTTTGTGACTAAGACACCAGTACAGAAAGCTTTCTGTGAGAAAACTTTAAATAAAGAGGAGCCTTATCTCCTAGGAAACAAATTCACTCCTCCTCATTCTCTGTTCAAAAAGATGGCCAGCTTTCCCTTTCCCCATCCCCAACCTATCACCATTTCCTTCTTCAAAAAGCTCAGAGCCTAACAAAGCAAGCAGGCATTTCTAGGTGAGTACATTTTTGTTTTTGTTTAAGTTTAATGATATCCAGCCAGAGTTCAACACCATTTCCAAATTCAGAATTAATTTGAAAGTACATTTGGGAAGTGAAAATCCAGGCAGTTGCTAAATAATCAATTAGATATGACAAGCCTGTTGATAGGAACACAGCTGGAACCTACCTTTATAATCCTGTTTTCCATAGGGTGGAATTTAGCAAATGTATCTCTATCGTAAGGGATCTGGTACCTTCTCTCTCTCTCTCTCTCTCTCACTAGTGATCAGGACTTAGTGATTTTTGCTAGGGTGTCTTTCAGTACATCCTAAAGCTGTTTATTTAAAAAATATGTTTGGGTTTAAAATTAATTGTTACATATGTTAATCCATTTATTAACCCTCATTTGAGGGTGAATTGCTGGTTTATATGAGTCAGGCTGACTCGACGGCAAAACAACAACAACAACAAATTATAGCAAACAACATATTTTTATGTTTTTACAGATAAATGATAACAAAGTCTGAAACTGCATATTCAATACTTTCACTGGTTAAAAAAATATGTATGGACCTATATATGTGAGCAACAAAACTCTTTTACTGTTGAAAAAAGTTAATATCTATGCTGAGTAGTCAGCTACATGCAGAATAGTCACAAGAAACCCTTCATTTTATTAGATTCATAAGACTGCCAAACCAGTTGCCACTGACAACCCCATGTGTGTCTGAGTAGAAGTATTCTCAATGGGGTTTTAAATGGTTGATTTTTAAGCAGTAGATTACCAGGCTCCTCTGAGTGGACTTTAACCTCCAACTTTTTGGTTACCAGCCAAGCATGTGTTTGCACTACCCAGGGACTCTTATAAACCTGCAGTTCCCAGCATTCCTAAGTGGTCTCCCATCCAAGTACTAACCAGGCCCAGCCCTGCTTAGCTTCCAAGAACAGATGAGATCAAGCATGTTGAGGGTGGTGTGGCCATGGACTATATGTCATATAAGGAGTTTCACTGATGCTATGAACCTCAAAGCATAGCCCCTTGTAAACATTTTCACCTACTCCATGTGAATTGAGCACCATTATAAGTCAAACAGGGAGCTCTGGTAGCATAGTGCCTAAGCCACTTGACTGCTAACCAGAAGGCTGGCGGTTCAAACCCACCAGCCACTCCTCGGAAGGAAGGTTGGGCAATCTACTTCCGTGGTGATACTGCCTTGGCAACCCAAGGAGAGGTCACTATGAGTCGGGTCCGACTCCATGGCACACAACAACAACAACATAAGTCAAACACTATGCAGACAGCAGAGGGATAAATACAAATAAGATCCTAATCTTAATCACTGCTGGGTTATATATGGAGCAGCACAAACACAGAGATCAGTGCACACATACTGTAGGAGATAAGATACCAAGTATGCATTGCCAAGGAACCAATGAATGTCCTGGGATACCAATAAAGAGCCCATGGAAGCAGCAGATGAGAAATCAAACAACGTACTGCATTAGAAAAATCTATTGTAAAAGACCTCTTTAAGGTGTTAAAAGCGAAGATGTGATTTTGACACCTAAGATGAACTTGACCCAAGCCATGGTCTTTTCAACTGTCTGATATGTATGTGAATGTTGGACAATGAAAAAGGAAGATCAAAAAAGAATGGACTCATTTGAACTGTGGTGGTGTTGAAGAATATGGAATGTACCATAGACTGACTGAAGGATGAACACATCAGATTGGAGGAAGTATAGCCAGAATGCTCCATAGCAGTGAAGATGCTGAGACTTTGCCTTGCTTACTTTGGACACATCATTGTTGTTAGGTGTCACTGAGTTGTTTCTGACTCATAGTGACTCCATGTGTAACAGAATGAAACATTACCCAGTCCTGCACCATCTTCACAATTATTGCTATGTTGGAACCCATTGTTGCAGCCATTATGTCAATCCATTTAATTGAGGGTCTTTCTCTTTTGTGCTAACCCTCTACTTGACCAAATATTATGTCCTACTCCAGGGACTGGTCCTTCCTGATAACATGTCCAAAGCAAGTGAGACAAAGTCTTGCCATTCTCACTTCTAAGGAGAATTAAGGCTGTACTTCTTCCAGGACAGATTTGTTCATTTTTCTGGCAGTCCATAGTATGTTCAACATTCTTCACCAACACCATAATTCAAATACATCAATTTGTCTTTGGTCTTCCTTATTCATTGTCCAGTTTTCCCATACATATGAGATTATTGAAAATGCCGTGGCTTGGGTCAGGTTCACCTTAGTCATGTCATTGGGAAAGATCAATAATTAGAAAATAGCTGCAACAATGGCTCAAACATACTAACAGTCATGTAGATGGCACATAAGTTATATATGAGGTCACCAGGAGTCAGAACAAATTTGACAACAACTAATAACACTAGTAAGGAAGGAATCAACATAGCTGTTACTCTGATTAGGACTTTTAGCCTCCAGAACTGTGAAAAAATTAATTTTTGTTCTTTAAAGCTATCCATTTGTGATATTTCCCTTAGAGCAATACCAGGAAACTAAGACAATTGGTGAAGGCGATACAAAGTGGGACTGATCCAGGGCTCTTGTGAAAAAACATGTGGATACTATGGCTTCGCAGCCTTTTGCCTAACAACAAGTATAAATGAACTCCAGATGACTGTTTTCATTCCTTCAAATGTCATTATTTGTTTCTTTTACATGTGAGTGAACAGTCTCAATGTTACATGGAAATGAAGGGACATTCTGTCACAGTTTGCAACTTCACCTTTTCACAGAGGTTTTATTTCATCCATTGTGTTCCTCCTTCATTCTAAAGACGATTTTTCTTTCCTTACTATTTCTTCCCCTGGTTTCATTCCCTGTGCTCTTCTTGTTATATTTCAGCCTTTACAAACAAAAGTTCCTGCTCACAGCTTCCAGAAACATAATATACATTTCTTTAGCCAGGTTATCATGTCAAGGCCTATTGATTCATAATCATGCAAGTTTGACTTGTGGCCACTCACAAGCCTGTGGGTTCAAACACTGGTAAATAGTCCTCTAGGGCTGTGTTGAAATCAATTTGATTGGTCATGAGTAACTTTTTTTAAAAAACAAAATAGAAGAGATCAAAATGGAGCAGAAAATGCAATCATACCTCATTAGTAGCAAAGTAAATATTGTTTCCCATGAAGCATTTATTACAGTACTAGGTCATTTGTGTGTATGTTAGTTTTGTACATGAGAAAATATGATGAGTCACAAAGTAAAATAATGTACCAAAGTCTCATAAATATAATCAATGACATGGAAAAGAATTACTAAGGAAAACTGAGGTCTACCTAAGTTTGTGTTTCCCCAAAGCAGATGCTGAGACAAGGTCTCAGATGCAGATAGTTTGCTTGGAGAGTGATTCCAGGAAACAGAAATGAAGAGGTAGGAAAGTGAGATAGGGAAGAGCAAAAAACCAATGAAATGTGAATTAATGAGCTGATAACCACTGTGGGTTACTGGGTCTTATTCTTGCTCAGGATACTCTGACGAATCATATGGAATGTGCTTCAGAATTATCTCACTAAAACCAAACCAAAAAACCAAAGTCACTGCCCTCCAGTCAAATCTGACTCATAATGAGCCTTTCTTGGGTTTCCAAGATGATATCTCTACAGAAATAGATTGCCCAGTCTGTACAGACAGAAATACAGAAAATTAATACTAAATTGTCAGAAATAGATAACACATTGAACAAGCAAAGGAGTAGTCTTGAATCAATGGAAGGCAGAATTAGTGAGATTGAAGACAAATACTTCAATATTTAGAAAGGGATCAATCAGAAAAAAGATAAAAATAAAATGAAGAAAGCCTAAGGTTCATGTCAGATACTATCAAAAGGAATAACCTACGTGTAAATGAAATTCCAGAACAGAAAGAGACAAATAAAACCACAGAGAAAATTGTCAAAGAATTGTTGGAAGAGAATTTCCCTGATATGATGATAGATAAGAATATATCCATTCAAGAAGTCCAAAGTACCTGAAACAAGATAGACTCCAAAAGAAAATCAACAAGACATTTCATCATCAAATTCACCAAAACCAAAGACAAAGAAAGAATCCTGAAAACTTTATGGGAAAAACAAAAAGTTACCTACAAAGGGAAACCAATAAGACTGAGCTCTGATTTCCCAGCAGAAACCATGCAGGCAAGAAGGCAATGGGATAGTATATATAATACCCTGAAAGAAAAAAATTTCCAACCAAGAATTACATACCTGGAAAAACTGTCCCTCAAATATGATGATGAATTAGGATATTTCCAAATAAGCAGAAATTAAAGGAATTTTTTAAAAGCAGACCAACATTACAAGAGATGCTAAAAGGAGTACTTTGGACAGAGAACCAATAACAGCAAACAACAACTGACCACTAACACACATATGATGATATTACCTAGAAACCAAACCAGTTATAGAAGTATACAAAGTAAATAAATCTACAGGATTGTAAATGGAGCCAGAGACATCGATTGGCAAGTGAGCACAACTACAAACCAAAAAGCAGGGGAAAATTGTATAGTTACAGAACTTCTAAATGGCAAGGAAGTCAAGACAATTATAAGATAAAACAGACTGTTCTAAACTTGGGAAGAAATGATAAATCACAGGGTAACCACAAAGAAAAATGATAAACCTTCATATCAAAATAAAAAAGAGGACAAGCACAAATATTTAGCAAATACTAAAACAATAGCAATGATGGAAGTGATAACACAATTCATAAACAAAATGAGCTCAGCACAGAAAATTATAAGGAACAAAGAAATCACTAACATCACCAAAAAACATGTAACAAAATGACAGCAACAAACTCACACTTGTCAATAGTTACACTGAATTTCAATGGATTAAATGCACCATTCAAGACATGGAAAGTTGCAGACTGAATAAGAAAACATAATCCAACAATATGCTGTCTATAAGACATACACCTTAGAGACAAAGACAAACATAGACTAAAAATCAAAGGTTGGAAAAAGATATACCAGGCAAATGGCAACCATAAAAGAGCAGGACTAGCAATATTAATTTCTGATAAAATTGACTTTAAGACACAAACCACCATACGAGACAAGGAAGGACATTATATAATGATTAAAGGATTGAATGAACAAAAGGACATAGCCATAATAAATATCTACACACTCAATGAAAGAGCCCCAAAATACATAAATCAGACTTTAACAGAATTAAAAAGACAAAGATGACTCCAGAGTTATAGTGTTGTTGTTGTTGTTGTTATGTGCCATCGAGTCGGTCCCGACTCATAGCAACCCCTCCTTGTGTTTCCGAGGCAGTATCACTATGGAAGTAGATTGCCTCATCTTCCTTCCGAGGAGTGGCTAGTGGGTTTGAACCACCAGCCTTCTGGTTAGCAGTCAAGTGCCTTAGGCACTATCTTTAATACGCCACTTTCAATCAAAGATAGAACAACTGGAAAGAAACTCAACAAAAATGCAGAAGAACTAAACAATACAATCTACCAACTTGACCTTACAGACATCTACAGAGCCCTTCTCCCAACAAAAGCACAATATTCATTCTTTTCCAGTGCACATGGAACATTCTCCAGGATAGACCACATGTTAAGTCACAAAGCAAGCCTTGAGATAAATTTTCAAAAAATTGAAATATGCAAAGCATCTTCTCAAATCACCATGCTAAAAATCAGAAATCAACAATAGGAAGATCAACGGACAAAGAGCAAACACATGGAAACTGAATCACACCCTCCTTGAAAATGAGTAGGTAAAGAAGAAATGAATAAATGAAATTAAAAATTCCTTGAATCAAACAAGAATTAAAACACGACATACCAAAATGTTTGAGACACAGCAAAAGCAGTGATCAGAGGGCAGTTTATAGCAATAAATGCACACATCAAAAAAAGAAGAAAGAGCCAAAATCAACACCTTAACCCAACATCTCCAACAATTAGAAAAAGAGCAGCCAAAAAAAAGCTTACAGTCACAAAAAAAAAAAAAAAGAAATAATAAAGATTTGAACAGAAATAAATGAAACAGAAAACAGACAAAAGAAAAAAAACAACAAGACTAGAAGTTGGTTTTTTGAAAGACTAATAAAATTGACAAACCACTGGCAAATTAAACAAAGGAAAAGAGGAAAAGAATACAAATAACACGAATAAGAAATAAATTGGGCAATGTCACAACAGAAACTAAAAGGGTGATATCAGGATACTAAGAAGGACTATACTCCAACAAATTTGAAAATCTAAAAGAAATGGTCGGATTTCTAGAAACATACCACTTACCTAAACTAACACAGACAAGATAGAAAATTTGAATAGACCTATAACAAAATAAGAAACGGAACAGATCACCCAGAGAGTTTCACTGGAGAATCCTACCAAATCTTCAGAGAAGAATTGACACCAATCTTACTCAAACTATTCCAGAACATAGAAAAGGATGGAATCCTCCCAAATTATAACCTTGATCCCAAAACGAGGCAAAGACATCACTGAAAAGGAAAACTACAGACTGGTATTCCTCATGAATATAGATGCAAATATCTTCAACAAAATCTTAGCCAATAGACTCCAACAACATATCAAAAAAGAATACATCATGACCAAGTGGGGTTCATACTAGGCATGAAAGGATAGTTCAACATTAGAAAAACAATCAACATCAGCAGCCATCACATAAATAAAACAAAGAAAAAGAACCACATGGTCATATCAATTGATGCAGAAAAGGCATTTGATAAAATCAAACATTCATTCCTGATAAAAACTCTCAGCAAAATAGGGATACAAGGGACATTCCTCAACATAATAAAGGGCATATATGGAAAACCAATAGCCACATTATTCTCAAAGGAGGGAGACTGAAACCATTCTCCTTGTGAACAGGAACCAGACAAGGATGCCACTAGTATTTAACATTGGATTAAAAGTCCTAGCCAGGGCAATAGGCAAGAAAGGGAAATCAAAGACATCTAAATTGGTAAGTGTGGTAGTTATAATTGTATGTCAACTTGACTGGTCTTGGTTGAGTGGCTGCACAGCTGGTGGTAGTTATTCTCTATGATGAGACTGGCAATCAACTCCATGGTGTGCTCTACCACCATCGGATGTGGTCTGCTTCCTGTATATAAGTAGCAGCTTTGAGAATGATCTCCAGCTCATGGCACGTTTGAACCCTGCATGTAGCCAAATTATTGTTCAGCAGCCTGACACGTTGCCCTGCTGATCTTGGGACTTTCTTAGGACTTGAATCAGTGGCCTGCCATGTGGTTTGGTACTATCAGGACTGTGCCTTTTTACTTGTCAACTTTGGGCTTGTCAGCCTCAGCACCCAGCAGCTGCCCAAGTGAAGAAAATCTTCCAGTTTCAGTGAGCTGGGAGCAGGAGGCACAGCTGAAGCCCAAGGTTGAGGGGCTTTCACCCATTCCCTAGAGCCTGGCACTTTGAACTCAGACTTAAAGCCTCCAAAACCATAAGACAATAAAGTCCTGTTTGTTAAAGTCATCCTATTTGTGGTATATTCCTGTCAGAGCAGCATTAGATAACCAAAACAGTAAGGAAGAAGTAAAACTCTCCCTATTTGCTGATGATATGATCCTATACATAGAAAATCCAAGAGACTCGGCAAGAAAACCACTGGAACTAATTGAGAGATATAGCATAGTGGCAGGATACAAGATCAACATACAAAAATTAGTTGGATTCCTTTACACCAGCAAAGAAATTGCTGAAAAGGAAATAGGGAAATCAACACCATTTACAATAACTACCAACAAAATAAAATACTTGGGAATAAATCTCACTAGGGACAGAAAAGACCTATAAAAAGAAAACTACAAAACACTATTTCAAGAAACTGTAAGAGATCTACATAAATGGAAGAACATACCATGCTCGTGCATAGGAAGATCGAACACTGTGAAAATGTCAATACTACCTAGAGCAATCTATAAATTCAATGCAATCCCAATCCAGACCCCATCAACATTCTTTAAGGATATGGAAAAGCCAACCACTAATTTTATATGGAAAGGAAAGAGACCTCAGATAAATAAAGCACTATTGAAGAAGAACAGAGTAGGAGGTCTCATACTCCCAGATCTCAAAACCTACTATACAGACACAGTAGTCAAAACTGTCTGGTATTGGTATAATGACAGGCACACAGACCAGTGGAACAGAATTGAGAACCCAGAAATAGACCCATCAACCTACGGTCAGCTGATTTTTGAAAAAGGGCTGAAATTCATTACATGGGGAAGTGATGGTCTCTTTAATAAATGGTGCTGGCAAAACTGGATACTCATTTGTAGAAAAATAAAACAAGATCTGTACCTCACACCATACACTAATCTATCTCCAGATGGATCAAAGACTTAAGTGTGAAACCTAAACCTATAAAGTTCCTCAAGGAAAAACTAGGGGCAAATTTAGGGGCCCTAATATATGGAATAAATAGATTATCAAGTATAACCCAAAATGCACAAACAGCAGAAGATAAACTAGATGAATGGGACCTTCTAAAAAATAAATTTTTATGTGCTTCCAAAGACTTCTCCAAAAGAGTCAAAAGAGAACATATTGATTGGGAAAACATATTTGGCAGTAACATATCTGACAAGGGACTTATCTCTAAAATTTGTAGAAAACTCCAACACCTCAACAATAAAAAGACAATCCAATTCAAAAATGGGCAGAAGACATGAATAGACACTTCACCAAAGAGGATATTCAGGTGGCAAGCAAACACATGAAGAAATGTTCATGACCAGTAGGCAGTAGAGAGATGCAAATCAAAACAACAATGAGATACCATCTAGCCCCAGTATTAATAGCAAAGTTCAACAAGACAGAAAATAACAAATACTGGCAAGGATGTGGAGAGACTGGGACTCTCATACAATACATTGCTGGTGGGACTGTAAAATGATACAACCACTGTGGAAAGCAGTATGGCAATTCCATAAAAAGTTGGAATTAGAAATATCATTTGATCCAGCAATCCCATTACTATGTATATATTCTAAACAAGTGAGAGCCAGGACAAAAACAGATATATGCACACCCATGTTCATTGCAGCACTAGTTACAATAGCAAGATGGAAACAACCTAGATGCCCATCAAAAGAAGAATGGATCACCAAACTATGGTACATACACACAATGGAATACTATGCAACATTAAAGAATAATGTAAAGTCTGTAAAACACTGCATAATGCAAATGAACTTGGAGGACATTATGCTAAGTGAAATAAGTCAGTCATAGAATGGCAAATATTGTGTTAGTTCATTATTGTAAAAAGTCAAGGAAAGGTTTATATATGGAAGGAAACTTTGTTGGTTACCAGGGATGGAAGGGGAAAATGAAAATACAAGAATAGAAAAAAAGAGCACACAGAAATGTGCTGGAATCAGGTGGGCCTAGGGGATGAGGGGCAGTGCCTCTCAGATTTCTGCTACCAGGGGCCAAGTGAGGTTATGAAATTTTGAGAAAATATTCATATCTCATTTATTTGCTGAAATGATCTCACAAGGCTCCCTGAAATCCTCACTCACTCTGCTCATACAACCTTTTCTCTAGGAAGACTAAAATTTGGAGTTTTTATATATATCATGACCCATTCATTACTGAAATTAGTTGATATCTTTTAAAGTTTTTTTTTTTCTTTTACTTCTTCAAAGTTAGATATACGTCCAACTCTCATATCTAGTTTGGCACATATTCTGTCATTTCAAATAATTTTCTCTTAACACTATCCACAAAGAGAAATCTCACTTAATTATTCTTACATAGTCTAAGAGTCACAGTACCTCTTATGCTTTTAAGCTCATTTTCTTTTCCACATGCTTTCCTTTTTCCCCAAATGATTACATCCAATTACTCTCCTCTCGGGTGTTTTCATTTCACACATCTTTTATACACTTAGCAAAACCATAGATTGCACTATATTCACCAGCCAATCATCAAAACAGCATTTAAATGAAAGAAAATGTTCGTGGAAGTATATCTTCTGTAGCAACAGAAGCCTGAGATTATTCCTGTTTTAAACCATGTAACTAGATGAAGGGAGGAAAACAAGGTTCATGATTTGAATTCTTTTTAATGATTTTTTTCATTTGTATAACATTTTTACAGTCCACAGAGCTCTTTCTAATGACAGTTGTATGATTTACACATTGTCCTTATTTGACTCAAGAGGAAACTGAGGCTCAAGTGTTAAGCTGTTTTTAAAATTCACAGAGAAAGTGTGTAACAAGACTGAGTTGATAATACAGTCTCCCTTAATCTCAACCAAGTATGCTTTCTGATGTGCATTATACACAACTGTCCTGTTAACTATAGAAATGTTTAGGGTCATATTTTGAGGACTAGCCTCTCACAAGGACTTTACAATTCCATGCCATTTAACTTTCTCTATAGCTGGATATTTTTTATAAATATGTGAACATTTTTAATACAGGTAGTTCCCAGTAATGGTGTATTACTTGCAATAATGGTCACAGTAGTCCTTCACATCCCTGATTGCTTGCGACTTTGTCCTTCATCCCATTATATGTTGTTGTTGTTATTGTTGTTATTGCCGTCGAGTTGGACCCAACTCAAAGTGACCCCTCCTTGGGTTTCTGAGGCAGTATTACTATGGAAGTAGATTGCCCAATCTTCCTTCCTAGGAGTGGCTGGTGGGTTTGAACCACCAGTCTTCTGGTTAGCAGTCAAGTGCCTTAGGCACTATGCCACCAGAGCTCCTCCTACATATACAAAACCAAACCCACTACCCTCAAGTCGGATCTGACTTATAGCAACCCCTCCTTGGGTTTCTGAGGTGGTATCACTACAGAAGTAGATTGCCCAAACTTCCATCCAGGAGTGGCTGGTGAGTTTGAACTGCCAGCCTTCTGGTTAGCACTCAAATCCCTTAGTCACTACACCATCAGAGATCCCCCTCCTATATATATAGAAAGAGAAATTTATTTTACAGAAATGGCTCACAGTTATAGAGGCTGGCAAGTCCCAAGTTTCTGGATCAAACATCAAGCTGAAGGCTTTTTCTGACTCACGGAGCTGCAGGGACTGACAAGCTCCAGGTTAGCAGGCAGTTGACTTTGGTAGATGACAAATCCAAGATCACCAGGCAGAATGGTGATTTGTCCACTCATGGACAATTGTAGGCAGCACAACAGCATCCAGATCCACAGAAAGTTCTCTAATTTTCCCAGGATATCCATATATATATATATTGGAAGCAGGCCAAACCCCTAGGGAAACTCTCTTTCAATGGATTGGCTGCTCCAAGCATATACATCTGATCTCATCATGGAATAACCACATCACAACTGCTTAAACCACTCAGAATCATGGCCCAGCCAAGTTGCCATACAACCCCAAATATCACACTATCCAAGAAGCTGATCTCATTTAACAATAAGATCAGGAAGCTAATTTCTAACATTTCTTCATGGTTCCACCTACCACTCAGGTTAGTGTTGACCATCACATATTAGTGTTTCTTTGTCAATAACGATTTAACTGATGCAAAGCTCTCCTCACGTCCCACCTCCCCATGCTGTTGTCACATAGACATCAATTCTGTGATGTCAGGATCAGCCTAGTAGTGGTAGGAGGAGGAAGAAAGTATATAAATGGATGGTTCCTGGAATTGATTCCCCAGAATACAGGGCATTTGGTGGTCTGTGGCACCATGTAAGGTCTTTTCCCCACTTCCAATTATGGTAGGTTTGGCCATTGTATAACCTTGCTTCCTTCCTATGGCATATAAAATCTATAAAATTATTTTAATACCTTAAATGTATATGAGAAATCTTAGTTAAAAGAACTTGAGTCTTACATAATCACAATCATTTAGGGCTCAGAAAAAAAAAAAAAAAACTACAGTAAACAAAGTCATTTTCTATTATATTGGTACATGGGAAGGTGAATACTGCTAACCAGCTCCTGAGGGCATCTTGTTTTCAGTAAGAACACACACAGTCACATGGCTAAATTCCACTTACTTCATTCAGGACAAGCCTGGGAATTGATCTGGTTTCGTTACTGAAAAGGTAAAATGATCTTAGCAACTGTTCAGCAAGTGAGAGCTACAGAACTTTTACAATGTCATGGCAATTTTTGCAAAGGGTGAATCAAGGATAAAAGTTAGTATTTCACTACCAGATGTAGTTTTGGTTTTCAAAAAAGTAAGAAGGCAGTATTTGAGTGAGTGAATTTAAACCTAAGAATGCTGTTGTCTTTAAGTAAACAATTTCAGGTTGTAGCCTACAGATTGGTAGTAGATACTCATCTTTGAATCAGAGCAAAATTCTAGCCCTGGTCATATGAGAACTTCTTTCTCCATTTTAAGAAACCAAAAAGTTGAGTTCTCTGAAGAAGTTACTGGTCTAAAGAAACAAATAATTCACTTCAGTTTGTTTGTGAAGTGATAAAATGCAGAAAAAGCACAGAATTATACAAATGTAAAAGTGGAAAGACTTTTTCAATAACAATCTATGAATCCTGAAGTTTAAAAGAAATGTCTTGATATTCTTGTATTAGTTGTCAGTTTTATAATACAAAGAAGAACACATTTCTTATGTAACATCCCTATTAGAGTAAAAAATAAAATAAATAATAAAACAAAGCAAAATTCCTTAGGCTAAAACAATTCCTTTACCTCCATTCGTTAAAGTTAGAACTATTTCCTTAAAGAGGAGCAATTGTAGACTGATTCAGAATGCTGCGTATGAAGTACACAAAATTTCATGCTTATGTATGATGGATAGAGAATACATGTTGTTGTTGTTGTTATGTGCCGTCGAGTCAGCCCCGACTCATAGGTACCAAAGATATTCCAAGAAAGGCGTAAAGTTGGTCAATGGCTGTGGCCATTATTACAATCACCTTTGCTCATTACCCAGGAGTCATTTTTCTTTCACTTATTCATTTATTCACTCACTCATTTACTCATTCATTCACTCAAAAATCATTTATTGATGGCAGTTGTACACCAGCAGTGTGATAAGCTCTAAGGATGAAGAGAATGAAAATATATCTCCTGACTTGAAAACTTTCCATTCTTTTATCCCCTACAACCAGTCATGAAAATAGAATTAAATATCTTTTATTTCCATCCTTTCCTTTCCTATACCACAATCAAGTTCATTACTTCACTGTTCAATGATTAAAGTCTATTTCTAATTGGAATTCCTACCTCTGGCCTCTTTCTCTCCACAAATGCTTTTTATTATTGTCATGCTGTCATTAATAGAAAAGGAGCTCTGGTGGTGTAGTGCCTAAGCCATTTGGCTGCTAACCAGAAGGTTGGCAGTTCAAATCCACCAGTGGCTGCATGGAAGGAAGATGGGCAATCTACTTTCATTAAGATATACAGCTTCAGAAAGCCGGTGGCAGTCACTATTTTGGAATCAATTCAACGGCAGTAAATTTGTGGGGTTTTTTTTGGTTTATCCTTAATAAAAGCTTGGTATGTATCAGGCATAGTATTGCACTCCATATTCATTATCTCATTTAATTCTTGTAATAACTCTTCAAGGCAAGAACAATCACTTTCATTTGAAAACTGAAGCTAAGAGGGGATCAATAACTTTCCCCAGGTCACATAGATAGCAGGTAGCATACTGATTCCAAAGTCCATGTTCTTAATCACTAAACCACTGTTCTTCAATACCACTGGTTCTTGATCACATGCTACCTCCTGAGATAGTTGAACATCAACCAATTATTTTTCATACAGTGATCTGTGTTTTCCTTCCAAGTTCTTTTGATCATTAAATATTTTGCCCATAGAATCCTTCAATACCATATATTTATAAAAAATATTTCATTTCTCATCCACAACAATGAAAAAGCCCTTGAGAGCATGTAGCCCTCACAGATGCTTAATAAATACTTGCTGGTTTTGTGGTGCTACACCTGCAGTAGGCACTCAGTAAATAAGTGTTGTATGAGAGTATAAAGTAGTTACACCTCAAAACAATAAGTTTTGTGTGTGGCTCTATATTAAGGCCGGGGCCTGAGGTAGGCAGGCCAGGGCTCAGGAGCTGCTTTGGCCTGTTGTTGTTATGTGCCGTGGAGTCGGACCTGACTCATAGTGACTCTTCCTTGGGTTTCTGAGGCAGTATCACTACAAAAGTAGATTGCCCAATCTTCCTTTCGAGGAGTGGCTGGTGGGTTTGAACCACCAGCCTTCTGGTTAGTAGTCAAGTGCCCTAGGCACTATGCTTCCAGAGCTCCAGTGCCTGAGGTAGTCGGGTGCAGAGGGGTTAGGAACAATTAAGGGAGATGAACTTGTGTGTCAGTTTGTTATGCTGTGGCAGCTTATGAGGCTGTCCTGTGTTGTTATGATGCTGGAGGCTAAGCCCCCATGTTGCAAAATGCAAGCAGGGTTACCCATGGTGGGCAGGTTTCATCAGAACTTCTGGGCTAGCACAGACTTGGAAGAAGGAAGAGGCCATCCACTTCTGAAAAAATTGGCCAGTGAAAATCTTATGAATAGCAGTGAAACATGGTCTGATATATTTCTGGGAAACTTTATGAACAGCCCTGAAATATTGTCCAATATTATGCCAGAAGATGAGTACATCAGGTCAGAAGGCACTCAAAATTTGACTGGGGAAAAGTTGACTTGTGTCAGAGTAGAGACAACTTTAATGATATGAATAGAGTAAAGCTTTCAGGACCTCCATTGGCTGATGTGGCACAACTCAAAATAAGTAGAAACAGATGTAAACATCCATTAATAATTGGAACATGGAATGTAAGAAGTATGAATCTAGGAAAATTGGAAGCTGTTAAAAGTAAAATGGAACCCATAAAGATTGATATCCTTAGGTATTAGTGAGCTGAAATGGACTGTTTTTCACCATTTTGAATCAGACAATCATATGATCTACTACATTAGGAATGATAAATTGAAGAGGAATGATGTGGTATTCATTTTCACAAGAGTGTTTCAAGATATGTCCTAAAGTACAATGGTGTCAGTGATAGGATAATATCCATATGCCTACAAGGAAGACGAGTTAATACTACTATTATTCAAATTTATGCACCAACCACCAAAGCCAAAGGTGAGGAAATTGAAGATTTCTACCAGCTTGTGCAGTCTGAAATGGACTGAATATGCAATTGAGATGTGTTGATTATCACTGGTGACTGGAATGCAAAAGTTGGGAACAAAGAAGATGCAAATCAGTCCATTTCAGCTCACAAATCCCTAGGATATAGATCTTTATGCATTCCATTTCATTTTTGACAGCTTCCAATTTTCCTAGATTCATATTTCATGCATTCTATGTTCCAATTATTAATGGATCTTTGCATCTGCTTTCCAACTGGTAGTTAGAAAATATGACCTTGGAGAAAGAAATGATGCTGGTGATCGCATGATAAAATTTTGCAAGACCAACAACTTATTCATTGAAAATACCTTTTCTCAACAACATAAGCAACAACTATACATGTGGACTTCATGAGATAGAATGCACAGGAATCAGATTGACTACATCTGTAGCAAGAGGTGATGGAGAAGTTCAATATCTTTGGCCAAAACAAGGCCAGGAGCTGATTGTGGAACAGAACATCAACTCATATTCACGTTCAAGTTGAACTTGAAGACAATTAAAACAAGCCATTGAGAGCCAGAATATGACCTTGATAATATTCCTCCTGAATTTAGAGACCATTTAAAGAATAGATTTGATGAATTGAACACCAATGACCGAAAACCAGACAAATTGCCAGATAACATCAACAACATCAGCTGTGAAGAAAGCAAGAGGTGATTAAAAAGACAAGAAAGGAAGAAAAACACAAAATGGATGTCAGAAGAGACTCTGAAATTTGCCTTTGAGCAGAGAGTACCTTAAGCAAATGGAAGAAATGAAAAGATAAAATAGCTGAAAAGAAGATTTCAAAGAGCAGCTCAAGCAGACAAAGCCAATTACTATAATGAAATGTGCAAAGACCTGGAGTTAGAAAACCAAAAGGGAAGAACACATTTGGCATTTCTCAAGCTGAAAGAACTGAAGAAAAAATTAACCCTGGAGTTGCAATATTAAAAGATTCTATGGGCAAAATATTGAATGATGCAGAAAGCATCAAAAGAACATGAAAGGAATACATGGAGTCATTGTACCAAAAAGAACTGGTCAATCTTCATCCATTTCAGCAAGTGGCATATGATCAAGAACCGATGGTATTGAAGGAAGAAGTCGAATCTGCACTGAAAGAATTGGCGAAGAACAAGGCTCCAGGAATTGACGGAATACCCATTGAGATGTTTCAACTAATGGATGCCTTCTGGTGGCACTCACTCAGTTGTGCCAAGAAATTTGGAAGACAGCTACCTGGCCAACTGACTGGAAGAGATCCATATTTCTACCCATTCCAAAGAAAGGTGATCCCACAGAATGTGAAAATTATCAAACAATATAATTAATATCACATGCAAGTAAAATCTTACTGAAGATAATTCAGAAATGGTTGCAGGAGTATATTGACAGAGAGCTTCCAGAAATGCAAGCTGGATTCAGAAGAGGACATGGAATGAGGGATATTATTGCTGATGTCAGAAGGATCTTGGCTCAAAGCAAAGAATTCCAGAAAGATGTTTACTTATGTTTTATTGACTATGAAAAAGCATTCAATTGTGTGGATCATAACAAATTATGGATAACATTGAGAAGAATGAGAATTCCAGAACACTTGATTGTAGTCATTAGGAACCTGTACATAGATCAGGAGGCTGTTCAAATAGAAAAAGGGGACATTGCATGGTTCAAAATCAGGAAAGGAGTATGTCAGGGTTGTATCCGTTCACCATTCTTATTCTACTTGTATGCTGAGCAAATAATCCAAGAAGCTGGGTTATATGGAGAAGAATGTGGCATCAGGATTGGAGGAAGACTCATTAACAACCTGTGATATGCAGTGATACAACTTTGCTAAAATAAGGATGACTTGAAGCACTTACTGATGATGATTAAAGACTATAGTCTGCGGTATGGATTACACCTCAAAAATCCTCACAACTGGTCCAATGAACAGCTTCATGGTAGATAGAGAAAAGATTGAAGTTGTCAAGGATTTCATATTACTTGGTTCTACAATCAACACCAAAGGAAGTAGCAGTCA
>NW_006921713.1:7315462-7320980 GCF_000298275.1 Orycteropus afer afer | reverse complement strand
AACATCAAGCTGGAGGCTTTTCCTGACTCACACAGCTTCAGGAGCTTACAAGCTCAAGGCTGGCAGGCAGTATACTGGCTGTTGATTCCAACGAATGACGAATCCAAGATCTCCAGGCCAAATGGTGGATTGTTCACTCACGGACAGTTGTAGACAGCACAACAAGATCCTGATCCACAGAAAGTGTCTCTTTTCCCAGGAAGTTTATAAATATATTGGAAGCAGGCCACACCCCTAGGGAAACTCCCTTTCAATGGATTGTCTGCTCAAAACATGTACATCGTATCCTATCATGGGAATAACCCACATCACAATTGCTTAAACCACACAGAATTTGGTCCAGCCAAGTTAACACACAGCTCTTACTATCACAGATATCATGGTTCGTAAAGTGGAGAGTCAGTGAAGAAGGGGAAGGCCCTCAACGAGATGGATAGACACAGTGGCTGCAATGATGGGCTCAGGTATAGCAAGGACTGTGAGGCTGGCACAAAATCAGGCAGTATTTTGTTCTGCTATGCATAGGGTGACTATGAGTTGGAGACAACTCAATGGCACCTAACAACAACAACTACTACTACTGAGTAATTACAATGTATGTATCATTCTCCTGCTATATACACTGCCATTGAGTCGGATCTGACTCATAGGGACCCCTTCTTGGATTTCTGAGGTGGTATCTCTATGGAAGTAAATTGCTCAACCTTCCTTCTGAGGAGTGGCTGGCGATTTTGAACTGCCAGCCTTCTGATTAGCAGTCAAATGCTTAGGCACTACACCACCAGAGCTCCTACCTGGTAGCAAATAACCATGGCTGCTGTTCTTTGTCTCCCTGTCCAAGCATTCCACAAAGAACTTAATTTTCCAGGAAGTTACAGGAGTTCTCCAAATCTTTCCCAAGTATTCAGATCAAGGATTATTATGTAAATACCTGCTCTGATCTTTGAGCTGAATAAGATCATGTGCAAGTTTAGCCCCAGAACTTCAGCAAGCTCCAGCATAAAAATGGTACACTTCTCATGCATTAGATCTGGTGGCACAGTGGTAAGGCATTTGGCTGCTAATTAGGTCAGTGGTTCAAACCCATCGCTGCTTCATGTAAGGAAGATGAGGTAATCTATGCCTGTGAGGATTTGCAGCCTTAGAAACCTGATAAGGGTTGCTATGAGTCGGAATCGACTTGATGGCAGTGTCAAGCATTTGGCAGAAATGCAGTCTTGCTATAACTGGGTGGTTATAGATACTAAGGATCCCAACTCTCTCCTCAAACTGCAAGGAATGGGTTTCATCACATCTCCAGTCAAAGCCACTCGCAAGCCTCTTGGCACAAGAGAGCTCCACAGTACACTAACCATGCCTTTCCTACTGACTCCCCCAATGCATAGGAGGAAGGAAGACCATCCAGCATGTCATACACAGACAACTGCCAACTGGCCAGCAATCTCCAGTCCCTCTTCTCATTAGCAGACAAGTCTGGCCTGAGACAAGATAACAACCAGTTTCTAACATGGTTCTTGTCTTTAGGAGTCAGTGGCAGAGCAGTGTTATGGATTGAATTTTGTCCTCAAAATACATGTATTGGACTCTTAACTCCCATACCAGTGGATGAATACTGTGTGGGAATAGGGTTCTCTTTGTTATGTTAATGAGGTCATATCAGTGTAGATTGTACCCTAACAATCTTCTAAGTTATAAAAAGAGCAGAATGAATACAGAAGGAAGCACATAGAGGAGAAGACAAATGATATCTGATGATGGAGGCTGATTAATCTACAAATCCATGAACTCCAAGAATTGCCAACTACTAGAAGCTGAAACAGATAATAGACCTCTTCCTAAAGCCACACTGAATTAGAATGTCTATCCTCTAAACAGTGAGAAAATAAATTTCTGTTCTTTAAAGCTACCCACTTGTGTTATTTCTGTTATAGCTGTACTAGGAAAGTAAGATAAAGCAGGGTCTGTATCTCTACTTTGCTTAAAATAAATATTATATGACTTGATATTGTAAGACTCTAGGCAGAGCCTCATATAGCTTAAGGTAAGCACTATATTTCCTGAAAAAGGGAAGAAACAGAGAAAGTTGAGGCATGTTGGATACATGTTCTCTGGAAAAGAACTGATGATACATGACATTTTGTACTGGCCTTTTCAGTTTTCAAAGTGTTTTCATAAACTTCATATCACTTTAGTGTCTTAACAGTCCTAGGAGATGGTTTGGACAGTATCCCTTATTTTATACACAAGGTGAGAACAGCCCAAAGGCTTATGAATAAGAACAGCCCAGATGCTTATGTCAAGTGAGTCACAGTCAGAGCCAGGGCTAGACGCTCAGCTCAACCTCTCATACTTCTCTAGATATCAGGGACAGTCTCAGAGCTCATCATTCTTTCCCAAGACTGAATAATTTGTAATATACAATTGTTTGGTTTAATTTGGTTGGTTTTTCTTTTTTTGCTTCCATTCCTGTTTTTAATTTGCTCACTTTCTATCTCTTCCCTCCCATACTCACTTGCCTCCTTCCACACACACACAATCTCTCTCCTGCCTTGTTTCACATGCTGTTTCACTGACAGGTTTGCCTGCAAAACATCCTGCTCCACAGCCAACACTGGGAGCTAACAGTTAAAGAGTTATGTCCTCAGACTGCCTGTTGCTTTTTCTCAGGCTTGTTTAGGTGAATTGCTCTCCCCTCTATGGAGGATGGGTGTTAGAGAGGGAGAGGGAAAAGAAGAAATAGCTCCAGAATTAACAATTGGTTCTTACTTAATAACCCCACTAAGGCCCTAAACCATCTCAATTTAACTCTTTAGATTTGTGACATATGAGTTAGTGATGTTTTAAGGGTGACTACCCCTGAGTAAAATGCTTCTGGAGCTCCTGTGTTGTACAAATGGTTAACATGCTCAGTTGCTAATTGAAAGACTGGACATTCAAGTCCACCAAGAAGTGCCTGAGAAGAAAGGTTGGGTGACCCACTTCTGAAAATTCAGCTACTGAAAACCTATGGAGCACATTTCTCCCCTGACACACATGGGGCCACCATGAGTCATAGTTGACTGAATGGCAACTGGTGGTGGTGGTGGTGGTGGTGATGATGAAAATGCTTCCAGTGTTATGATCCTCTAGTCTACCTAACTGGTCAATACCTTGGCATTTAATAAAATGACCACTAACAAAGTTCTCAAGTTACTCCCAAAGATTACTGCCAAGTTGTGGGTGAGAGACATCAAACAGAGGGTGAAATGTGCTAGCTAGCAGCTGTCAGTCTGACCTCTTTGCCTAGCACTAAATTCACGCTTGCACACAAAGCACACGTGAGCAGTGAAAAATGAACAAGGGAAAATCTGAAGGCTAAATTTTCATTCTTCTCAGAGAGAAAAAATGTCCTGAAATTGTCAAAGTGAAGGTTTTACTTTGGTCCTCATTTCCCACCCCACCCCCAACACACACACATCAAAATTGTTCAGTCAACTTTTTTTTTAAATGCATTTTATTGAAATGTAATTTATGTACAGTGAAATACACAAAACTAAAGTGACATGGGTCAATGCATTTTTTTTGCAGTGTTCCCTCCCCTCCCCCCACCAACCCCTACCAACCAACAAAGAAAGTTTCCCTCCATATATAAACCTTTCCTTGACCCTCCACAACAACAAACTAATACTATATTTGTCTTTCTGTGATTGACTTATTTCACTCAGCATAATGTCCTCCAAGTTCATCCATACTGTGTGGTGTTTTGCAGACTCTACTTTATTCTTTAGTGCTGCATGGCATTCCATTATGTGCATGTACTATAGTTTAGTCAACCACTCTTCCGCTGATGGGCACATAGGTTGTTTCCATTTTTTGCTATTGTAAATAGTGTTGTGATGAACATGGGTGTGCATATATCTGTTCCTGTCCTGGTTCTCACCTCTCTAGGATATATACCTGGTAATGGGATTGCTGGGTCAAATGGAATCTCCAATTCCAGCTTTCTAAGGAATCACCATATTGCTTTCCACAGTGGTTATATCCCTTCACAGTCCCACTCGCAGTGTATGAGAGTCACAATCTCTCCACATCCCTGCCAGCATTTGTTATTTTCTGTCTTGGTGAACCTTGCCATCAGTGTTGGGGTGAGATGGTATCTCAATGTTGTTTTGATTTGCATCTCTCTGATGGCCAATGATTGTGAGCATCTCTTCATGTATTAGCTGGCCACCTGAATATCCTCCTTAGTGAAGTGTCAACTCACGTCTTCTGCCCATTTTTCAATTGTATTGTTAGTTCCTTTGGTATTGAGGTGTTGGGGTTTTCTATAAATCTTAGAGATACGTCCCTTGCCAGATATGTAATTATCAGCAAATATGAATTTGCTGCTGTCATTTTTGTTATGTGCTTTTTTGTGGTGTCAATTTCTTTGTTCCATAATTTTCTATGCTGAGCTTGTTTTGTTTGTGAATCGTGTTATCAGTTCCTTTGTTGCTATTGTTTTAGTATTTGCTAAATATTTCTTCTGGTCCTCTTTTTTATTTTGATATGAAGGTTTATCATTTTTCTTTGAGATTACCCTGCAATTTATAGTTTTCTTCCCAAGTTTAGAATAGTCCGTTCTATCTTGTAGCTGTCTTGACATCCCTACCATCTAGGAGTTTTGTAACAACACAGTGTTTTCCCTCTTTTTGGTTTGTAGTTGTCCTCATTTGTCAATTGATGTCTCTGGTTCTCTGTTTACAATCTTCTAGGCTTATTTACTTTTGATACTTCCATTGCTTGGCTGGTTTCTGGGTTATATCATCACGTGTGTTAATGGTCAGTTGTTGTTGGCTGTTGTTGCTTCTCTGTCCAAAGGACTCCCTTTAGCATCTCTTGTAAGGCTGGTCTGGTTTTAACAAATTCCCTTAATTTCAGCTTATCTGGAAATGTCCTAATTTCACCATCATATTTGAGGAACCATTTTGCTGGGTACATAATTCTTGATTGGGAATTTTTCTCTTTCAGGATTTTATATATACCATCCCATTGTCTTCTTGCCTGCCTGGTTTCTGTTGAGAAATTCGAGCTTAGTCTTATTGGTTGCCCTTTGTAGGTAACTTTTCATTTTTCTCATGCTGCTCTCATGATTCTTTCTTTGTCTTTGGTTTTGGTGAGTTTGGTGATGATATGGTTTGGAGATTTTCTTTTGGGGTCTATCCTGTTTGGGGTTCATCGGACTTCCTGAATGGATATATTCTCATCTTTCATCATATCAGGGAAGTTCTCTTCCAACAAATCTTGGACAATTTTCTCAGTGGTTTTATTTTTGCCTTCCTGTTCTCGAATTCCAATGACATATACATTATTCCTTTTGATGGTATCCCACATGAACCTAAGCCTATCTTCATTTTGTTTTGATCTTTTTTTTCTGATTGATCCTTTTCCAGAGAAGTATTCAGGTATTTGTCTTCAATCTCATTAATTCTGTCTTCCATTGCATCAATTCTACTCCTTTGCCCTTGCAATGTGTTATCTATTTCTGACAATTTAGTAT
>NW_006921713.1:7297451-7315242 GCF_000298275.1 Orycteropus afer afer | reverse complement strand
TCAGGGAGTTCCAATGCTGCATCTTCCTCAGGGATGTGTTTTGGGTCTATATCCTGGTCCCTTGTTTATCTTGCTTTGTCTTGCTTCTTTGTGTAGACTATGATGCTCTGTTGTCTCTGAGGCATTGTGACATTTTTGTGTTTATATTTAATTGGTGATTGTATGTTGGAGTGACTTGTCCACAATTTTCATTTTCTTGTTCTGTTTGTATGTTTTCTACACAAGCAGGGTACTATGTTATGTTCCTCTATTCACTAGTTGACAGCACTTATACACTCACCACCTGTATCCTTTCCTGTGTCAGCCTCTTGTATGTCCCTGCCGACCTTGGCAAACAGAGCCTATTCTTAGGTCCCTGGAATCCGAATGAGAATGCTATCACTTTAAAATCCAAAATGGTTGCCACTTATAAACATTCAAAGTGGCTGCACCCTCGGTCACTTTAAATATTCAAAATGGCTGCTGCATGTGAACAATCAAAATGGCTACACCCTCCGGACAACACAAAGTCAACAGCTCAGGTTGTCTCCCTCCTTGCTGTTTCCCTTCCTACTCATAGGCCATCAGTGCAGTCATCCTGCAGGCCTTGGTGACCAGGGCTGAGCTTTAGGTCAATTCTCAGGTCCCAACACCACTTGGAAATATTCAGGCTGTTGGTCCCATCAGAGTAGTTGACAGTCCACAGCTCCAACCGTCTCTGTACTCACTGTTTTCATTCAGGTTTTTCCACTAGTTGGTGCCTAATCCACTTCTGGATAGTTCCTTTCAAAGCTCAGGGCTCCAGGATTATCTTCTGTTTCTCTGTCAATTGGTTTTTCTTTTCTTTGTTGAAGAGGGTCTGTGTCACTAGTCTGCCTATTCCTCCATCTTACCGGAAGTCTGTTCAGGCAACTCTTGCTATGACATACACTTCCACTGAGCTTCCAAAGGGAAAACAAGCAACTTAGACTCCCTGTGTTTCACCTGTAATAAAGATTTCACCAGCTGAACTAGTGTTGCTGTGGAGTCCAACTTATTGCTGTCAGGCTAATAAAAGACTTAATATTGTGAATTAAGTAAATAAACACACCTGACTAACACTATGGCAGCAGATAGCACTGAGAGAAAATGAGAATTGGTACCATTTTTAATGCTAGCTTTCTGATTATAATTGTACTTGAAGACCAACCAGCATGAACAATATAAAGGCAAAGTTAATTTCAGATCCTAAGGTTGCTGCACATTTCTTAGATAATTTAAAATGCAATGTGATCTACATTCATTTTTAAACTGTGTGACAAGGAAACTTGGAGATATCTAAGTAGCTGCTGGGAGGTTCATAGGCCAATGGAAGTTGAGGGAAATTGATCACAGGAGATACTGTACTTTTAAAAAAGTCTTAAACAATGTACCTCATTTCAAGCCAACATTTACTGGTGGCGTAGTGCCTAAGGCATTTGACTGCTAACCAGAAGGCTGGCAGTTCAAACCCATCAGCCACTCCTCAGAAGGAAGATTGGACAATCTATTTCCATAGTGATACCACCTCAGAAACCCAAGGATGGATTGCGACGAGTCAGATCCAACTCTATGGCAGTGAGTTTGGTTTGGTTTTTTGGAATAATATGCCAAGTTTAAAGGATTATCTCATTTATTTATCACAAGAAGCTTGTGAGGTAGATACTATTATTGTTCCCATTTTACAGAAGCCATGCAGAGACTTCATCTTTGCTTAATAATCAGAGAACAATAATCTAGAAGCTATATAGCCTATATTCCATAGAATACAAAGGCCTTTGTGTCCAGTATGGTTCTGTGACTGCACTTAAGAAGGACTGTTGTTGTTGTTGTGTGCCGTCGAGTCAAACCCGACTCATAGCGACCCCTCCTTGGGTTTCCAAGGCAGTATCACTACGGAAGTAGGATTGCCCAACCTTCCTTCCGAGGAGTGGACTAAGTTACCTATATTTGCTTGCTCTCTGTTAGCTCAAAAGACATGTTCTGTTTATGAACAGAAGGAGTTGGACTGTCACCCTAAGTGATCCAATTCATCAGAAGAACAACAAAAATGGGGTTAAGGACAAAAATCAGACGTTAGCCTTCAACTCCTTGTACCTTTAATTTGCATCAATTTTCCTGTCTGTATAACTCTTCCTCTGTATCCCTCTCCCTGGTCTGCAAATTCCTGAAGCTGCTTGTTTGTTGGTAATTATTTTGTAGACATAGGTAAAAGATTCAATGAGTGAGATAACATACTCTGTTCCTCTTCCTGGCTGTTGATCTTCCTTAAGTCTCTTACATTTTTTGTCTGCCCCTACCCAGGGCGGCTGCTTTCTATTGTCCAATTGATTCTGCATTTTAATGAAAAGTGTTATCCTCTTCCCATTCAGCTTAGTATAATTGTTGCCTTGGCAAATCATTATAATTAAATTCAATTTAAAAGTGAGAATCTTTCTACAACCATATGTTAAACCTGCCTTTGGAGAAGAAAGTTGGTATTTTCATTTTATATTAAATGCAAAGGTGTGTAAGGATAAGAGAATTTTAATGAAGGTGGTTAAAGAAACTGGCCTCTTTTTTTAAATGAATAATTGCCACTCACATGTATCTCCAAGGAAATTACTTGACCCTTAAAAAACATTTTCATTAAACAAAATCTATTAAGTGGGCTTCTAGCAAGTGGATTTGGTATAGATACAGAGAAATGAAATAGTAGAGATGGTGAAATAATAAAGTGTTTTCTGTGGATATTTGAAAAGAAACTAAAACATAGGAGGTTTCTATAGAAATATTTGTCATTGTTTGGCTCAGAAGCATCCTTTCTGCCTCCTAAGTATGTTTTGAATTCCTCTGAAAAACCATCTTGTCATTCTCAGTGACAGAATTTGAAAGAATTAGACCCTCCTACTTACTCCAGGGCCAGCCCTCATGGAGTAAGTTAATCAGTGTATCCAGTTGCCCTGGCTATAGTGAGTTGGTTAGAAATCAGAGCCAATAAGATGTTTGCTAGAACTTCTGGGAAGGAGAAAATGTCTTGCTCATCTGCATAAATTACTTAAAGAAGACTTTCTTTTCCTGTAATGTGTGGTTTAAAGACTCAAGATCTAGAACTGCTGCAGCCATTTTGCAATCCAAAAGGGAGATGAAGAGTGGCTGGGGCATCCCTGAGGATCAAGATTTTACTTAAGAAGGCAGAGCAAAGAGAAAGCAATCACTATGTTGACATCATTTGAGCTGTTAGATACAAATAGAGCTGCCTCTAGATTTTTCACCCATGTGTACCCATCTTTATGGCTTAAGCTAATTTAAGTTTTCTGTCACTTGCAACCAAAAGAATCCTGTCTTTCTGGAGAAATGAATTCCCTGGCTATATTGAGGCAAAGTTGATGACCCTAGTCTGTGGAATGCCTATATTACTTGGAGAGTGTATTAGATCAGAGACTGCCTGACCTAGTTGATCATCTGAATCACCTGGAAACTTGGCAAAAAAAAAAAAAAGTTTCCAGGACCAATCTCTGGAAATTATGAGTTAGTTATAATGGGACCAAATAGCATGTATAGTTCTTTCAAACTTGGAGAGCTATGATTATAGGAAATTAGTCTTTTTGTGAAAGTAGGTGATTTGAGAAAAAGTACTAAGATAAAAATTATTAATGAGCTATATGTAAGAGTGGAAGGAGCTCTGGTGGTACTGTGGTTAAAGCATTGGACTGCTAACCAAAAAGTCAGCATTTTGAACCCACCAGCTACTCCACAGGAGAAAGATAAGGTAGTTTGCTTCCATAAAGATTTACAGCCTTGGGGTCACTATAAGTTGGATTGACTCTGTGGCAGTAGGTTTTGTTGGTACACATAAGAGTGGAAGGATCCCTGGTGGCACACTGGTTAAGCACTCAGCTGCTAACCAAAAGGTCAGTGGCTTGAGCTCACGAGTGGCCCCATGAGAGAAAAGACCTAGTGTGAACTGCTTCCGTAAAGATTTCAGCCTAGTAGACCCTGTGGAGCAGTTCTACTTTGTTCTACAGAATTTCCATGAGTCAAAATCGACTTGATGGCACACAACATAAAGAGTGAAGGAAATGTTCAAAGATTTTGGTAGATAAAGGAGGTAAGTTGTATCCTCTTATTCAATTGTCATTTATGTAGAGCCATCTAAAAAGTTGTGTGATAGAACTTGATAGAGGTCATTACAAAGCTATATAAAATAAAATCCATTCATTCAAGAAATGATTTTTATCTGATAGGGAAGTTAAACATGTAGGATTAAAAGTCCATTGCAATCAGTACAAGGCAAGTGCTGAAAAATACTTTGTATAGTCTTTTAGTCTTTAACAGCTTACTAAGCATATTCACACTCATTATATCATTTGATTCTCACAACAACTCTTTGAGATAAGCAGTTACACTTCCTTATTTGGTATAAAGAAACTGAGACTCAAAGTGCGCAAAGATAAATATAAATGAATGTCACTGTGGCATTACATGAGAAGAGAGAAAACTGAAAACTGCTTAAATATCCATCAGTGATGGAGTGGCTAAATATATTATGTTCTTCCATACAAGGGAATGGTAGGCAGCTGTTTAAAACAATGAGGCAAAATTCCTGTAATGGGTAAGATGGAGTAAGCACACTCCACTCTATCTTCCATTAAATCAGGATTGTCAGATTTAGCAAACACAAATACAGATTTCCAGTTGAATGTTAATTTAAGATAAACAGTGAATAATTTTTTTTCAGTATAAGTATGTCCCATGCAATATTTGAGGATTATTGTATACTCAAAAATTATATAAGGCATCCTGCATTTTATCTGGCAACCCTGCACTCAATGCTACTAAAAATCAGGACAGAATGCATGCAGAAGCATCTGAAGATTGAAAAGGAAATGGTAGCAGCTGAACAGAGGAAGGAGAACTCGAATTATGAGCAATCTGGTGGTAAATTTCCTGAGTGGTTGTTTTTCTGTATCTTTTTGTTTTTTCTTTTTTTGAAACAGCAGCCCAAATCCCAACCCAGAGCCATAGGCAAAACACAGAGAACAGGAGCTCCAACAGAAGCCCTTTCTTCCCTTTCTAGGAGCAAGAAATGGGGCACTCTACAGGACTGAGAGAATGCAAGATAGTCCTTGGCTTTCTTTTTCCCTTCCTCTTTCCTTCTTCTTCCTTTGTTCTCTCTCTCTCTCTCCCTCTGTCTTTGTGGTTCTAAAGACTGTGGCTTTATTATGAGTTAAAAGGACCAGAGAGTACTCTGTGCTCACTCTCTTTTGATCACTGTATCTGGAGAAAGCCATGTTATGACCAGCCCTATGAAGAGGCCCATGTCACAAGAAACTGAAGGCTCCTGTCAGCATTCAGGAGTGAGCTCGAAGTATATCCTCAAGACCTAATCAAGCCTCACATGCCTGCAGCCCAGGCTTACCCTTTGATTGCAGTATTGTGAGAGACTCTAAGGCAGAACCACTCAACTAAGTCACTCCCAGATTTCTGCCCCTCAGAATTGTGTTATAATAAATGTTTGCTGTTTTGTTCTTTTAAACTTCTGGGTTTGAGGTAAATTGTTATGGAGCAGTAAATAATCAATATGCCTACCAAGGAAAATGTTTTAGTCTGGACTCTCTAGAGAAGCAAAACCAGTGAATTACATATGCATACATGGAGGCATTTACTTCAATTTGTTCACACAATTGTGAGCAAATAGCTCATGTAATTGTGTTGTTGTTGTTATGTGCCATCGAGATGGACCCAACTCATAGTGACCCCTCCTTGGGTTTCCAAGGCGGTATCACTATGGAAGTAGATTGCCCCATCTTCCTTCAGGAGTGGCTGGTGGGTTTGAACCACCAGCCTTCTGGTTAACAGCCTAGTGCCTTAGGCACTACGCTACCAGAGCTTAGGAATAGTAACAGCTAATATCTATGGAGCTCTGGTAGCATAGTGCCTAAGGCACTTGACTGCTAACCAGAAGGCTGGCGGTTCAAACCCACCAGCCACTCCTTGGAAGGAAGATGGGGCAATCTACTTCCATAGTGATACCACCTCGGAAACCCAAGGAGGGGTCGCTATGAGTAGGGTCCGACTCGATCGCACATAACAACAACAACAACATCTATGGAACATATACTGTGTGTCAGATATAATGCTAAGTGTTTTCCACATAATAATCCATTTAATAAATATATGAGATTAATATTGTTATTGTCCCTATATGCAAATGAAAAAATGGAAACTTAAATGTCACAAAGTAGTAAGTGGCAGAACTGGGACCTAATTTCATGTCTGTCTGACTATAAAGCTATCTTTTGATTAGTGACTGATACAAGTAGGTCTTCTTGTCCTTGATTCATACAGCTCAGGAGATAGCTTGAGCTTCAAAGGTATAAAAAGAGAGCAAATTGTGGTTCAGCAACTTTTCTTCTGGCCTTTGACACAAAGCTTCTATATAATGACTTTTGCCTGAAAACCAAGATAAGCTCCAAACAAAGGTTCCAAATTCCACCTGTGGGCAAGACCCAGTTCCAGTATAACCAAAAAACCCAAACTCACTGCCGTCGAGTCGATTCGACTCATAGCAACCCCTCTTTGGGTTTCCAAAAAAACCAAACTCACTGCTGTCGAGTCGATTCGACTCATAGCAACCCCTCTTTGGGTTTCCCAAAAAAACAAACTCACTGCCGTTGAGTCGATTCGACTCATAGCAACCCCTCTTTGGGTTTCTGAAGCGGTATCTCTATGGAAGTAGATTGCCCAATCTTCCTTTCGAGGAGTATCTTAATTGTCTTCAAGAGGATGAATCAGCAAAAGGACTGATTTTAACCTTTAGGGATCTAGAACGCAAGGCAGGTGCAGGCCCAGAAGTGGTGGAAAAACTTTTCTTTCCCCCCACAATCCCTGCTTTAACAGTCAGTAAGTTAATAGGTGCTGTACAACCTGATAAGTCATAGCATCATTGATTATCAGAACAAAGGAAAGGGCAATGGTCAGTGTTCATCCAGTTAGCCCTTAAAAAAAAGAAAAAACTCACAGCCCTTGAGTCTGATCCGACTCATAGTGGCACCCCTTGGATATCTGAGGCAGTATCACTACGGAAGTAGATTACCCAACCTTCCTTCCAAAGAGCAGCTCGTGGGTTTGAACTGCCAGCCTTCTGGTTAGCAGTCAAATGCCTAAGGCACTACACCTCCAGAGCTCCTAGTTAGCCCTTGGTTCCTAGTATTTGAAACCAAGTAATGCTTTCATGATATCATTGCCATACATCCATAGAAGGAATCACACTTTATCAAGCTCCTTCCCCTTTATTATGTCATTTGATGTTAATAACAGCCCTGTGCAGTGGACAGACAGCTTGTCCTTTACATATGGTTGTGCAAATTGTGAAATGTCCAAGTAGACTGGCTAATGAGGCTAGTGGAGACCGAAATCTAGCCCATAACTGTGGAGGCTGGCAATTACCAAACCTGTGGGTCAGGCAACAGCTGAAGTCCTCTACTGGCTCACATGGCTGAAGGGACTCATATACCCAAAATCTTCAGGTCTGGTGGCTGCTGGCTCACAGGATTGTGGAGATGGGTGAATTTAAAATCTGCAGGTCAGGCAGCAGGCGAGAGATTGCTGTATGTTTACATCCTAAGAACCAGCAGTCAAGAAATGAGAAGAGTACATGGTCAAGAGAGACAACAAACTTTGTCAGAACATCTGTTTATATACTGGAGGCAGGGGCCACCCCTCAAGGAATCTTCCCTTTCAATTGATTGCTGCTCCTATCAAATGGAAGGTGATTATATAGGGTATGCCAAACCATTGAAAATCATACCCTAACTAAGTTGATATGCAACATCAACCATCGCAACAAGCAAGCAAAAAAGCAGTATTCTCCACAGGGCTCGAATAAGATACAGAGTCCCATAACATGCCATTAAAAATGTTAATCCAATGCAAATTATTTGACATATGAAGAATGGAGAAAAATCTCAAAATTCTTCAAGGAAAAAGAAAATCAATAACAAGAAACAACACAATTTTAAAAAATGAGTGAGGGTTTGAAATAACAATCTACCAAAGGAAATATATGGATGTCAACTAAGTACATAAAAAGATGTTCAAGATCATAAGTCATTCTAAAACCTCAAAGCAAACCCATTGCTATTGAGTCAACTCTGACTTATAGAGACCCTACAGGAGCAGAACTGCCCCACAGGGTTCCTAAGGCTATAATCATTATGGAAGCAGACTGCCAAATCATACTCCTACAGAGCAGCTGGTGGGTTCAAACTGCCAACATTTTGGTTAGCAAGATTAGTCATCAGGGAAATATAAATTAACACCACAAAAAGGATACAACTAGAGAGCAAATAAGGAGACAGGTGGCTGAATAGGGAGCTCTGTAGCATTTTCCTAAGGCATTTGACTACTAACCAGAAGGGTGGCAGTTCAAACCCACCAGCCACTCCTCCGAAGGAAGACTGGGCAATCTACTTCTGCAGTGATACTGCCTTGGAAACCCAAGGAGGGGTTGCTATGAGTCAGATCTGACTCTGCGGCAGTAAGTTTTTTTTTTTTTTTCCGGTGACTTAGTATGGGAGTTCCGGTGGTGTAGTGCCTAGAGCGTCTGCTAACCAGAGGGCTGGAGGTTCAAACCCACCAGCCACTCTTTGAAAGGAAGATTGGACAATCTACTTCCGTAGAGATATCACCTTGGAAACCCAAGGAGGGGTTACTATGAGTCAAATCGCCTCAAGGGCAGTGAGCTTGTGGGGTTAGTGCCTAAGGCATTTGACTGCTAACCAGAAGGTTGTCAGTTCAAACCCAAACCCACCAGTCACTCTGCAGAAGGAAGACTGGGCAATCTACTTCTGTAAAGATTTATCACCTCGGAAACTCAAAAGGGGTCGCTATGAGTCATTACTGACTCGATGGAAGTGAGTTGGTTTTTTTGGTTTTTACAAAGCAAATAGTATGGCTCAACTTTTTTTTTTTAATGGCAATATCAAGTGTTTGTGAGGATACTAGATTTATATGGAAGTATTTCATTTTTTATGAAGATAATGTAAATTATATTTTTTAACTTCATTTTCCAATTGTGCATTGCATAATTGTGTTATTATATACCAAAAAAAAAAAAAACCCAAACTCAATGCTGTCAAGTCAGATCCAACTCATAGCGACCCCTCCTTGGGTTTCTAAGGCAGTATTACTACAGAAGTAGACTGTCCAACTGTCTTTCCAAGGAGTGGCTGGTGGGTTTAAACCACCAGCCTTCTGGTTAGCAGTCAAACGCTTTAGGCACCATGTCACCAGAGCGCCCATGGTAATGACCTTATTCAATGTTAACCTTATATCCTGTGATGTTGGAAAACTCATGTTCTAGGAACTTTTTAGTAAATTCCTTAAGAGTTTCTTTGTAGGCAAAATCATGCTGTCTGAAAGAAGCCAGTTTCAAAACATGGCATGCTGTATGGTTCCATTTATATGACATTCTAGAAAAGGCAGAATTATAGAAATGGCTTCCTGAGGTTAGGGATTGGGGAAAGTTTAACTAAAAAAGGAGAGGTACAAGACTATTTTGGGAGTGATATAACTGTTCTCCATTTTGAGTATGGTGGTGGGTTTTATAAATCTATATTAAAATGTTTAAAGTAATAAAAACTATAAAAATGAGGAATGGTATAATATACATTGCTGTTGTTAGGTGCCATTGAGTCGATTCCAACTCATAGTGACCCTATGTACAACAAAACAAAACAATGCCCTGTCCTGCCCCATGCTCACAATTCTTGCTATCCTTGAGCCCATTATTGCAGCCACTGTGTCAATTCATCTCCTTGAGGGTCTTCCCCTTTTTCTCTGACCCTCCACTTTACCAAACATGATATCCTTCTCCAAGGACTAGTCCCTTCTGACCACATGACCAAAGCAGGTAAGACAAAGTCTGGACAGTCTTGCTTATAAGGAGCATTCCAGCTGCACTTCATCAAGGACAGATTTGTTTGTTCTTCTGGCAGTCCATAGTGTTTTCAATTTTTTGTTAACACTACAATTCAAAGACATCAATTCTTCTTCAATCTTCTTTATTCATTGTCTAGCTTTCACATGCACATGAGGCAACTAAAAATGCCATGGCTTGGGTTGGACACACTTTGGACTTCAAAGTGACATCTTTGCTCTTCAACCCTTTAAAGAGTGCTTTTGCAGCAGATTTGTCCAGTGCAATACGATGTCTGATTTCTTGACTGCTGCTTCCATGAGTGTTGTGAATCCAAGTAAAATGAAATCCTTGACAATTTCAATCTTTTCTCCATTTATCATGATGTTGCTTATTAGTCCATGTGATGGTTATGTTTGTATGTCAACTTGGCTGGGCCTGGTTGAGTTGCTGGGCAGCTGGTGGTAGTATTCCCCATGATGAGACTGGCAATCAACTCCATGGTGGGATCTACCACAAGCAGTTTGGGATGTGGTCTGCTTCCTGTACATAAGCAGGAGCTTTGGGAATGGTCTCTAGCCTTTGGGATGCTTGGACCCTGCGTGTAGCTGTGTCATTGCTCAGCAGCCTGCTATGCTCTGCTGACCTTGGGACTTACAATGGACTTAAGTTAATGGCCCGCCGTGTGGTTTGGTAACATCGGGACTGTGCCTTTTTTACTTGTCAACCTTGGGGCTTCTCAGCCTCAGCAGCCAGCAGCTGTCTGAGTGAAGAAATTCCTCTAGCTCCAGTGGGCCGGGAGCAGGAGGCAGAGCTGGACCCCAAGGTTGAGGGGCTTTCATCCAGCCTCTAGAGCCTGGCACTTTGAACTTGGACTTAAAGCCTCCAAATTGTAAGAATAAACTCCTGTTTGTTAAGACCATCCCATTTGTGGTATATATTCTTGTCAGAGCATCACTTGGTAACTAGAACAGTCAAGTTGTGAGGATTTTTGTTTTCTTTATGATTTTACTGCTAACCAGAAGGCTGGCAGTGTAATATACATGGTGTAATTGACTCAATGGCACCTAACAACATTGTTATTGTATATTACACCCACCAGCCACTCCTGAGAAGGAAGGTTGGGTAATCTACTTCTGTAGTGATACCACTTCAAAAGCCCACGGAGGGGTCATTATGAGTCAGATCTGACTCAACGGCAGTGAGTTTGGTTTTGGATGTTGAGGTGTAATCTATACTGAAGACTGTAGTCTTTGATGTTCATCAGTAAGTACTTAAAGTCATCTTCACTTTCAGCAAGGATGGTTGTGTCATCTGCATATTGTAGGTTGTTAATGAGTCTTCCTCCAATCCTGATTCTGTGTTCTTCATATAGTCTGACTTCTCGGATTATTTGCTCAGCATACAGATTGAGTAAGTATAGTGAAACCCTGATGCATGTCCTTCCTGATTTTAAACCATGTAGTAAACCCATGTTCTGTTCCAACAGCAGCCTCTTGGTCTATGAACAGGTTCCTCATGAGCACAATCAAATGTTCTGGAATTCTCATTATTCACAATGTTATCCATAATTTGTTACGAGCCATAGAGTTGAATGCCTTTGCATAGTCAATAAAACACAGGTAAACATCTTTCTGGTATTATTTGCTTTCTGCTAAGATCCATCTGACATCAGTAATGATTTCCCTCATTCCATGTCCTCTTCTGAATCCTGCTCACATTTCTGGAAATTCCCTGTAAATATACTGCTGCAAATGTTTTTGAATTATCTTCAGCAAAATTTTACTTGTGTGTGATATTCTTCAATAGTTTCCACATTCTGTTGGATTACCTTTCTTTGGAATGGGCACAGATATCAATCTCTTCCAATCAGTTGGCCAGATAGCCATCTTCCAAATTTCCTGGCATGGACAAGTAAAGGCCTCCAGAGCTGCATCTGTTTGTTGAAACATATCAGTGGGTATTCCATCAATTCCTGCACCCTTGTTTTTTGCCAATTCTTTCAGTGCAATGTGGATGTCTTTCAATACCACTAGTTCTTGATCATATGCTACCTCTTGAAATGACTGAACATCAACTAATTCTTTTTGGTACAGTGACTTTGTGTATTCTTTCCATCTTCTTTTGATGCTTCCTACATTGTTCAATGTTTTGCCCACAGAATCCTTTCATACTGCAACTTGAGGCTGGAATTTTTTCTTCAGTTCTTTCAGCTTGGGAAATGCTGAGCATGTTCTTCCCTTTTGGTTTTCTAATTCCACGTCTTTGCACATTTCATTACAATACTTTACTTTGTCTTCTCAAGCTGCCCCTTGAAATCTTCTGTTCAACTCATTTATTTCAACATTTCTTCCTTCCATTTTGGCTACTATCCATTCAAGAGCAAGTTTCAGAGTCTCTTCTGACATCTATTCTGGTCTTTTCTCGTCTTTTTAATGATGTTTTGCTTTCTTCATGTTTAATGTTTTTATTGAAGTCCCACACCTCATCTGGTCTTTGGTCTCTGGTGTTCAAAGCATCAAATCTATTCTTTAGACAGTCTTTAAATTCAGGTCAGATATACTCAAAGTCACAGTTTGGCTGTCCAAGTTGTTTTAATTTCCTTCAGCTTCAACTTGAATTTGCATATGAGCAATTGATGGTCTGTTCTACAGTCAGCTCCTGGACTTGTTTTGACTGATGATATTAACCTTCTTCATTGTCTCTGTCCACAGATGTAGTCAATGTGATTTCTGGTGATGTCCACATGTATAGTTGTTGTTTATGTTGTTGAAACAGGTATTTGCAATGAATAAGTCATTAGTCTTGCAAAATTCTATCATGAGATCTCCAGTGTCATTTCTATTACCTAGGCTATGTTTTCCAACTGTGGGTGCATCTTCTTTGCTCCCGACTTTCACATTCCAGTCACAAGCAATAATAAATACATCTTGATTGCATGTTTGGTCAATATCAGACTGCAGAAGTTGGCAAAAATCTTCTATTTCTACATCTTGTGCTTTGGTGGTTTGAATGATCATAGTATTAACTGGTCTGCTCCATAGGTATATGGATATTACCATATCACTGACAGCATTTACTTCAGGATAGATTTTGAAATGTTCCTTTTGATAATGAAAGTGACACCATTCCTCTTTAATTTGTCATTACTGGCACTGTAAACCGTCTGATTGTCTGATTCAAACTGGCCAACACCAATTCATTTCAGCTCATTAATGCCTAGGATATGGATCTTTACTCATTCCATTTTTGACAACTTCCAATTTTCCTAGACTCATACATCTTATGTTCCACATTCCAATTATTGAGTGTTTGCAGCTGTTTCTTCCCATTTTAAGTCATGTCCTTTCAGCAAATGAAGGTCCCAAAAGCTTTACTCCATCTATGTCACTACGGTCAACTCTACTTTGCAAAGACAGCTCTTCCCCAGTAGTATTTTGAGTGCCTTCCAACACGAGGGGCTCTTCTTCTGACACTATATCAGACAATGTTTCATGGCTCTTCAGAAATTTTTCCAGTAACATAACAGATAGTGTTTCACTGCTATTTGTAAGATTTTGAGTGGTCAATTTTTTCAGAAGTGGATTACTCCATCCTTCTTTCCAGTCTGTCGTAGTCTGGAAGTTCCACTGAAACCTGTCTGCCATAAGTGACCCTGCTGATATTTGAAACACTGTTGGCATAGCCTCCAGCTTCATAACAACATGCAAGCCACCACAGTACAATAAACTTAACAAAAGAATGGTGGTAATATATATTGTTTAGTAAAAAAAAAAAAAAAAAAAAAAGTTACAAAATTTGTTTTAAAGTATTTATTTATTATTATAAGCACATGTTTTGTGTGGATGTGTCTATGTGTGTATATACCTGTGTGTTTGTATATATGTCTATATTATGAGGGAATAAAAATATCTTTAAAGATACAAAGCAATTTCTTAACAGAAGTAGAGTTAGAGGACTAGGTATTTCTACTTTTATTAAAATTTTCTATTTGTATTAAATGTGTCACACTGTTTAAATTACAGTTGGAGTGATAAGAGAAACTGAGGTCCTTCTAAATCAAATGTCTTATCCAAGAACATAGAATGAATCATAAGGATTCTAACATATGCCTAATGTTCTTTTCACTAAACCACAGGCAATGAATTAATTCTAAAGAAAGCCAGAAAAAAGAAGACTAGGTGGCTGGAAAAAATTTATAGAGGAAGAGGCATTTTGAGTCATGCCTTAAAGGATAGGAGAGATTTCAAAGGTGGAGATGAAGATCAGTGGAAGTGGATGGAATATCTTCAGTAAAAGAGTAGGGGTAAAAACTAAACAAAGCCTGTTTGAAGAGTTCTGGTTAATTAGGTCAATTATATAGGTATGGATATGACATTAGGAGGAAGCCTGGTTACACTGTAGTTAAAGTGCTTGGCTTCTAATCAAAAGTTTGGTGGTTTGAACCCACTAGCAGCCCTGTGGGAGAAAAGACCTAGTGATCTGCTCCTGTAATGATTATAGCCTAGGAAATCTGATGAGGCAGTCTACTCTATCTTATAGGGTAACTCTGAGTTGGAGTCAACTTGATGGCACACAAGAACATGACATTAGGACAAAATGATGCAGAGATGTTGCAGCCTTGCGAATTATAAAAGATCATGTGGAATTTGGTAAATGGGAATATATTAATAGCCTTCAAAGATGTTCAAAGAAAATGGAGGTGAAAGAAGCCAAAGTACGGTGTGTTTTGGTTATCTAGTGCTGCTCTGACAAGAATATACCACAAATAGGATGGCTAGAACAAACGGGAGTTTATTCTCTTACAGTTTGGAGGCTTTAAGTCTGAGTTCAAAGTGCCAGGCTCTAGCAGCTGTGTGAAAGCCCCTTGACCTTGGGCTTCAGCCCTGCCTCCTGCTCCTGACCCACCAGAGCTAGAGGCTTCTCTTCACTCAGGCAGTTACTGTCTGCTGAGATTAAAAAGCCCAAGGTCAACAAATAAAATGGCACAGTCCTGATGTTACCAAACCACACAGCAGGCCATTAATTCAAGGCTATTGAAAGTCCCAAGATCAGCAGAGCATGACAGTATGCTGAGCAACAGCACTGCTACATGCAGGGTTCAAGCGTGCCATAAGCTAGAGACCATTTCCACAGCTGTTTCCTATATACAGGAAGCAGACCACATACCCAAAGGCAATTCAGCTGTGCACAGTAGATTCTACCATGGAGTTGATTACCAATGTCATCATAGGGAATACTACATCCAGCTGCCCAGCCACTCAACCAGGCCTAACCAAGTTGACACACAAACTTAATCACCACACAGTGGTTAAAGAATGAATGAAGGATGTGTAAATAAGACACAGGTTTATGTTTGGAATGACAAACAATATGACAGGAATTTAACTTAAGGGAAAATATAATCAGTGAAAGTATTTTTAAGGGGTAATGTTTATGACAGAGAAAACTGAGCATGTTTTAGATAGAAAGGAATAAGGGGAATTGAAAAAGAAAAGAAGAAAAACATAGGAGGCAGCGATGATGAAACAAGTGCCTAAAGGATGATGAGGAAAGTAGAGGTAGAGATATAAGTCTTGGCAAAGAGGAGGTATAGCTCCTTTTTGAGACTTTGGTCAAGGCATAAAAGGGATGTTTTGAGGTGATAAAGAAAAAATATAGGAAGTGATATAGCAGATTGTATTACCTCAGGTGGCTGCAACAATATCTGCTATCCCACATGTTCTTCTTACAATTCAATATTTGGCATTTTCATTAAGTTGCTGTTGTTGTTGTTATGTGCCGTCGAGTCGGCCCTGACTCATAGAGACCCCTCCTTGGGTTTCCGAGGCAGTATCACTATGGAAGTAGGATTGCCCAACTTTTCATTAAGAGGTAGGGCTATTCCCTTTTCCCTTGAATATAGGTGGGATTTTGTGACTGCTTCAACAAATAAAGTACAGCAGATATAAAAGGTATGATAAATTAAAAACAAATAAACAAACTGCCATTGAGTTAATTCTGACTGATAGCGACCCCCACTGGGTTTTCAAGGCTGTAAATCTTTACAGAAGTAGACTGCCTTATCTTCCTCCCATGGGGCAGCTGATGGGTTTGAACCACTGACCTTCTGGATAGCAGCCAAATGCTTTACTACTATGTCACCAGAGCTCCTTAAAAGGTATGATAGGGGGTAAGATATAAAAGGAAATACAGGTTCTGTGCTCACTTCGGCAGCATATATACTAAACTGGAACAATACAGAGAAGATTAGCATGGCCCCTGTGCAAGGATGACACGCAAATTCATGAAGCGTTCCATATTTTTAAATTCAGTGCTTAAAAAAGAAAGATTGTCATAAATAAGAAAAGTAATATTAACTCAATGAAAAGGGCATTAAAATTGCTTTGAGCCTTTTGGAGGAATGATTATTTTACTTCCCTGCAGTACAGCACTCTTCAGTATTTATTATTTTCTTGATCCAAGCTAGATTTTATCATTCTCAGAAGTCTTTGGCTATGAGAAATAAGGGTGAAGGGAATATAGCCTTGAGCAAGTGTACTTTCCTATTCATGTTTTTCTTGATATTATTTTGCATACAGTTAATTACACTCATCATGTATTTCATTTAAAACTATGATTTTGTTTTATTTTCAAATTTAACACATTCCCTTCCCTTCTTTCCTATTGTAAAAGTAACTATTTTGCCCCTTGTAATTAATTGGTCACAAGGCAATTTTGAGAGTACACATATTCTTCTTTTCTTTGTACTTTTTCTTCCTAATTTTTCCATTCATTGATAAATAGTACTTGTGGTTATTACTCCTCTGCTGTTAATTAAGCAGTATTTTTCTATTCAAAAAAAAAAAAAAAAAAGGAAATCCAGGTTCTACTTTGCTCACTGTAACACTCACATTTGAAGCCTTGAGCTGCTATTTTATTCAAGTTCAATGACATTGAGTCTACCATGCTATGAGAAAGCCAAACCACATTGAGAGGCCATATATCAGTGCTTCAGTCAGTAATCTTTGTCTTTAATCCTTCTGGCCCATGTATTAGACATGTGAGTGAGTCTTCAGATGATCCCAGGCCCTTGCTATTGAGTCTTTCCAACTAAAACCCCAGCACCCTGGAACAGAAGTAAATCATTCTTACTGTGCCCTTCCAAATGCCTGACTTATAGATAATTAAATAGTTGTTTCATGGCACTAAATTTTGGGGTGGGAAATTTGTCATGCAGCAATAAATGGAAGAGATGGCCTTGATTTATTAGAAAACCACTATTCTGTGTTTAATGTTTGCTATGATGCAGGTTGAGAAATAGAGTAGTATAAAGACGAATCCTGGACTCAAGAATCTTACAATCAGAAGGCAAATTAAGAAATGTATATAACCAACCAAAAAGGTAGAAAATTGGTAGTGGCAATTTTCTAAAAAGAGTTTGCTACTGAGAGTAAGGAAGGTCAGAGTAGAACTAAAATTCTGAGGAGTTGAAGTGCTTGGAATGGAATAAACTATATAGTGAATGTGTTAGGAAGGCAACAAAACAGGACTAAAAAGATTGTTCAATAGCAATGAAGATTCAGCTGGCTTCAGTAGTATGAATTTAGAAAAGGCCATATCAACCTTTTTGGATCATGTCCTCTAGAAACACTTAACAGTTTGGAGAAAAAAGTTGGAAATTCAGCAGTGGGAAAGAATTCAGTTTTATTTGACATTACAGTTATTTGCACATGCCTTAATTTATTTCACAAATATTTATTGAACATTTACTATATGCCAGGAACTATGCACTGATATGCAGTGGTTAAGCACATAGCTGTTAACGGAAAGGTCAGCAGTTCAAATCCACCAGCCACTCTGCAGTAGAAAGATGTGGCAGTCTGCTTCGGTAAAGATTATAGCCTTGGAAAC
>NW_006921713.1:7287111-7297351 GCF_000298275.1 Orycteropus afer afer | reverse complement strand
ATATGGGGCAGTTCTACTCTGTCTGACAGAGTAGCTATGGTTCAGAATCAGCTTAACAGAAACAGCTTTTGTCTTTTTTTTTTTTTTTTTTTTAATGCATGATAGAAAGAAAAGGGGGAAGGTATAACTGGGTATAAAAGTACATTGAAATATGAAGGTTTTGAGGAAATTGTGAATTTTTTCAGGAAGTAACATAGACTTGCCTTTGTATAACTGCATGGAAATGAATAAGAATATCATAAAGAAGAGGAAGTAAGCCTTAGATAAATTAAGGCCTTCCTACATTTGTGAGATTCTATAATTAGAAGTCTGAAATGAGGTCTGGGGGTTGATAAGTACTGCAGGAAGGTCATACCTGAATAATACCTAAAGTTTGGTAACATTAAATTTAACCTTCTCTTGGCTCTGACTTCATTTCTCCTGAAGCACTTGATACACAGTTAGTTTAAGGATGGATATCGGCTAGCAGCAATTTCAACAATAGGTAGTTATGTCCTAAAAGTGTATTTCAAAGTTTAACTCAATTTATTTTCAGGGAATTATGTTTAAACAAGCTGAAAACTGATGTTGCACATGTTTAGAGTTTAAAACATCTGTGGTGGTCTACACACAGAGGGAACAATCCTCACATTATTGTTATTTAAGAATAATCTCACCTGTCCTAGATGAATACAAGCTTATCTCCAGAGACTCCTGGAGCATAATAATGATCATTGGCCCACACTGTAGACTATATTAACTAAAGATAAACAATCCTTTATAATCATGGGTTTGTGAGTTGTTGTAAGGCAAGACACATCAGCCAGCCAGTATAACTTAATTACAATAATTTGATTATTGATTTGTACTTGGATTTGGTGAATCGAGGGGGTTTTGACAGTCTGATCACATAAGTCTACTGTCTTCCCTAATAGTGAGAGGTCAAAGAAGCCTGCACTTGAGATCTCCAGATATTTTAAACACATATCCTCTTTATGCTTTTGCTGTCCTATGTATATCCTTTTCAATAAAACTGTTCCATAAGTATAAAGTATTTGAGTCCTGTGAGTCTTCTCAGCAATCCATAATGGAACACTTAAGGTAATTAATATAATTAACACACAGGGCAAGAAGACGTGGAGAAGATTCTGAGAGGAAAATTCATTTATTTATTCATTGAGTTTTCACTGTTTTCAAAAATCTCACTAGGCAATTGGCAGACAAAAGGGACTTAGGCATGCCCCTTGATTATAAGATGTTCACACTGCAAGAAAAATGCTGTCGTGAAAATGAAAGATCACAACCCATTGTAATAACTGCTGGAAAAGAAGTGTGTAAAAGCAACAGGGAGAGAGTAAATATTTTTGAGGGGGTTGTGAGGGCTTTGAATTTTAGTTTAGTCACTAAAGATAAACAAGCATTATCTAGGAGAAGTGAAAAAGAACAAAGGCAAAAAAGCAGTATGTTCAAAGAAATAGATATGTGATATTTATAAATTTTTATCAATATGGAACTACTTAAATAAATTATAGTAACACTTGTGCAACTGAATGTATATTGTTATTAAAGAGAATAAGAAAATTCTCTAAATATTAAATTAAGAAAAATATCCACCACAAGGTAGTATATATATCTCTAAATCTATAGTCCCAGAACGAGACTATGACCAAAGCAAAAGTCTTGGTCTTCATAACTAAGAAAATGAGGCAGAAGCAATATTTGAAAAACAATTGATGGTAATTTTCTGAAACTGATGAAAGACACAAAGCCAAACATTAAGAAACTTTCTGAACACCAAACAAGATAACTAAATGAAACCATACCCAGGCATGTAATTCTAAAATTGGAAAAATAAAACAGCAAGAACAATTTTCAAAGCAGCCAAAGAAATAAGACTAACATCAAAAGGAGCAAAAATTTGACAGGCATATGACTTTTATAGAGATAATAGAAGCCAGAGGAAATGGAGTTGCTTCTTCAAAGTGTTGAAAGAAAATAAAAGCGACCAAAAATTCTATAGCCAAGAAAATGATCTCTTAAGAATTCAGGTGCAATAAACTCACTGATAACCACTCAGAAATAGCAAAATGAAATCAAGCTAGTAACAGAGAAGGTGAACTAGAATAATAACAAGTACTAATACAAAAGAAGACAAGAAAGGGAAGAAAGAAGCACAGGATAAGTGAAACAAACAAAAAATAGGAGTAAGATGGAATAATAGAATCCAATATATGCACATAATTACATTAAATGTAAATGGACAAAATCATTTAAATTGTTTTTTTTAAAAAAAATAGATGTTTTAGTCTGGATGGAAAAATAAAAATTGTATACTTCTTACAAGAAACACATCTAAAATATAAACATATGTGGTAGCTAGTCACAAAAAATAGCTCTCCAATAATTCCTACCAATATTAATGCCCTTTTGTAGTCTCCTCCCCTTGAATCTGGGCTGGAATTATAACTTACTTAGAACCGATAAAATGCAATGGAAGTGATTCTGTTTGACTTCCAGAGCTAAATCATAAGAGATCTTGCATCTTCTACTTTGATTTCTTGCATCTTTCTAATTTGTGCTCCAGGAAAAGACAGCCACATGTAAGAACCCCAAATACTTTAAAACCACCATGATATGAAAAATCCAAGCTAGCCATGTGGATAGGCCAAATGGAAGAAAGAGAGAGATGTCTATGAGAGACTTCAGGCATGGCAACATGAAAAGCTCAGCAGACCTGCTCCCCAGTAACTGGTGAAAGTAATAAAAAATAAAATAAAATAAAATAAAGTCTCTGGAAATGTCCTAAGGGCACATAGCAAATGAAGAAACATTCACTCAAAAAAAAAAAAGTACTAACACTCAGTTAAAAAATGAGTCTGTGTTATTTGAATTAAGACCAGCTCCCTTTCCCACTTCCTACTTCAATGAGACAGAAACTCCACGCTAACTTGGGAGCTCTAGGGCCTATGGCATTTGACTGGTAACCAGAAGATGTATACCCAAGACCACAGGGCTTCCTCTCCCCAGAATTCCTAGTCAAAAGGCTATCTTCCCGAGAGGGGTAGGAAATCAGCATTTTGCATTCTGCCCTAATGACCAGGGACTAAATTTCAGGTGAGTGCAGCTGAAAAGTAGGGACTCCCTTTTTCCATCCAGCCTCCTCACAGAGACTTTGCCTTGGACACAGCACTGCTAATACTAGGGTCCTGATCATCCTTGCCCCACCCTGTGATACTATAATATATCCTGCAAATATTAATGTTGTTGTTGTTGTTATGTGCTGTTGAGTCAGCCCCAACTCATAGCAAAGATAATAAAATAGGATATTATGAAAACCTTCATGGTAATAAATTGGAAATTTTAGGTTAAATGAATCAATTCCTGAGGGAAAAATTCTTTCCAAGAAAAAATCTGAAAAGACCAAAATCCTTTCCACAAAAACAACACCTTTGAAGATTAATTCAAATTAGCATACACAGAAAAAATGTTGCCAGATTTATAGGCAGTTTTTCCAAAGAACGGAGAAAGAAAATATTTCTCAACTTATTTGAGGTCCACATAAGCCACTGTAAGAAAGAAAAATGGCAAGCTAATAGTGTTCATAAACATAAATATACAAGCCTGAAATAAACAAATTAAACAATGTATGAAAATGATAACATTAAGTAGGGTTTATCCCAGGAATGCAAAGTTTAATGTTTGATGTTCCTAAAGCAAAATTTTAAACATTAATCAATGCAATTCTCATTAATAGAATAAGGAAAATAAAATTGTATAATCATCCCAATAGATAGAAACATATCATTGTATATACTTTCTTTAATAATCATTTATTAATAAACATACTCTTAATAAACTGGGAATAGAAAAGAATTTCCTTAATTTGATAAAATGCATCTTTAAAAAAGGGTATAGCAAGCAAGTTATTTAATGGTAAAGTACCAAATGCTTTACCTCTGAGATTAGAAATAAGGCAATAAAGATATTGCACTTTGTTCTTAAACTAATGCAATGAGGGAAAAAAATTATAGCAGCATGTATACATTTAGAGAAAAAAGAAATGATATTGCCAGCATTTACAAATATGTTTGTGTACCTAGAAAATTAAAGTTATCTACAGATAAATATTTAGAATATAGCAAAGTTACTGAATATATGAAGAATATAGAAAAATCAATTTCATTTATATATACCAGCAACAAACACTAAGAAAAATAAATTTTTAAATAACTTAAATATGTAAAAGCATCAAAGAAATATCGAATACCTAGGAAAAATTTTTTTAAAAAACATATGAAGAACACTATCCAGAAAACCAAAGCATTTCTGAAAGATATTAAACCAAAAAAAATAAAAAAAAAAACCCTACTACCATTGAGTCAATTCTAACCCATAGCAACCTCCATTGGTTTGGTTTTCCAAGGCTGTAAATCTTTACAGAAGTACATTTCCTCATCTTCCTCCCACAAAGCAGCTGGTGAGTTTGAACCATTAACCTTTGGTTAGCAGCCAAATACTTTACCCACTAACCCATCACAGCTCCTTCAAAAGATAGTAAAGAAGGTCTAAATAAATGGAAGGATATATCATGTTCATAGACTTAAAGACATAATGTTGTAAAGATATTAATTCTCTGAAAATTGATTTACAGATTCAAAGAAATGCCAGTAAAAATTCTAACAGGTGGTTTTTTGTAGAAATTAATAACTCAATTCTAAGATTTATATGGAAATACAAAGAACCAAGAATAGCCAATATGCTCTTCAAGAATACAGCTTACCAACAAGTAAAATACTTGAGAATAAAATCTCACTAGGGACACAAAAGAACTGTACAAAGAGAACTACAAAACACTACTTCAAGAAACCATAAGAGATCCACATAAATGGAAGAACATACCATGCTCATGGATAGGAAGATTGAATATTGTGAAAATGTCAATACTACCCAAAGCAATCTATACATTCAATGCAATTCCAATTCAGGATCCCATCAACATTTCTTAAGGATACAGAAAAACCAATCACTAATTTTATATGGAAAAGAAAGAGACCTTGGATAAGTAAAGCACTATTGAAGAAGAACAAAGTAGGATGCCTCACATTCCCAGATCTCAAAACCTACTATTTTGGTTACCAAGTGCCACTCTCTGACAGGCAAATACCACAAATGGGATGATCTGAACAAACCCAAGTTTATTCTCTAACAGCTTGGGAGGCTAGAAGTCTGAGTTCAAACTGCCAGGCTCTAGGAGCTGAGTGAAAGCCCATCGACCTTGGGCTTCAGCTTTGCCTCTTGCTCCCAGCCTAGTGAAGCTGGAGGCTATTCTTCACTCAGGCAGCTGCTGGATGCTGAGGCTGACAAATCCAAGGTAGACAAGTAACAAAGCACAGTCCCAATATTACCAAACAACATGACAGGCCACTGATTCAAGTCCAGAAAAAGTCCCAAGATTAGTATGGTATGGCAGGCTGCTCAACAATGACTTGGGTACATGCAGGGTTCAAGTGTGCCTTATATACAGGAAGCAGCCCACAACCCTAAAGCAGCTACTCAGCTGCTCAAGTAGAATCCCCCATGGAGGTGATTACCAACCTCACCATGGGGAATAACTACATCCAGCTGCCCAGCCATTCAATACCAGGCCCAGCCAAGGTGACACACGACTTTAACTACCGCACCTACTATACAGCCACAGTCAAAACAGCCTGGTACTGGTACAAAAAGAGACACACAGACCAATGGAACAGAATTGAGAACCCAGAAATAGATCCATCAACTGATTTTTTACAAAGGACTAAAATCCATTACATAGGGAAGAAATGGTCTCTTTAACAAATAGTGCTGGCAAAACCAGATATCCATTTGCAGCTAAATGAAACGAGCCTTACCTCACACCATACACAAAAACTAATTCCAGATGGATCAAAGACTTAAATGTGAAACCTAAACTTATAAAATTCCTCAAGGAAAAACTAGGGGCAAATTTAGGGGCTCTAATTTATGGGAGCTCTGGTGGCATAGTGGCTAAGTCACTTGACTGCTAACCAGAAGGCTGGTGGTTCAAACCCACCAGCCACTCCTCGGAAGGAAGATGGGGCAATCTACTTCCATGGTGATACTGCCTTGGAAACCCAAGGAGGGGTCGCTATGAGTTGGGTTCGACTTGACAGCACATAACAACAACAATTTATGGCATAAAATATTGCCATAAGGCATTTGACTGCTAACCAGAAGGCTGGCAGATCAAACCCACCAGCCACTCCTCAGAAGGAAGGTTGGGCAATCTAATTCCGTAGTGACACCACCTCGGAAACCCAAGGAGGGGTTCGCTATGAGTCAAAATTGACTCAATGGCAGGGAGTTTGGTTTTGGTTTTTTGGAATTTATGGCATAAATAGACTGTCAAGCATAATACGAAATGCACAAACTGCAAAAGATAAACTAGATGAAAGGGACCTTCTAAAAATTAGATTTTTCTGTGTTTCAGAAGACTTCTCCAAAAGACTCAAAAGAGAATCTACAGCTTCGGAAAGAAGTATTTGGAAATTACATATCTGACAAGGGATTTATCTCTAAAATTTATAGAAAATTCCAACACCTCAACAATAAAAAGACAATTAAAAAATGGGCAGAACACATGAATAGATACTTCACCAAAGAGGATATAGGCAGCCAACAAACACATGAAGAAATGTTCATGATAATTAGCCATTGTTGTTGTTGTTGTTATGTGCCGTCAAGTTTGCAGTATCACTACGGAAATAGATTGCCCAACCCTCCTTCCGAGCATTAATCATTAGAGAGATGCAAATCAAAACAACAGTGAGATACCATCTTGCAAAGTTCAAAAAGACAGAAAATAACAAATGCTGGTGAGGATGTGGACAGATTGGGACTCTCATACACTGCTGGTGTTGTTGTTGTTGTTGTTATGTGCTATTAAGTTGACCCTGACTCATAGCGACCCCTCCTTGGGTTTCCAAGGCAGTATCACTACAGAAATAGATTGTCCCATCTTTCTTCCAAGGAGTGGCTGGTGGGTTTGAACCACCAGCCTTCTGGTTAGCAGTCAAGTGCCTTAGCCACCATGCTACTAGAGTACAACCACTGTGGAAAGCAGTATGGCGATTCCTTAAAAAGTTGGAAGTAGAAATACCATTTGATCCAGCAATCTCATTACTATATACAACAGCAAAAAGATGCAAACAACCTAAGTGCCCATCAACAGAAGAATGGATAACCAAACGATGGTACATACACACGATGGAATACTATGCAACACTAAAGAATAATGTAGAATCTAAACACCGCATAATGTGGATGAACTTGGAGGGCATTACGCTGAGTGAAATAAATCAATCACAGAAGAACAAATATTGTATTTGTTCATTATTGTAAAAAGTCAAGGAAAGGTTCATATAGGGAAGGAAATTTTCTTTGTTGGTTACCAGGAATGGGAGGGGAGGGGAGGAAACACTGCAAAAAGAAAAAAGAATAAAACTATAGGAGTAGTTCTGGTAGATACCAAGACATTATAAATTTGTACCAAGGAGCTCTCGTGGTGTAGTGGTTAAGGCATTTGGCTCCTAATCAAAAGGTTGGTGGTTCAAACATACCAGCTGCTCCATGGAAGAAAGATGAAGCAGTCTGCTTCCATAAAGATTTACATACAGCCTTGGGAACCCAATAGGGATCACACTATAAGTCAGAATCGAGTTGATGGTACTGAGGTTTTTTGTTGTTGGGTTTTTTGTTTTGTTTTGTTTTTGAGGTATTGGTGCAGGAGTCCCTGGGTAGTGAAAATGATTAATGCATCTCAGTGTTAACTGAAAGATTGGAGGTTAAGTTCACACAGAGGCATCTTAGAAGAATGGCTTGGTGAACTACTTCAGAAAATTCAGCCATTGGAAACCCTATGATACATATGGGGTTTCCATGAGTTGGAGCTGACTTGATGGCAAGTGAATATTTTTTTGGTATTGATGCAAGGATAGAAAAAAAAAACCAATGGGATTAAATGCAGAAACAGAAATGGACCCATATATATATGGATAGTACTGTAGAGAAGTGGGGAGCTCTGGTGATGCAGTGGATAATGCATTTGGCTGATAACCAGGTTGATGGTTCAAATCACCAGCCACTCCACAGGGGAAAGATGAGGCAGTCTTCTCCCCTAAAAATTTAGCCTTGGAAATCCTATGGGGCAGTTTTACTCTGTCCTATAAGATTGTTAAGGAATTCTGTGGCATAGTGCCTAAGGCATTTGACTGCTAAACAAAAGGTTGGTGGTTTAAGCCTGCCAGCCACTCTGCAGAAGGAAGATAGGGCAATCTACTTCCATAAAAATTTACCATCTCAGAAACCCAGTGGGGGTTGCTATGAGTCAGAATTGATTCAATGGCAGTGATTTTGGTTTTGGTTTATAGGGTTGCTACAAATCAAAATCGACTCAATGGCAGTGGGTTTGGATTTTTAGTTTGCAGAGAAGTGAAGAAAACACAGTTTTCTAAATTGTGCTGGAATAATTGGATATCCATATGAAAAATAATTAAATCCAACCTCTCCTCCACACTACAGAAAAATCAATTACAGGAGAATTGTGGACACAATGTAAAAGGCATAACAATACAACTTCTAGAAGATAATAAAAAGTATCTTTATGTCTTTAGTATTGGAAAAGATACTTTAATCAGGACACATGAATCACTATTAATAAAGGAGAAACTTATTAGGTTGGATTAAATTAAAATTAAGGGCTGTTCCACAGTAGTCAAAATAGCATGGTATTGGTACAATGATATAGAGAGACAGACCAATGGAACAGAATAGAAAGTCCAGATATAGACCTATCCATCTATGGACAACTGATCTTTGACAAAGGTCCAAAACCCATTAAATGGGGAAGAGACCACCTCTTTAACAAATGGTGCTGGCAAAACTGGATATTCACCTGCAGAAAAATGAAACAAGATCCATACCTCACACCATACACAAAAAACAAAATCAAGCTGGATCAAAAACTTAAATGTAAAACCCAAAACTATAAAATTATCAAAGATAAAATAGGGGCAAATCTGAGAGTCCTAATTTATGGCATAAATAGACTAGCAAGCATAACCCAGAATGTGCAGGAGATAGAAGAGAAGCTAGATGACTGGGACCTTTTAAAAATTAAATTCTTATGCGCATCGAAACACTTCATCAAAAGGGCAAAAAGAGAACCTACAGATTGGGAGAAAATATTTGCCTATGACATATCTAATAAAGGACTTTTCTCTAAAATCTATAGAAAACTTCAACTCCTCAAAACCAAAAAGACAAATAACCCAATTCACAAATGGACAAGAAACTGAAACAGACACTTCACCAAAGAAGATATACTGGCAGCCAACAAACACATGAGAAATTGCTTATGATCATTAGTCATTAGAGAAATGTAAATCAAAACAACAATGAGATATCATTTCATCGCAGCAATAATAGCAAAGTTCAACAGGTCAGAAAATAACAAATTCTGGCGAGGTTGTGGAGAGATTGGAACTCTTGTGCACTGTAGGTGGGAGTGTAAAATGGTACAACCATTGTGGCAAATGGTATGGTGTTTGCTTAAAAAACTGAAAATAGAAGTACCATTTGATCCAGCAATTTCATTACTAGGAATATATCTTAAAGAAGTGAGAGACAGTGCACGAACAGACATATGTACACTTATGTTCATCACAGCACAATTCACTATAGCAGAGATGGAAACAACCTAAATGCCCATCAGCAGATGAGTGGATAACCAAATTATGGTACATGCACTCAATGGAATACTATGCTGTATTAAAGAACAATGAGGGATACATGAATCATCTCACAACGTGGATGAGCCTGGAGGACATTATACTGAGTGAAATAAGTCAATCACAGAAAGACAAGTACTGTATGTGCCCATTACTGTAAAAAGACAAAGTGTTTGCTTGGGAAAGGGAACTCATTTTGTAGGTTACCAGGGTGGGGAGGGAAGGGAAGGGACTGATTTCAGACTAGTTGGGGCCCATATGCTGACGTGGGTAAAGGGAGGGTAAAGAAAAGAGTCTGTGACCACCATGATAACATTAGGAAATGGGAGGACACCAAATTGTGCACATAAGAGATAGATGACAGATGCTAATACCAACCAATGTGTTCACAATATTGCATTACCATTAACACCAAACACCAGGCTACAGACAAATACATAAACACCTAAGAGGATCAGATAGGGGTCAGTGAA
>NW_006921713.1:7283209-7286512 GCF_000298275.1 Orycteropus afer afer | reverse complement strand
CTCAACCCAGGATGATGCACCCACATACTCTATGGTAATACATCCCTTAGAGCAATAGACCATGGGGCACCAGAGAGGTAATATTCACACTTAGGAAATGCAGGACAAACAGGAGTGCATAACTATGAGGGGCACAGGGGGAGGATTACTGGGCAGGAAGGGAAGGAGAATGGGTTAGGGTTGGGCATGGTAAATGGGGAGTGAAACTAAATGTACCCTTAATGTTGAACATAAAACAAACTCTTAAAATAAAAAACAAATAAATAAATAAAATTAAGGGCTGTTTATCAAATGTACCATTAAGAGAGTGAAAAATAAATCTACAGAGTAGAAAAAAATATTATAAATTGTATCAGTTACATATGATATAAGAAACTCCTGTAACTACAATAAGATGCAATAAGAAAATAAAAAAGACAGCTAGGTAGAAAGAAGAGACTTGAAGAGGTACTTTATAGATGAGGATATCCAAATTGTCATCAAATATGTGAAAATGTACTCAAACTCATTGTACTGTTGTTGTTGTTATGTGCCGTCGAGTCATCTCGACCCCTCCTTGGGTTTCCGAAGCAGTATCTCTATGGAACTAGATTGCACAATCTTCCTTCCAAGGAGTGATTGGTGGGTTTGAACCTCCAACCTTCTGCTTAGCAGTCAAGTGCCTTAGGCGCTACACCACCAGAGCTCCCTCAAACTCATTAGTCATCAAAAAATATAAATTAATTCCACAATGAGATGTTCCTTCACTTGCACCAAAATGACTAATATTTTAGTCTGCTAATTCTAATGTGTTGGCAAGCAGATAGAGCAACTAGAACTCTCATACACTGATGAGGGAATTGTAAACTGGAACAATAACTCTGGAAAAACAATTTGGCAATGTCTACAAAATTAAGAACAAACTTGCTCTTCAGCCCAGCCATTCCATTCTTAAGTATAATAACCAAGGAGAATACATAATATATACACCAAAATACATGAAAAAAGAGTGTGAATAGCCAAAGAATGATCAAATATTGTAAACTGACATTATACAAAAGAAGTGGTTTGTTACTTTTCAAGTTCCAAAATCAGGAAAATTAAGCACAAAGTGAGGAGCTGTTTCTGAATGAAGACTAAAGATGACATGACAACTAAATGCAGCAAAGTGTGATCCTGGATCATATGAATGCCCTTATTAATAATACACAGTCCTGTCTCCTTTCTTAACATATCCACTACCACTGTTTTAATTCAGACCTTCAAGATATTTCATTTGGAAGATGGCAGAATAGGCAGACAAGCTACACAGACCCTCATCAACAAAGAAAAGAGAAACCAATTGACAGAGAAACAGAAGATAATTCTGGAGCCCTGAGCATTGAAAGGAAATATACAGAAGTGGATTAGGCAACAAGTAATAGAAAAACTTGAACAAAAACAGTGAATACAGAGATGGTTGGAGCTGCGGACTGCCAGCTAATCTGATGGGACCAACAGCTTGAATATTTCCAACTGGTGTTGAGACCTGAGAATTGACCTAAACATCAGCCCTGGTTACCAAGGGCTGCAGGGATAACTGTGCTGGTGGCCTATGAGTAGGAAGGGAAACAGCAAGGAGGGAGACAACTTGAGTGGTGGACTTTCAGCTGTCTGGAGGCCACAGCCATTTTGATTGCTTACAAGTAGCAGCCATTTTGGATATTTAAAGTGACTGAGGGCACAGCCATTTTGGATGTTTACAAGTGGTGACCATTTTGGATTTTAAAGTGACAACATTCTCGTTCAGATTGCAAGGACATAAGAATAGGTTCCATTTGACAAGGACAGCAGGGACATACGAGAGGCAGCCAATGGGAAAGGAGGCAGGTGGTGGGTGTGTAAGTGCTGCCAACTAGTGAAGAGAGGAGCACAAAAAGTACTCTGTTTATATAGATAACATACAAACAAAATAAAGAAAATAAAAATCGTGGGCAAGTCACTCCAACATTAAAAAAAAAAAAAAAAAATCACTGCCATCTAGTCAGATCTGACTCATAGTGACCCCTCCTTGGGTTTCTGAGGCAGTATCACTACAGAAGTACATTACCAAACCTTCCTTCCCCAATTAAATACAAACACAAAAATGTCACAATGCCTGAAAGACAACAGCATCACAGTCCACACAGAGAAGCAAGATAAAGCAGGAGAAACAAGGGACAAGTACAGACCCAAAACACATCCCTGAGGAAGACACAGCATTGGAACTCCCTGATAAGGAATTCAAAAGAATTATATTTAGGTACCTTCATCAAATTGAGAGACAGATCAGGAAAACACTGACAAAATTGAGGAAAACACAGAGAAAACCCTACAACAGTTTCAAAAGAAAATACAAGAGTTCTGGAAAGATGGTGGAATAGGAAGAAAGACTGCACAAACTCTCTTCAGCAAAGAAAAGAGGAACCAATTAACACAGATACAGAAGATAATTCTGGACCCCTACGCCTTGAAGGGAAGGATATAGAAGTGGACTAAACTCCAACTGGTGGAAGAATTTTCACGAAAACACCAAAAAAGGAGACATATGGAGCTGCGGTCTGAGAGCGATCAAAGCAGCACAGACAGCTTGGATATTGCCGAGTGGTGGTAGAACCTAAGAATTAACCCAAAAATTGGCCCTGCTAGCCAGGGACTGTATGGAGGACTTCTCTGGTGGCTGGGGAATAAAAGGGGAAGCAGCGAAGAGGAAGACAGGCTGAGCTGTGGACTTTTGTCTGTCTGGAGGGAGCAGCCATTTTGAATGTTTACAAGTGGTTTGATCATTTTGGATATTTAAAGTGACAGCATTCTCTGAAATTCCAGGGACTTAAGAACAGGCTCCACTTGCTGGGAACCCCAAGGACATTCCAGATCCAGACAAGTGGAAAGGTACGACATTCCCCTTGTTACTCTTATACCCCACACCCTTTGGCAAATGGAGGTGCAGCCATCCCTCACTCCCATCCACCTTCTGGGCCAGCAGGAATTCCATCCCTGTCTGTGTGCGCCAATGGAGCCTGGTTGCCCTCACCCACCCTCCCCTAATTTTTTTTTTTCTTTTTTAGGTTTTTCAGTTTATTTGTTTTTGTCTGTTTTAAAACTACTATTATTAGTAATACTTCTGTCCTTTTTCCTATTATTCTTTATTGTTCCTCTCCCAGGTTCTAGTTTTCAGCTTTTATTCTTTTCCCTGTTCCTGGTTGCAATTTTTTTTTTTTTTCTCTTTCTCATGGTTAACCCCATTCCTTGTTTTTCTTTTTATGTTTTTCCCATTTTTTTCTTCATTATTTTCCTTCTCTACCT
>NW_006921713.1:7280066-7282376 GCF_000298275.1 Orycteropus afer afer | reverse complement strand
CAAAGGAGTAGAATTGATGCAATGGAAGACAGAATTAATGAGACTGAAGGCAATACCTGGATACTTCTTTAGAAAGGTACCAATCAGAAAAAAGATGAAAACAAAATGAAGGAAGCCTAAGGTTCATGTTATTTAATCAAAAGGAATAACTTATGTGTCATTGGAATTCCAGAACAGGAAGAGAAAAAGGAAACCATGGAGAAAATTGTCCAACATTATTTGATAGCATTATTCTCAATGGAGAGAGACTGAAATCATTCCCCTTACAAACAGGAACCAGACAAGGATGCCCTCTATCACCACTTCCATTCAACATTGTACTGGAAGTCCTACCCAGGCCCATAAAGCAAGAGAGGGAAATCAAAGGCCTTCCAAATTGGTAAGAAAGAAGTCAAACTATCCCTATTTTCTGATGATATGATTCTCTACCTAGAAAACCCAAGAGACTCAGTCAAAAATCTACTGGAACCAATTGAAAGACTTAGCATCATGGCAGGATACAAGATCAACATCCAAAAATCAGTTGGATTCCTCTACTTCAGCAAAGAGATGGCTGAAAAAGAAATATGGAAATAATACCATTTACAACAGCTACCAACAAAATAAAATACTTGGGAATAAATCTTACCAGTGACAAAAAAGACCTGTAGAAAGAAAACTATAACTAACTACTTCAAGAAACCATAAGAGATCTACATAAATGAAAGAACATCCCATACTTGTGGATAGGAAGATTGCTTCTACCCAAAGCAATCTATACATTCAATGCTATCCCAATCCAGATCCCATCAACATTTTTGAAGGATATGGAAAAAACAGTAACTAACTTTATATGGAAAGGAAAGAGACCTTGGATAAGCAAAACACTATTGAAAAAGAAGAAAGTAGGAGGTCTCACACAGCTGGAACTCAAAACCTACTATACAGCCACAGTAGTCAAAACTGCCTGGTACTAGTATAATGACAGACACATAGACCAATGGAATAGAATTAAGAACCCAGAAATAGCTCCATCAACCTATGGTCAGCTGATCTTTGACAAATGGCTGAAATCCCTTTAATGGCAAAGAGAGTTTTTGTTTAATAAATGGTGCTGGCAAAACTGGAGATCCATTTGCAGAAAAATGAAACAAGATCTGTACCTCACACCATACACAAAAACTACCTTCAGATGGATCGAAGACTTAAATGTGAAACCTAAAACTGTAAAGTTCCTCAAGGAAAAACTAGGGGCAAATTTAGGGGCCCTAATATATGGCATAAATAGATTATCAAGTATAACCCAAAATGCACAAACAGCAGAAGAGAAACTAAATGAATGGGACCCTCTAAAAATGAAATTTTTATGTGTTTCCAAAGACTTCTCCAAAAGAGTCAAAAGAGAAGCTACAGATTGGGAAAAAATATTTGGCAATGACATATCTGACAAGGTACGTATCTCTAGAATTTATAGAAAACTCCAACACCTCCATAACAAAAAGACAAATAACCCAATTAAAAAATGGGCAGAAGACATGAATAGACACTTCACCAAGGAGGATATTCAGATCGCCAACAAACATATGAAGAAATGCTCACGATCTAATGATTAGAACCATTAGAAAGATGCAAATCAAAACAACAATGAGATAACATCTTGCCCCAGCACTAGTAGCAAAGTTCAATAAGACTGAAAATAACAAATGCTGGCGAAGATGTGGAGAGATTGGGACTCTCACACACTGCTGGTGGGATTGTAATATGGTACCACCACTGTGGAAAGCAATATGGTGATTCCTTAAAAAGGATTCCTTTAAGAAAACTGAGAGCCATGACAAGAACAGACATATGCACACCCATGTTCATCACATCACAATTTATAATAGCAAAAAGATGGAAACAACCTAGGTGTGCATCAACTGAAGAACAGATAACCAAAATATGGTGCATACACACAGTGGAATACTATGCAACCCTAAAGAATAACCTAGAATCTGCAAAACACCGTATAACATGAATGAACTTGGAGGACATTATGCTGAGTGAAATAAGTCAATCACAGAAGGACAAATATTGTATTAGTCCGTTATTGTAAAATTCAAAGAAAGGTTTATCTATGGAAGGAAATTTTCTTTGGTTACCAGGGGTGGAAGGGGAAGGGAGGGAACACTGTTAGATAGGTAGAGATAAGTATTGATTTGGGTGAAGAGAAGGGCAATGTACCAAATGTGAGTGATCAACATGGTGTCATTGAGGAAGAGGAAGACATAAAGAGGTACATGGGAGATACAGACAACAAAGATGAATCCTTTTGCACATACAGTACTGTGT
>NW_006921713.1:7273762-7277846 GCF_000298275.1 Orycteropus afer afer | reverse complement strand
AAGGAAGTGATAACAGGATTCATAAACAAAATGAGCTCAGTCCAGAAGATTATATGGAACAAAGAAATCAACACCATGAAAAAGCACATAACAAAATGACAGCAACAAATTCATACTTGTTGATAATGACATATTTGACAAGGGACTTATCTCTAAAATTTATAGAAAACTCCAACACCTCAACAACAAAAATATTAACAATCCAATTCAAAAATGGGCAGAAGACATGAATAGCCACTTCACCAAAAACGATATTCAGGCAGCCAGCAAATACATGAAGAAATGCTCACAATCGTTAGCTATCAGAGAGATGCAAATCAAAACAATGAGATACCATCTCACCCCAGCACAATGGCAAAGTTCAAGACAGAAAATAACAAATGCTGGCAAGGACGTGGAGAGACTGGGCCTCTCATACACTGCTGGTGGGACTGTAAAATGATACAACCACTATGGAAAACAGTATGGTGATTCCTTAAAAAGCTGAAATTAGAAATACCATTTGACCCAGCAATCCCATTGTTGTTATTGTTTTTTGTTGTTGTTGTTGTTGTTATATGCCGTAAAGTCAGACCCGATCATAGTGACCCCTCCTTGGGTTGCTGAGGCATTATCACTATGGAAGTAGATTGCTCAACCTTCCTTCCTAGGAGTAGCTGGTGGGTTTGAACCGCCAGCCTTCTGGCTAGCAGTCAAGTGCCTTAGGCACTATGCTACCAGAGCTCCCAGCAATCCCATTACTCAGTATATATCCTAAAGAAGTGAGAGCCAGAGCAAGAACAGATATATATGCACACCCATGTTCATCACAGTACTATTTACAATAGCAAAAAGATGGAAACAACCTCGGTGCCCATCAACAGAAGAATGGATAATACTATGGTACATACACACAATGGAATACTATGCAACACTAATGAATAATGTAGAATTTGCAAAAGACCACATAACGTGGATGAACTTGGAAGACATTTTGCTGAGTGAAATAAGTCAATCACAGGAGGACAAATATAGTATTAGTTCATTATTGAAAAAAAGTCAAGGAAAGGTTTATATATGGAAGGAATCTTTCTTTGTTGGTTACTAGGGGTGGGAGGGGAGGGGACACTGCGAAAAAAAATGCATTGACCCATGTCACTTTAGTTGTGTGTATTTCACTATACATAAATTATATTTCAATAAAATATTTCATTTGAACAAGCAAAGCAGATTTCTAAATTTTCCCTTTGAAGGCTAAGGTGCACCTGACTCAAGCCATAATATTTTGAATCCACTCATATGCATGCAAAAGCTGGACAATGAATAAGGAAGACTGCGGAAGAATTAATGTGTTTGAATTAGTGTTACATAGAATATTGAATATACCATGGACTGCTGGAAAAATGAACAAATCTGTCTTGGAAGAAGTACAGCCAAATGCTCCTCAGAAGTGAAAACGGCCAGACTTCATCTCTCACACTTTGGTCATATTATCAGATGGAACTATTCCCTGCAGAAGGATATCATGCTTGGTAAAGTAGAGGATCAATGAAAAAGAAGAAGACCCTCAACAAGAAGAATTGACACAGTGGTTGTAACAATGGGCTCAAGCAAAGTAACGATTATAAAGAGGGAGCAGGACTGGGCAGTGTTTCATTCTGTTTTACATTGGGTCACTAAGGGTCAGAATGAATTCAACAGTACCTAACAACAACATGTGTTAAAGTGGTTTGTAATGGAACAATATAACTGATAAAATTCCCTTTCTGAACACCCCTTCCTAAACCTTGAGTCTTTCTGGAAAGCTAAAATAGTAGTAGGTATGAAATTCAACAACATATGTTCTAATTTGTAAAACTAACCAGGGCAAGGTCTAGTTTAGTGAGGCACCTGCCTCAGAAGCAAAATTTAAGGGATGCCTAAAAACTCAGTGTTGTTTTTGTGAGCCTTCAAATTGATTTCAACTCATACTGACTGCATAGGACAGAGTGGAACTGCTCCATAGAGTTTCTTAGGCTATAATCTTTATAGGAGCAGATCACCATGTCTTTTCTCCTGCAGAGCCACTGGTGAGTTTGAACCACTGACTTTGATTAGTGGCCAAATGCCTAGCCATTTCACCACCTTCACTCCTTAAAAAAAAAAAAAAAGAAAGAAAGAAAGAAAAACCTCAGCAGTCAAAACTCACTGCTGTCAAGTGGATTCGACTCATAGTGATGCCTCCTTGAGTTTCCAAAGCAGTATCTCTATGGAAGTAGATTGCCCAATCTTCCTTCCGAGGAGTGGCTGGTGGCTTTGAACTGCCAGCCTTCTGGTTAGCAGTCAAATGCCTTAAGCTCTATGCCACCAGAGCTCCCTAATATTTTAATGCAACATTTTTTAAAAAAACCAAAATTCATGAAAAATCCATAATGAACAAAGTATCGAAATTTTAAATGTGACTAAATCATACAACAATACAATTTCTATTTAACATCTGAGATAAACATAGGAGTAATAGGACTGGGTCAAAAAATCTTTTAAGTAAATGTTAAAGGTGCAATTGAAAGAATTGATTATTTATTTCTCAGACTATCTAACATGAAACACTTGCTTTATAACAATAAATGGATGTTTCACTAGAAAATGCCATTTACAAATTACCTTTTTCCCCACCACCTGATTGATGAACCTCACAAGTGCATCAATGAAGGAACAGAAAGGGCAGCTGTTGAAATTAGTTACAGATGGAGTTTGTGGTGCTAGTAAAAATCAACTTAAATTTAGACAGTGCTTTTAGCTTCAAAATTACAAAGATGAGACTACATTAAAGAACCTGTTATAAGAGACTAATAAAATATGCTATTTTTCAAACTCTATAATCAAATGTTTTTAATGGTCCCACCATATTTTTACTAACATTAAAATAAAATCTCAAAAAGCTACCCCTGATCATTTTCCCTAACTGGATTTGAAAGCAAACTATTGGGGAAACTGTATTTATTATGCAATACATTTTTCCTCAATGCAGCCTCCTACGTGTGTGGACAATTATTGAAATTTTAATTTCTCAATTGAATAGTCTTAGGCCCTGCCTATGCTCATGAAGTGAAAGGCTGGGTTCTTAACCATCAGGGTTCTTAAGTGAGATCTTCAATAATGGATAAGAAATCACCACTCATCAACTCAGCCAGAATGAAATATATCAAGATAATATATAAATAAAGAAAGGAAGTTCAAATGCATTAAACTGGAAAAAAAAATTTAACTTTATGATATTATATTCTTTTGCAAGTTGAAGTATTATAACATTGGATGCTCTATAAGTAAAACTAATTATTCTTTCAAAGCCACCTTTCATACATGATGTTTATATGGTGTATGCATCAATATTACTGATAGCTATGTGACCTATTTGATTAAAATGAGGAAGAAGAATATTCTCCTTGTACGGGAAAAGGGAAACAAATTTAGAAATTAACAAATATAGTACATATTAGGCGAAGTGAGTTGACCAAAGTTACAAAGATATGGGAGAGTCTTGATTCAAATCCAAGTCTCTTCTGGATTCAGTCTCATACTCTTCCTACCCCAGCACACAGAATCTCTGAAAGGGAAAAGAAAATTATTCCTGTTCCTCCACCTTAGAGTCCAGCTAAGATTCTGACTTATTTTGTTTTGTTTTGTTTTGTTGCAGTGTGAGGGGTGTGATGGTGATCGAGGACAATTTGGTAGATTAACTGCATGGATGGGCCCATTTCTTCACCTCTCCTGTATCTATGCCACTTTGCCATGTGACTCTACAGTTCTCAAGGTTCAGCCACGTAACTTACTTTGACTAACAGGGAGGTAGCATTTTGTGATGTGCATAGAGCCTTGAGAAAGAACTTTTGCTCATCCACACCTGCTATTGCCACAAGAATGTGCCTAGGCTAGGCTGCTGGAACATGAAAGTCTCATGGCCCAGTCACCAGGCAACAGCTGAGATCACAAGAAATGGCCAGTCAAGGGATCTTAAAAGCTAGCAAGCTGCCATCTAGATGCAACAATGGGTGTCTCCTCGTCAAGAAGAAAGAAGAAAACCAAATGAATGGAAACAATCAGTCCTAGCGACTGGTACACCATC
>NW_006921713.1:7264866-7273312 GCF_000298275.1 Orycteropus afer afer | reverse complement strand
GTAAATTTTGGTCAATGACATGAGACAAAGTATATGTGAACTGCTGTATGAAAAGTGAATTTACTCTGTAAATCTTCACCCAAATCAAAATAAAATTTAAAAAAAAAAGAAATGGCCAGTCAAGCAGTCTCTGGCCATGGACTTATGGGTTAAGTGAATGACCACTGACACAGGAGACTGAGTTTCAGGGTAATTTGTTACACACAGAGGTTTTCAGAATGCAAAGTGAATCCCCAACCAAATTTGAAAACAATCAGAAAATGTTAATACCTAAACTTAAAGTGACCCCTCTTGGGTTTCCAAGGTGGTAAATTTTTATGGAAGTAGATTACCCAGTCTTCCTTCCACAGAGTAGCTGGTGAGTTTCAACTGCTAACCTTCTGGTTAGCAGTCAAATACCTTAGGCCCTATACCACCAGAGCTCCTTAAACTTAAAGCAAGAAGCTCTGGTAGCATAGTGGTTAAAACACTCAGCTACTAACACAAGTGTTGGCAGTTCAAACTCATCAGATGCTCTTCAGAAGAAAGATGAGGCAGTCTACTTCCATAAAAATTTACAGCCTTGTAAACCCTATGGAGCAGTTCAACTCTGTCCTACAGGGTGGCTATGAGCCAGAATCAACTTGATGGCAGTGGGTTTGGTTTGGGTAAACTTAAAGCAAGGGAAACCAATAGAAAATACCTGAAAAATGCCCGTACTTTCTGGCACTCTTTGAGTAACAAGAATGATATTAGGGCCAGTTTCTAATCCTGTCATTAAAATTGGACCTCTTAGCTTAAATTCCCACCTTGTCATGAGTAGTGGAAAAGAAATTATTTCTCATCCATAAGTTTATATAATCCCTGATGACCAATAATATAAGGAGAATTTTAAGTAGATTCCCAAAGAAGAAACACTGGAGCATCTTCTCATTTGATGATAATTCCTGCCTTTGATAACATAAAGCGTACACCCAAGACATACTTTTCTTCTTTCACAATAAGGATAACAAGAATCACAAAGTAAGCAAAAGGTATCTTAATGAAAAGAAAACACAGTACACATGTTTTAATTAATGGTGATGGAAAACCTACCATGGGCCAAACATGAGGTAGACAGCATGTGAGATGAAGGGGGAAAAAGATCAGTGAGCTATGATTCGAGAGCGCAAGACGATATGGTCTATGGGGGAAGAAAGATGTATAAACCACCAACTGTAGCACAGGTCAAATGCAGCAAGTATTTAATCAGGTTGCAAGATATGGAGGATATAGAATACCTAACCAAACCTATACAGATATTTGAAGAGGAGGGGGAAAAAAAAGAGGAAAAGAGGGGAACTATTTAAAATTTTTTAAATGAGAATATTGAATCTTGTTTAAATGACACCTAATTTTTCATTACCCACCAGCCACTCCTCGGAAGGAAGGTTGGGCAATCTACTTCCATAGTGATATCTCCTCGGAAACCCAAGAAGGGGTTGCTATGAGTCAGGTCTGACCTGATGGCACATAACAACACGAACAACAGTTCTTCATTGCATTATATGTATCTCGCTTTCTATAAAAGTAAGATAAAATGCATTAAAAATAAATCTGAATTATAATTGTTTTCATGTCTAGGTCTCCCCACAATGGAATTACATGAAGTTTAGGTAAGAAATAGTTTATTCAATTTTTCAGGAGAGAAATTTTTTTTAAACAGTCCCTCTTTGCCCAAGATTGTGCACTCTGTAAGGGAAGAAGATGTGCATTTTATTCTGTATTTCCAATTCCCAACAAAGCATAGCAGGTGAACAATATTAAAATCCCTAATGAGAGAACCCATACCTCACTATATAAAGCCCTATACTAAGGATCCGTGGTGGCTCAATGGTTAAGCACTTAGCTGCTAACTGAAAGGTTGGCAGTTCAAACTCACCAATGACTCTACAGAAAAGACCTAGGTATCTGCTCTTGTAAAAATTATAGCCTATGATAGCCCATGAGGGAGTTCTACCCTGGTATATATGAGTCCGAATTGACTCAACAGCACACAACAATAATTACATAAAGCCTTGTAACTTGTATAAGGCCTTAACTTATAAATTAGGTATCTTAAAAGCCCTGGTTAAGTCTGTGGTTTAAAATGCAGATTCCACTTCTGCACAAAAACACAAGTATAACTTATAATAAGGTTCCTAGGTAACCTCTTCCCATCCTTCCTCACAAAAAAAGCCATTAAAGTAGCTGCAACACAGCCTTGTGTTAGACAAATAGCACCATGAAACCTATCTACTCAATTTCTAACATCTCTCTCTACTAGCACTTGGATTAGATGCCTGCTTCTGACACTTCTTTCCTAGTTCCATCTACTGAATAGTACAGGACTTTCCTAAATTGAATCCACTCTTAATAGGCCCAAGGTATAGAGAAGGGATGTGGCACGAGGACTGGCCTTATTAACTTGCTCATTTTTTCACTGAACTAATGTTCTTGAATGTATAATATTGTTATTAACTATTTGTTGTTGTTGTTGTTATGTGCCATCAAGTCGGACCCGACTCATAGAGACCCCTCCTTGAGTTGCCAAGGCAGTATTACTATGGAAGTAGATTGCCCAACCTTCCTTCCGAGGAGTGGCTGGTGGGTTTGAACTGCCAGCCTTCTGGTTAGCAGTCAAGTGCCTTAGGTACTATGCTATCAGAGCTCCCTTATTAACTATTAGAGTTGGGAATAGAATAGTAAATAAAGCAATCATGGTCCCTGGTTTCATGGAGCTCATATTCTGGCTGGAGAGAAAATTTTTTAAAAGTAAATTTTAAAATCTCAAGTTGTAACTATAAGGGAGACTAGCAAAATTCTGGGCCTAAGGCTACAAATGGGGACTTACTTTAGCTCCAGTGCTCAGGAAAGGTCCCTCTGAGGAGGCAGCATTTAGGCTGAGTCCTTGTCAGATAGAATACAAAGGAACCAAACAGACTACATCTGTGGAAAGAGATGATGGAAAAGCTCAGTATTGTCCATCATAACAAGGCCAGGGGCTGACAGCAGAACAGACCATCACTTGCTCATATGCAAGTTTAAGTTGAAACTGAAGAAAATTAAAATAAGTCCACAAGAGCAAAAAGATGACCTTGAGTATATCCCACATCAATTTGGAGACCATCTGAAGAATATATTTGATGTACTGAACACTAGTGACCAAAGACCAGATGAGTTATGGGATGGCATCAAGGACATTATATATGAAGAAAGCAAAAGGTCATTTAAAAGACAAGAAAGGAAGAAAAGATGAAAATGGATGTCAGAAGAGACACCGAAACTTGTTCTTGAAAGGAGAGTAGCCAAAGTGAATGGAAGAAATTATGAAATAAAAGAGCTGAACAGAAAATATAAAAGGGCAGCTCAAGAAGACAAAGTAAAGTATTTTATAATGAAATGTGCAAAGACCTGGAGTTGGAAAATCGAAGTGAAAGGACACACTTGACATTTTTCAAGCTGAAAGAACTAAAGAAAAAATTCAAAGTTCAAATTGCCATACTGAAGGATTCTGTGGGCAAAATACTAAACAGTGCAGGAAGCATCAAAAGAAGATGGAAGGGACTTTTGGCTAGATGGTGGAACAGGCAGACAAGCTACACAGAAACTCTATAACAAAGAATCGATAAACCAATTGAAACAGATACAGAAGATAATCCTGGAACCCTGAGCTTTGAAAGGAAGGATAAAGAAGTGGATTAAATACTGACTAGTAGAAGAATCTGAATGAAAACAGTGAATAAGGAGACAAAAGGAGCCACAGACTGTCAGCTGTTCTGATAGACCAGCCAATTAGAATATTTACAAGTGGCGTTCCGATACAGGTGACAACCTAAATATCAGCTCTGTTTGTTGGGGACTGCATGGGCAATCACACTGGTAGCTGACAACTAGAAAAGAAAACAGTAAATAAGGACATAAACAAAGCTGTGGACTGTCAGCTGTCCTGACGGTGCAGCTATTTTGAACATTTGCAAACAGCACAGCCATTTTGAATATTTACAAGTGACTTTCTGATCCAGATAACAACCTAAGAATAGGCTCCACTTGCTGAGGACAGCCTGGGCAACAGCACTGAAGGTTGATGACTAGAAAGATGTGATATTACTACTGTTACCCTTGTACCCCACACCTTCTTGGTAAATAGAGGTGTGGTAGTTAAGTTTGTGCGACAACTTGTCTTGGCCCGGGTGAGTGACTGGGCAGCTGGATGTAGTATTCCCCATGATGAGACTGGCAATCAACTCCATGGTGGGATCTACCACAAGCAAGTGAGTAGCTGCCTTTGGGACGTAGTCTGCTTCTTGTATATGAGGAGAAGCCTTGGGAATGGTCTCTAACCTATGGCATGCTTGTCCCCTGCATGAAGCCGTGTCATTACTCAGCAGCCTACTATGCTCTGCCGACATTGGGACTTACAATGGACTTAAGTTAATGGCCTTCTGTGTGGTTTGGTAACATCGGGACTGTGCCTTTCTACTTGTCAATGTTGGGGCTTCTCAGCCTCAGCAGCCAGCAACTGCTGAGTGAAGAAACACCTTTACCTCCAGTGGGCCGGGAACAGGAGGCAGAGCTGGACCTCAAGATTGAGGGGCTTTCACCCAGGCCCCAGAGCCTGGTACTTTGAACTTGGACTTAAAGCCTCCAAATTGTAAGAGCATAAACTCCTGTTGAAGTGAGTTTATGGCCATCCCATTTGTGGTATATTTCTTGTCAGAGGGGCACTAGGTAACCAGAACAGTAACCAAAACAGGAGGTGTGACCATCCCCTACCTCGACCCAACTCTAGACCAGCAGGAATTCCATCTCAGTGTGGGCAGCCTGCAACCAGGTGCCTTCTGGGAAGGTGGGAACTAGTCCCAGCACTAAGTGCCCTGTTCCCAGCTTTTGGGCTAGTAGCAATTTTTTTTTTTTTTTTTCCTGAGACCAAATACCCTACATCCTGTCAGTATTGGGGAAAGCAAGAACTTTTCTTCTGAGAATGGGACCCTGCTCCTAGTTACATTTTGAGACAACAGGAATTTTATCTGGTACTACATGCCCTGCCCGCAGCCGCTTCTTGAGCTGGCTGGCGCTCCCTCTGGAACAAGGTGACTTTCTGCCAATCACCTTCTGGACTAGCAGAAATGTTTTCTGGGTCCAAGAGTCCTGCTCACAGACAATGTCTGGATCAACAGGAACTAGTCTGAAATCAATTGCCCTGTACCAGTTACCTTATGAGTAAATAGAACTAGTTCTGAGATCAGCTAGCCTGCTCCCAGCAGCATTTTGGAAAGGCAAGAACTTTTGCTGGGTCCAGGGGCCCTACACCAAGCCCCCATCTGGAGATGGCAGGAACTTTTTTCTAGGAGAAGAGACCCTGAGCCCAGCTGCCTTTTGGGACAGTAGGAAATTTTTCTAAGACCAGAAACGCTATCCCCAGTCACATTCTGAGCAGGCAGGAATTTCTTCTGGAACTAGGTGCCTTGCTCCCACCACCATTTTGGCTGGCAGGAACTTATTCCACATCCAGGTACCTTGCCACCAGACGTCTCCAATCAAAAGAAACTCTTCTGAGGTCAGGTGCCCTGCCCCCAGTTTCCTGGTGGGCAGGTAGGAACTAGTACCAGGACCAGGTGCCCTGCTTCTCATTGACTGCTTGGCAAAGAGAAACAGAGCTCAGGTGCCCTGCTCCTCCCCAACCCCCAATTTTGTTTTTGTTTTTTTGTTTTTAAAATATACTTTTCTCTTCCTCCTTCCTTCTTTTCTTTGTATATTTTTCTCTTTTTCTTTCCTGTTTATTATTATTTTTACTCCCCTTTTCCTGGTTCATTTCTTTTTCTTTTTTGGTACTTCCCATACCTTGTTTTTCCTTTTGCATTTTTCTTATTTTTTCTTTAATATCCTTTTTCTCTTGCTCTCTTCTCTTATTTCCCTCCTCCAAAAATATCGTGGGACTTCCCCCCCCCCTTAGTCTTGCTTTTGTCTTTCTTTTTATTTACCTCTGGTGGTGCAGTGCCAGTCTCATCATGGGGATTAACTAAGGCACTTGACTGCTAACCAGAAGGCTGGCGATTCAAACCCACTAGCCACTCCTTGGAAGGAATATTGGGCAATCTACTTCCATAGTGATACTGCCTTGGAAACCCATAGAGGGGTAGTTATGAGTCGGATCCAACTCAACGGCAGTAGGTTTGGGTTACTTTTTTTTTGGTCTGGTTGCTGTTTGTTTATGGGGTTTGTGTTTCCTGTTCTCTTGTTAGTATTTTGGGGTGTTTTTTTTGTGTGTGCTTGTTTTTTTGTCTAACTGGGTGGGAGACAGTAACCATGTCTACACGACCCAACCACACCTGCACCTCCTGCAGCCCCACCCACTGGATGAGGGCCACCACTTGCTTCTGCATCAACTGATCAACAATGGACGGTAGTCAATACTAGCCCAACACACAATCAACTGCTCTTCACAAACAGCTAACAGAGATCTGTGCACACACCCTCATTCTCTATCACACCCACCAGGAGACAGGTGGTGAGTAACTAAGTGCTGTAAACCAGCAAATGGAAAAGAACAACAGCCCTGCTCATTCACATATATCAAAACAAAATAAAGCACACACACACCCACAAACCCTCCAAAAACCTAGATGAATCACACTAATATACAACCACCAATTAAATATTAATACAGTGATAACACAATATCTTGGAGACAACTAAAAGCACAGTCTAAACAAAGAAGCAAGATAAAATACTGCAAACAAGGGACCAGAACACAGATCAGAAAACCTCCCAGAGAAAGAAGCAGCATTGGAACTGTCTGTTAATGAATTCAAAAGAATTATATTTAGGTACTTTCAATGTATTAAGAGACAAATCAAGGAAAACACTGACAAAATTAAGGAATACACAGACAAAACTCTAAAATAATTTAGGGAAACAATACACAAACTGATAAAATAAGTTAAAAATTAGAAATCATATAAAAACAACAAATAGAAATCCAGAAGAGAAATACTAAGATTTTAGAAACAGATAACACATTGAATGGGCAAAGGAGTAGAATCAAACCAATGGAATACAGAATTAGTGAGACTGAAGACAAATACCTCAATACCACTTTATGAAGGGATCAATCAGAAAAAAGATCAAAACAAAATGAAGAAAGCCTAAGATTCATGTGGGATACCATGAAGAGGATAACTTACATGTGGTCAGTATTCCAGAAGAAGAATGGACAAATAAACCACAAAGAAAATTGTCAAAGATTTGTTGATATAGAATTTCCCTGAAAGATAAGAAGATATCCATTCAAGAAATGCAATGAACCCCAAAGAGGATAGCCCCCAAAAGAAAATCACGGAGATATATCATAATCAAATTCACCAAGACCAAAGACAAAGAAAGAATCCTGGAAGCAGAAAGGGGAAAATGAAAAGTTACCTATAAAAGACAACCAATAAGACTAAGCTCTAATTTCTCGGCAGAAACCATGCGGGTGAGAAGGCAATAGGAAGATATATGTAAAACCCTGAAAGAAAAAAATTTCCAATCAAGAACTGTATACCCAGCAAAACTGTCTCTCAAATATGAGGGTGATATTAGGACATTTCCAGATAGACAGAAATTAATGGAATTTGTTAAGATAAGACCAACCTTACAAGAGATGCTAAAGGAGGGAGTCCTTTGGTCAGAGAACCAACAAAGGTACACAAAAACTGATGATTAATATACAAATGATGTAACTGAGAAAGCAACCCATTATAGAAGTATCCAAAGTAAAAACACTTGCAGGACTATAAACAGGGAACCAGAGACATCAATTGGTAAATAAGGACAACTACAAACCAAAAAGAAAGAATAAATAGTGTTAAGTACAGAACCTACAAACAGAGGAAGTCAAGACAATTGTGAGAGAAAGCAGACTGTTTTAAACTTGGGAAGAAAATCACAAATCACAGGGTAACCTCAAAGAAAGATAATAAACCTTCACATCAAAATTAAAAAACAGAACAACCGCAAATATTTAGCAAATACTAAAACTAATAGTAACAGGATATGATAACAAAATTCATAAACAAAATGAGCTCAGCACAAAAAATTATATGGAACAAAGAAATCAGCAACACCCCAAAAAAACACATAACAAAATGAGAGCAATAAATTAATACTTGTAGATAATTGTACTGAATGTAAATGTTTTAAATGAGATAGAGAGTTGGAGACTGGATAAGAAAACATGATCTATCAATATGCTGTCTACAAGAAATTCACCTCAGACACAAAGACAAAAATAGGCTAAAACTCAGATGTTGGAAAAATATATAAAGCAGATGGCAATTAAAAAAGAGCACAAATAACAAATGCTGGTAAGGTTGTGGAGAGATTGGGACTCTCATACACTGCTGGTGGGACTGTAAAATGGTACAACCATTGTGGAAAGCAGTATGGTGATTTCTTCAAAAGTTAG
>NW_006921713.1:7244548-7263406 GCF_000298275.1 Orycteropus afer afer | reverse complement strand
AAAGTGTATGTGAACTGCTGTATGGAAAGTGAATTTACTCTGTAAATCTTCACCCAAATCACAATAAAATAAATAAATAAAATAAAATAAAAGTAAACAAAAGTCAGGCCAATAAAATGAATTTTTTAAAAAAACCCTCCAAAAAACAGTTGAAAAGTAAAGCATTGATTAATAGATTTTAAATTTTTGAGATTGCTGATTAAATCAATTAATAAAATCACTCATATAAAAAAAAAAAGAGCACAAGTGGCAGTATCAATTTCTGATAAAATAGACTTTAAGACAAAAACCACCGTAAGAGAGAAGGAAGGGCATTATATAATGATTAAGGGATCAATTGAAAAAGAGGACTTAACCATAATAAAAAGTACACACCCAATGAAAGAGCCCCCTACAGTCAGCTGATCTTTGACAAAAGGCTGAAATCCATTGTGGTGGTTAAGTCTGTGTGTCATATGGCTAGGCCTGGTTGAGTGGCTGGGCAGCTGGATGTAGTACTCCCCATGACGAGACTGGTAATCAACTCCATGGTGGAATCTACTGTGAGCAGCTGAGTAGGTGCTTTAGGGATGTGGGGAACAGTCTCTAGCTCATGGCACACTTGAACCCTGCATGTAGCTGTGTCATTGTGCATCAGACTGCCATGCTCTGCCACTCTTGGGACTTTCACTGGACTTGAATCAATGACCTGCCATGTTGTTTGATAACATTAGGATTGTGCCATTTTATTTGTCGACCTTGGGCTTGTTAGCCTTAGCACCTAGTGCCTGCCTGAGTGAAGAGATGCCACTAGCTTCAGTGGGCTGGGAGCAAGAGGCAGAGCTGAAGGCCAAGGTTGAGGGGCTTTCACACAGCCCCTACAGCCTGGCACTTTGAACTCAGACTTCCAGCCTCCTGAGATGTAAGAGAATAAACTCCTGTTTATTCATGCCATACCATTTCTGGTATATGCTTGTCAGAATGGCACTAGGTAACCAGAACATCCATTAAATGGGAAAGATAAAGTCCCTATCTTGCCCCCTGAGCTGTCTTCCTGTGCATAAGCAGCCCTTCTTTCTCCCAATGAAACAAGATCCATACCTCACACCATACACAAAAGCTAACTCCAGATGGATCAGACTTAAATGTGAAACCTAAAGTATAAAATTCATCAAAGAAAAAGTAGGGGCAAAATTATGAACCCTAATATATGGCATTAATAGACTATCTAGCATAACCCAAAATGCACAAACAGCACAAAATAAACTAGATAATTGGGATCTTCTAAAAATTAAATTTTTGTGCGAATCAAAAGACTTCTCCAAAAGAGTAAAGAGAATACCTATAGATTGGGAAAAAATATTTAGCAATGACATTGCTGACAAGGGACTTACCTCTCAAATTTATAGAAACTTCAACACCTCAACATCAAAAACAAACAAATAATCCAATTAAAAAATGGGCAGAAAACATGAACAGACATTTTTCCAAAGAAGATATTCAGGCAGCCAACACATGAAGAAATATTCACCATTATTAGCCATTGTTGTTGTTGTTGTTGTTATGTGCCGTCGAGTCGGCCCCGACTCATAGCGACCCCTCCTTGGGTTTCCGAGGCAGTATCACTACGGAAGTAGGATTGCCCAACCTTCCTTCCGAGGAGTGGCTGGTGGGTTTGAACCGCCAGCTGTCTGGTTAGCAGGCAAGTGTCTTAGCCACTATGCTACCAGAGCTCCTTTATTAGCCATTAGAGAGATGCAAATAAAAACAACTATGAGGCATCATCTCACCCCAGCACTAATAGCAAAGTTCAACAAGACAGAAAATAACAAATGCTGGAGAGGAAGTGGAGAGATTGGGACTCTCATATACTGCTGATGGGACTGTAAAGTGATAAAACCATTGTGGAAATTGGTATGACAATTCCTTAAAAAGTTGGAAATAGAAATATCATTTGATCCAGCAATCCCATTACTAGAAATAGATCCTAAAGAAGTGAGAACCAGTACACGAATAAATATATGCACACCCACATTCATCATAGCACTATTCATAGTAGCAAAGAGATGGAACAACCTAAGTGCTCATCAGTGGAGGAATGGATAACCAAACTGTGGTACATACACACAATGGAGTATTATACAACACTGAAGAATAATGTAGAAGGGCACTATACTGATGTTAAATAGGTCAACTGACCAAGAGGACATCACCATAATAAATATCTATGCACCCAATGAAAGAGCTCATAAATACATAAAGCAAATATTAACTGAATTGAAAAGAAAAATAGACAATTCTACAATCGTAGTAGGAGACTTTAACACACCACTTTCAAAGAAGGACAGAACAACTAGAAAAAAAACTCACCAAAGGTACAGAAGATCTCAACAACACAATCAACCAACTTGACATCATAGACATATACAGAGCACTCCACCCAACAATAACATAATACTCTCTTTTCCAGTGCACATGGACGATTCTCCAGAATAGACCATATGTTAGGCCACAAAACAAGGTTCAGTAAATTTAAAAACATTGAAATACTACAAAGCATTTTCTCAGATAACAGTAGTATAAAATTAGAAATCAATAATGGGAAGACCAAAGGTGAAAAAAAATCAAATACATGGCAACTGAATAATACACTGCACAAAACCTACTGGGTAACAGAAGAAATAAAGTGTGGAATAATAATAATAATGAATCCTTGAAACAAATGAGAGTAAAAACACAACTTATGAAAATCTTTGGAACAGAGCAAAAGCAGTACTCAGGTCAATTTACAACAATACATGTACACATCAAAAAGAAGAAACAACAAAATCAACACTTTAACCCAACAACTCCAACAATTAGAAAAAAAGCAACAAAAGATACCTACAGTATTCAGAAGATAGGAAATAATAAATATCAGAACAGAAGTAAATGAAGCAGAAAAAAAAAAATAGAGAAAATCAACAAGAGAAGAAGCTGGTTTTTTGAAAAGATTAACAAAATCAACAAACCACTGGCAAATTTAACATAGAATGAGAAGATGCAAATAACACAAAAAATAAAGGAAAGGGCAACATCACAACAGAACCAACTGAAATACAAAGGATAACAACAGATTACAAAGAACTATAATCCAACAAATTCAAACACCTAAAAGAGATGGACAAATTTCTAGAAAGAAAAGACTAAACTAACACAGTGTGAGATCGAATACTTGAACAGACCCATAACAAAAGAAGAATTTGAGCAGGTCATTAAAAAAAAGAAGTTCTGGCTCAGACAGCTTCACTGGAGAATTCTATCAAACGTTTAGGGAAGAGCTGACACTTATACTACTCAAATTTTTCCAGTACATAGAAAATGATGGAATACTCCCAAATTCATTCTATAAAGCAAGTATAACCCTGATGCATAATCCTCATACCAAAACCAGGTAAAGACACCACTAAAAAGGAAACGTATAGACGGATATCCCTCATGAATATAGACACAAAAATCTTCAATTCTAGCCAAAAGAATCCAACAACATTCAAAAAAATCATACATCATGACCAAGTGGGATTCATACTAGATATGCAAAGATGGTTCAACATTAGAAAAACAATCAATTTAATCCATCACATACATAAAAGAAAAGAAAAGAACCATATGATCATATTAATCTATGCAGAAAGGCTATTAGATAAAATCTAATACCCATTCCTGTTCAACACTCTCAGCAAAAAAGGAATGGTAGGGAAAATCCTCAACATAATAAAGGGCATATATGCAAAACCAACAGCCGACATAATTGTCAATGGAGAAAGACTCAAAGCATCCGCCTTGTGAATCAGAACCAGATGAGAATGCCCACTATCACCACTTCTATGTAACATTGTGTTGGAAGTCACAACAAGGCAATAAGGCAGGGCAAGAAGGCAAGAAGGAGAAATAAAAAGCATCCAAATTGCCAAAGAGAAGTAAAACTATCTCTATTTACACATGACATGATCCTATACATAGAAAACTCAAGAAACTCAGCAAGAAAATTACTGGACCTAACAGAAAGTTTCAGCAAAGCGGCAAGATACAAGATTAACACACAAAAATCAGTTGAATTCCTCTACATCAACAAAGAGATATCTGAAAAGGAAATAAGGAAAACAATACCATTTACAATAGCTACTAAAAAGATAACATACTTAGGAATAAATCTTACCAGGGACACAAAAGACCTATACAAAAAAAAAAAAAAAAAAACTACAAAACACTACTACAAGAAACTATAAGAGACCTACATAAATGGAAGATCATGGATAGGAAGACTGAATACTGTGAAAATGTTAATACTACCCAACACAATCTATACATTCAATGCAATCCTGATCCAGATTCCATCACCTTTCTTTAAAGACATGGAAAACCCAATCACTAAATTTATATGGAAAGGAAAGAGACCTCAGATAAGCAAAGTACTGCTGAAGAAATAAAACCAAAGTAAGAGATCTCTCACTCCCTGATCTCAAAATCTACTATATAGCCACAGTAGTCAAAACAGCTTGGGATTGGTACAATGATGACAAATAGACCAATGGAAGAGAATCAAGAACCCATAAATAGACCCATCCATCTATGGACAGCTGATCTTTGACAAAGGGCCAAAATCCATTAAATGGGGGAAGAAATAGACTCTTTAACAAATGGTGCTGGCAAAATTAGATATCCACTTACAGATAAATAAAACAAGGTCCATATCTTACAGCATATACAAAATGAACTCAAGATGGATCAAACACTTAAATGTAAAACCCAAAAACATAAAGTTCATCAAAGATAAAATGAGGGCCAACCTAGGGCCCCTAACTTATGGCATAAATAGACTATTAAGCATAACCCAAAATGTGCAAGCAGCAGAAGAGAAACTAGATGACTGGGACTTTTTAAAAATTAAGTTCTTGTGAACAGCAAAAGACTTCTCCAACAGGGTAAAAATAGAAACTACAGATTGGGAAAATTTTGACTATGACATATCTGACAAGGGACTTACCTCTAAAATTTAGAGATAAGAAGAAAACTTCAACACCAAAAAGACAAACAATCCAATTCAAAAATGGCCAAAGCACATGAGCAGACACTTCTCTAAAGAAGATATACAGGTGGCCAACAAACACATGAGGAAATGTTCATGATCATTAGCCATTAGAGAGATGCAAATGAAAACAACAAATCACCACAGCAATAATAGCAAAGTTCAACAAGACAGAAAATAGCAAATGCTGGCAAGGGTGTGGAGAGACTGGAACTCTCGTACACTGCTGGTGGGACTATAAATGGTACAGCCACTGTGGAAGACAGTATGGTATTTCCTTTAAAAATTGAAAATAGAAATACCATTTGACCCATAAATTCCATTACTAGGAATATATCCTAAAGGGGTGAGATCCAGGACATGAATAAACATATGCACATCCATATTCATCATAGCAGATAGATGGAAACAACTTAAGTGTCCATCAACAGATGAATGGATAACCAAACTATGGTATACTCATACAATGGAATACTATGCAACATTAAAGAATAACGAAGAGTCCACTAATCACCTTATAACATGGATGAATTTGGAGGATATTTTGCTGAGTGAAATAAGCCAATTACAGAAGGACAAATATTTTATGAGTCCATTTTGTAAAAAGTCAAGGAAAGATATACACACAGAAGGAAATTCACTTTATTGGTTACTGGAGATGGGAGGGAAGGGGAGGAAAAATTTCCAACTAGTTAAGAGTCATGTATTGACTAGGGTGAAGAAAAAGGCAATATAACAAAAGTGTATGGCCAGCACAATGACAATAGGGAAAAGAAGGGCACAAAAAGGTGCACAAAAGATCTAAACAGAGGCAAATATCATTGCATGCACAGTACTGTATTACCACTGGCAGCAAACACTAGGCTATGGGTAAATGCATAGACAGGTGAGAAAATCTAGAGTGGGTAGGCAAAAGGGAATATACCCAAAACCAAGGATAGATTTTGCTAAAGATAGTCTTACATATTTATTCGTGCTACAAAATTATCCACATATATTACAGAAGTAACAGAGGACAAAGTTGGAGTAGCTATTCAGAGATAACCTCTCCTTGAGGGAGAGAATCACTGTGCCTGTGGTCTTAGAACCATCGTCTCAGGAGACATCATGATCAATTGGCACAACATAGTACATAAAAATCTTGTTCTACATCCCACTTTGGTGAGTAGTGACTAGAGTCTTAAAAGCTTTTGAGTGGCCTTGTAAGATACAACTATTGGCCTCCTCTAGTCTGGAGCAAAGAAGTGTGAAGAAAATCAAAGTCTATTTGGAAAGAATTAGTCCAAAGATATGATGGACCATGAGGACCTCAGCCTTCACAACCCTGAGACCAGAAGAACTAGATGCTGCCTGGCTACCAATGCCAACCACTCAGAAAGGGATCAAAATTGGAGATCTTGGATAGAGTGGGAGGGAAAATGTTAAATAAAATTCAAAAACAAAATGATCAGAATTACTAGTCAGATAGAGACTGGTGGGACCCCTAAGACTATGGGCCCAGCTTATCTTCAGCCCTGGAAACGGACTCATTTCTACAGATTAGCCCTCAGCCCAACAGTAGAAAGACCTACAAGCAGAACACCTACCCCAGGGAGATGCACCCACCTACCCTAGGGAGATGCGCCCCTTAGATCAATCAACCATGAGACATCAGAAGGGCAGCATTCACATAGAGGGAACGCTGGACAAACAGGAATGCATAGATAAGAAGGGCACAGGGAGGAGATGGGAGGGGAGCTTTTTATGGTTGGGGATTGTAATCAGGCCTTGAAATCAAATGTGCATGAAGTGTTGAAAGTAAAATGAATCAGCTTTGTAAATTTGCATTCAAATCACAATAAAAATTTTTTTTTTAAAAGAACAACCACATAAATTGAACTAACAGGAGGCAAAGTTATGGTAACTTCTTAGCCACAGCCAGCCACCCTGAAGGAGTAAATTGTTGGCACTGTGGGCTCTGGGCCATGGTTGCAGGGGACATCAAGCTTAATGGGTATGACATGCTACACAAAAACATTGATTCTACTTCCTACTTCAATAAATAGTGATTGGGGTCTTAAAGGTTTGCAAACAGCCATCTAAGGTGTAACATTTGGTCTCTCCTCATATGGAGCAAAGAAGAATGAAGAGAACAATTAGTCCAAGGGACTAGTGGACCATGCAAACCTCAGTGTACATGATCCTGACTAGATAGTACCTGGCTACCACTGTCAACCACTAGGAAAAGGTTCACAACAGGAAATCCTGGATAGAATGGGAGAAAAATGTGGAACAAAACTCAAAGTCATTAAAAAAAAAAAAAGAGAGAAAAGAAAAAAGACTTACTGGTCTGATAGAGACTGGTGCAACCCCCAAGACTATGGCCCCTAGTTACCCTTCTGGCTTAGAATTGAACTTTGAACTCACTTCTGTGGCTTCCAGCCAAACAACAGACAGGCCTACAAAGTAAACAAATACAGAAGGAACTGATCCATGGAGAAGGATATCATGTTTGGTAAAGTTGAGGGTCAAAGAAAAAGGGGAAGACCCTCAATGAGATGGATTGACACACTGGCTGCAAAAATGGGCTCAAGCATAGCAATGATTGTAAGGTTGGTTCAGGCAATGTTTTGTTCTGTTGTACACAGGGTCACTGTTTTGGTTACCCAGTGCCACTCTAACAGAAATTACCACAAATGGGATGACTTTAGTAAACAAGAGTTGATTCTCTTACAATTTTGGAGCCTTTAAGTCTGAGTTCCAAGTGCCAGGCTCTAGGGGAAGGGTGAAAGTCCCTTGATCTTGAGCTTCAGCTCTTCCTCCTGCTCCCGGCCCACTGAAGCTAGAGGCTTTTCTTCACTCAGGCAGCTGCTTGCTGCTGAGGCTGATAAGCCCAAGGTTGATAAGTAAAAAGGCACAGTCTCGATGTTACCAAACCACATGGCAGGCCATTAATTCAAGTCCATTGAAAGTCCCTTGAGAAAATTTAGGACATGCCTCATGCCTTTTCCAATCTTATTCAAATAATTAAAACTTCTCCAGTCTTTTACGTCACTTCAAGTCATACTATAGTTTCAATTCAATCATTAAAATAACTACTCCACCCCAAAACTATAGCCCTTAGACACCCTTCAAGCCTGGAATGGAACTTTTCCAGTGGCTCAACTTTCATCCAAACAATAGACAGGCCTATAAAGTGAAAAATAACACCAGGGGTTTATGTACTCCTTAGAACAATCAACCATATGAAATCAAAAAGGAAACATTTACCCAGGGATAAAGTTCAGAAGGCAGGAAGGGATAGGAAAGAGGGATGAATGGAAACAGTAAACACAAGGAGGAAGTGGAAAGAGTGCTGTTATACAGTGAGGACTGTAATCAATGTCACAAAGCAAAATGTGCATGAATTGTTGAATGGAAAACCAATGTGCTTTATGAACTTTCACCCAAATCACAATAAAAATTATTTTTAAAAATAAAATAAAAAAAAGACTATTACCATTGCAAGGAGGCCACATCTTCTGACCTCCTCTAACAGCACAAGAGGAAGACAGAATCACTATCAGTAGCCCAAGGCCCATTACTGTGAGGCCAGACATGCTGCCTCCCTCCAGCCCTTTCACCAACTGTTCCTCCTTAAGCACTCACCACCTCTCTCCTAGGTTCGATAATTTGCTGCAGTGGCCACACAGAACTCACACATGATGGGGTTTATTAGGGAAGCACCAGGCTACAATTCAAGTTCAGGAAAAACTCTCAGTCTCTCTCCCAGCCCATCGTCTCTCAGCCAAGTCTCTCACAGTCTATCCCCCAGCAGTGTATGTCCTTCAGTGTCTTACTCAGAAATGCGTGTCTCTTGCATCTCTTTCCCAGCAGCACATGTCTCTCAGGAGCATCTATCTCTTTCAGCAGCACCTCTTCCTCAACCAGCAGTCAGAGAGAGTTCTGCCTCTAGGGGGCCTCCTTTTGAGCCTGGCAGAGTGGCCAAACTAGCTAATCATAGCATCAGAACTCTAAGCACCTGAGAGAGAGTGGGAGCCTCCCAGAACATTGTTTTGTGCCACTCCCAACAGAAATACCCCAGGTGGACAACTTTAGCAATCAGGAGCTCCTCAGTTGCTCATGGCAAATCCCACCTCAGAGTTTACAAAGACTTATGGGTAGAAAAGCCACATTAAGTAATTTACTACACCCAACCATTTACTGCACACTTACTTCATGTCAAGTTCTGGGCTGGATGAGAGGAGTTCTAAAATGATTAAGGAATGATTCCTTCATCAGAAAGCACCTATTCTAAGGCAGAAGACAAACAACTAATATGTAATTGCAATTATTGAGAAGTTATTTACCAGATCTACACTTGTGACCAACTTATTTCATCTTTCTGTGCTTTATTGTCCTCATCTATAAGATGAAGACACTAGTAGTGCCTACTTCACAGGCTTGTAAGGATTTATAAAGAAAATATTTATAAATGTCCTACTTACTGTACTCAATGCAGTATTTTTTAAAGAATAATTTTAAAAGACTGTTGTTGTCAGTTGCTATCAAGTTGGCTCCTACTTGTGGAGACCTAGGACATACAACAGAATGAAACATTGCCTGGTCCTTTACCATCACGACCACTGTTGGTATGCTCAAACCCATTCTTGTAGCCACTGTATATCCTGAGCATCTTCCAACATAGGAGCTCATCTTTCAGCACTATATTGGACAATATTCTGTTGTGATCCATATTTTTATTGGCTGATTTTCAGAAGTAGATCTCCAGGTTTTTCTTCCTAGTTTGTCTTAATCTGAATTCTCCACTGAAATGTGTCCACCCTGGGTGATCCTGCTGGTATTTGAAATGCCAGCAGCATAGCTTCTAGCATCACAGCAACATGCAAGCCACCAAAGTACGATAACTTCCAGACAAGCAATGGATGAAAATGATTGGTCTTATGTAATTGCTAGAATTCTACACTTATTCTATACTTTGCACTAGAATATTTTCAAGCATGTACAAAAGTAGAAACACTGGCATAATGAACACCTTATACTTATCACCAAGATTTAAAAGAATTTAACAACCAGTAGGGCTATACTGGTGTAAACAGGCTGAATACCCATCTTACTTCCTGGTTTAAAGGGTGGGGACTAGAAAGTGAGGGAGAGAATAGTGAGGCAGAAGTTGCACTCATCAAAAATTGCATGTACTCCCTCCCTTGCAGTTAGGTTTGGGCCATATGACTTATTCTGGCTAGTGAACTATGAGTAGAAGTAACATGTGTCACTTCTGGGCCAAGGCAGTTAAAGAACAGTATGTCTCATTCATTCCCCTCTCATCCACCATGGGTTGAGCAAGGAAAACCTCACCTACATGGATTTTGTGTAAACACAAATAAAACCTTGATTTTGTGAAGCCATTGAGATATAAGGATTAATCTGTTGCCAGAGGTAGCCTAGCTAGTCACACCATAAACAGGGACATCTGATGACTAACTGTGGTAAGCTGGTGTTGGTGCTTTCTGGGACTGGCAGGTGTTTCAGTTTCTCTCCTGGGCATTATCATGAATACTTTAGAGATGCTTCGCCACATAGAGGAAGACCACTTACCTGCAGTTTCTGTGAAACAAAAAATGCATCTCCTTGGAGGTTTAGACACCTAATGCAACACTTTCTGCTAAGGTTACCTGTCCTTCCAAATGGCCCTCTCAAGCAGTATAAACATAAAAACTTTTTTTCTCTCAGCAAGGCCCACATCCACCATATATATGATCTATAGAAAACACTCTCTTGTCCTTTACTCTGACAAACTGTGCACCCCCACCACCCACCCCTGTGTGAGCCACCTCTTCTTGTTCTACCAGCACAGCAAACAACTCCAGCCCTAGCCATGAGTCAGACATAGACCACAGAGTGTTTCCATGGAAGTTCCCTAACTGTGCATGAATGAAGAGGAAGTACCTTCGCTCTTTCCCACTAGTGAGGTGGGTGACCTGTTAAGGTATAGAAAACCAGTTCTTAAAAATCTGCTAAAGTGGCTTAGCACCTTACTTTAGAATGTGGAGACACTTTTGACCTACTGTTTTCAGGCCTATTATTGGCCTATTTTCCAGGCCTCAGGTGAAACAAAAATTAAGAGAGTTCTATTTTTATATCCTGTTATACCAGAATAGTCTAGATACCTTTCCCTGGGTTGGTACCTGGTCAAAGTAGGGGGGGAAAAAGACCAGAATTGGTGGAGAAGAGAGCAAGGCAGTATTCACCTGTTAATAATAAAAACATTATTTATTGAGGGGAGTGCTAGGGTACTCTTCTGTTGTTGTTGTTATATGCCATCGAGATGACCCCGACTCATAGCAACCCCTCCTTTGGTTTCCGAGGCAGTATCACTACGGAAGTAGGCTGATATCTCAGAAGTAGTTCACTAGGCCTTTCTTCTGGGGTGCCTCTGGGTAAATTTGAAACTCCAACCTTTTGGTTAGCAGTGACAGTATTAACTGCACCACCTAGGGACTCCTAAGATTCTGGATATAGGGTGGTAAATAAAGCAGATAGGTGTCCATGCTTTTGTGTTCCTTGTAAGAAAATATAAGGAGCTCTGGTGGTGAAGTGCCTAAGGCATCTGACTGCTAACCAGAAGGTTGGTGGTTCAAACCCACCAGCCACTTTGCTGAAGGAAGACTGGGCAATCTACTTCTGTAAAGATTTACCACCTTGGAAACCCAAAGGGGGTTGCTATGAGTTGGAATTGACTCAATGACAGTGAATTTGGTTTTTTTGGTTTTGGTAAGAAAATATGAGAGGTAAATAATAAATAAACAAGTAGTCAAGAGAGATTTGGAGAGAGATGAATGATGTAAAGAAAACAGGGTTACATGCTAAAGAGTGACATAGGGTGGGACCAAGCAGAAGGTCAGATAAGCTATCACTGAAGACATACAAATTAAGCTGACTCGGCATGACAAGACATCATGTACAGAACTGGGGACAGGCATTCCAGGCAGAGGAAGAGCTAGTGTTAAGGTCTCAAGGCTGATATGAGCTTAGTACATCAAGAAGCAAATAGAAGATCCATGTGATTAGAGTGTAGTGGCTGAGGGGTAAAGATCAATTAAGGGAAGCAGGTACGGGTTAGATGACAAAAGGACTTGGAGAACATTGTTTTTACATTGCATTTTATTTGAAGTACCATTCATGAGTTCTAAAGGGGAGTGATTTTTATTTTTAAAATCACTCTATTGAGAATTGATTGTAGTTACACAAGAATAGAGCAGCCAGGAGATGAGTTAGAAAGCTATTAAAGTCATTCAAGCAAAAGATGTTGTTGGATTGAACTGTTCATTATAGTAGTCAAAATAGGAAAAAAGTACACAGATTCAGATGTGCTTTGCTGGTAGAGCTAACAAGACTTGCTAATGATTTGGATATGGGGTGGTGGTGGTAGTCAGCTATGACCATCATTTTAGAGCTAAAGGAAGACGTCAGGGCTAGAGATATAGATATGGAGTCATCAGCTTATGGATGTTATTTAAAGCAATTAAACTAGATATGATCACAATTCAGACAGACTTACCCCTTCTCAAAGTATTGGCCAGTGAAAACCTTATGATAAGCAGTGAAACACTGTCTGATACATTACCAGAAATCTTTATGAATAGCCTTGAAAAACTGTCCGATATACTGCCAGAAGATGAGCCCCTCAGGTTGGAAGGCACTCAAAATACTACCAGGGAAGAGCTGGCTCCTCAAAGCAGAGTTGACCTTAATGACGTGGATGGAGTAAAGCTTTTGGGAACCTTCATTTGCTGATATGGCATGACTCAAAATGGGAAGAAATAGCTATAAACATCCATTAATAATTGGACTGTATAAAATATGAATCTTAAATTGGATTCATGAATCTATGAAAATTGGAAGTTGTCAAAAATGAAATGGAATGCATTAAGATCAATATCCTAGGCATTAATGAGCTGAAACAGATTGGTTTTGGCTATTTTGAATCAGACAACCACATGATCTACTATGCCAGAAATGACAAATTGAAGAAAAATGGTGTGACATTCATTGTCACAAAAAATGTTTCAAGATCAATCCCAAAGTACAATGTTGTCAGTGATAGGATAATATCCATACACCTACAAGGAAAATCAGTTAATACAACTATTATTCAAATTTACGCACCAACCACCAAAGCCAAAGATGAGGAAATTGAAGAATTTTACCAACTTCTGCAGTGTGAAATTGATCAAACATGCAATCAAGATATATTCATTATTACTGGTGATTGAAATGCAAAAGTTGGGAACAAAGAAGAATCACCTGTAGTTGGAAAATATGGCCTTGGTGATGGAAATGATGCCGGATATTGCATGACAGAATTTTGCAAGATCTACAACTTATTCATTGCAAATACTTTTTCAACAACATAAGCAGTAGCTATACACATGGACCTCGCCAGATGGAATGCACAGGAATCGGATCAACGACATCTGTGGAAAGATGAGATGGAAAAGCTCAATATCTTCAGCCAAAACAAGGCCAGGGGCTGACTGTGGAACAGACCATCAATTGTTCATATGTAAGTTCAAGTTGAAGCTGAAGACAATTAAAACAAGTCCATGAGACACAAAATATGACCTCAAATATATCTCACCTGAATTTGGAGACTATTTGTAAAATAGATTTGATGCACTGAACACCAATGACTGAAAACCAGAGGAATTGTGGGATGACATCAAGAACATCATACATGAAGAAAGCAGAACATTGTTAAAAAGACAGGAAATGAAGAAAAGACCAAATGGATGTCAGAAGAGATTCTAAAACTTGCTCTTGAATGGAGAGTAGCTAAAGCAAATGGAAGAAATGACCAAAAAATTAAAAAAAAAAAAAAAAGAGCTGAAGAGAAGATTTCAGGGAGCAGCTTGAGAAGACAAAGTGAATTATTATAATGAAATGTGCAAAGACCTAGAGTTAGAAAGCCAAAAGAGTAGAACATGCTTGACGTTTTTCAAGTTTAAAGAACTGAAGAAAAATTTCAAGCCTGGAGTTGTAATACTGAAAGATTCTACAGGCAAAATATCAAATGATGCAGAAAACATCAAAAGAAGATGGAAGGACTACATGGAGTCACTATACCAAAAAGAATTGATTGATGTTCATCTATTGCAGGAGGTGGCATATGATCAAGAACCAATGGTTTTGAAGGAAGAAGTTGAAACTGTACTGAAGGAATTGGTGAAAAAGAAGGCTCTAGGAATTGACAGAATATCCACTGAGATATTTCAACTAAGGGATGCCACACTGGAGGCACTTGCTCATCTATGCCAAGAAATTTAGAAGACAGCTACCTGGCCAATTGACTGAAAAAGATCCATATCTGGGCCCATTCCAAAGAAAGGTGATCCAAAAGAATGTGGAAATTATGGATCAAAATCATTAATATCACACTCGAGTAAAATTTTGCTGAAGATACTTCAAAAACAGTTGCACCAATATATTGATTGACATGGAACTTCCAGAAATACAAGCTAGATTCAGAAGAGGAGGTGGAATGAGGGATATCATTGCTGATGTCAGATGGATTTTGGCTCAAAGCAAAGAATACCAGAAAGATGTTTACTTGTGTTTTATTGACTATGCAAAAGCATTCAATTGTGTGAATCATAATAAATTATGAATAACACTGAGAAGATCGGTAATTCCATAACACTTAATTATGTTCAAAAGGAACCTATACACAGACCAGGAGGCTGTCATTCAAACAGAACAAGGGGATACTGCATGGTTTAAAATAAGGGTTTAAAGCCAGGACTGTATCCTTTCACCATACTTATTCAATCTGTATGCTGCGCAAAAACTCCAAGAAGATGGACTAAATGAAGAAGAACACAGTATCAGGATTGGAGGAAGACTCATTAACAACCTGCGGTATGCAGATAACACAACTTTGCTTGCTGAAAGTGAAGATGACTTGAAGCACTTACTGATAAAGATTAAAAACTACAGTCTGCAGCATGGATCACATCTCAATATAAAGAAAACAAAAATCATCACAACTGGACCAATAAGCAGCATCACAGTAAATGGAGAAAGGATTGAGTTTGTCAAAGATTTTATATTACTTGGTTGCACAAGCAACACCAATGGAAGCAGCAGTCAAGAAATCAGATGTCACAATGCCCTGGGCAAACATGCTGCAAAAGACCTCTTTAAAGTGCTGAATAGCAAAGTGTCTCTTTGAAGACTAAGGTGTGCCTAACCCAAGCCACAATGTTTTCAATCACCTCATATGAATGTGAAATCTGGGCAATGAATAAGGAAGACAGAACAGTTCATGCTTTTGAGTTGCAGTGTTGAAGAATACTGAATGTACCATGGACTGCCAGAAGAATGAACAAATCTGTCCTGGAAGAAGTGCAGATGGAATGTTCCTTGGAAGCGAGGATGGCCCGACTTTGTCTCACCTACTTTGGTTATGTTGTTAGAAGGGACCAGTCCCTGGAGAAGGATATCATGTTTGGTAGTGGAAAGTCAGTGAAAAAGGGGAAGACCTTCAGTGAGATAGACTGACACAGTGGCTGCAAAGATGGGCTCAGGTATGGCAAGGATTATGAGGCCGGAGCAGGTGAGCAGTGTTTTGTTGTGTTGTACGTAGGGTCGCTATGAGTTGGAGCCAAATCAGTGGCATTTAACAACAACAACAACAACAATGATCAGACAGGGAAAAAAGTATAGAGGAGAATCAAGTATCTAAAGCCAAGATTGGTATCACTCTAGCTTTTACAGCTAAAGTTGAAAAGCAGTGAATTACCCTGGCAAGGGGAAAGCAAATCACGAAGATAAGGAAATACCATGTCAAGGAGAAAAACAGTATTGTTAGGGGAGGCTGGCTGGGACAGTCTTCCTCACAAGGACATTTGCTCATAAAGGTCACTTATAAATCAAGTTGGTGTGGCCTGTATCACAAGTTTTTCTCAATATTTAAAAAAAAGAAAAGAAAAATCAATATGGACCTTGCTCTTAAAGAACAAATAAATCTTTTTCTACATAAAAATATCAGAAACTTTTACACCAGCAGTTACAATTATATGAGCAGACAATCCTATGGACTGAGGGTTGTTCCTGTTTTGAAAAAAAAAAAAAAAAAGAAAGAAAGCACTGTTCCTTCCCTAAGTAATGAGGCTCAAAAAATTCCCAAATATCAAAGGACCTTATAGTTAAACCTTGACTAGATGTGCACAGGGGTAGAGAAGAGAGAAGGGAAGGATTACAAATGTTTCACAGAAAGTCGGTGCCTTATTTTTAGTGCTTCTATAACAAAAATACCACAAGTGGATGGCTTTAACAAATAGGAATTTATTGTCTGGCAATTAAGGAGGCTAGAAGTGTGAGTTCAGAGTGCTAGTTCCAGGGAAAGACTAGGCTAGGTGTCTGAGTTCCAAATGCTGGCTCTTAGCGATAGGTGGAGGCCACTCGACCTTGGGTTTCAGCTCTGCCTCTTGTTACAGGCCCACTGGAGCTAGAGGCTTCTTTTGACTCACACAGCTACTGGCTGCTGAGGCTAACAAAATCAAGGTTGGTGAGTGAAATGGCACAATCTCAAGATTGGCAGGCAACACAGTAGGCCACTGGTTCAAGTCCAGGAATGAGAGATGAAGAATTAAACCAAATACAGGATCCTTTATATATATATACTGGAAGCAGGCTACACCCCAAAGGCAACTCTTCCCCAGCTGATTAACTTCTCGCAACAGATTCCACTATTACACCATGGCCAATCTCATCACGAGGAGTAACTATATCCAGCTGCCAAGCCATTCAAAATCACAGCCCAGCCAAATTGACACATAACCTTAACTACCACAGTCAGTGAAATCATAAATACAGTAAAACCTATGAAAGTGAGAACCTATGTAAGGTGGAAATCTTTCAAAAAAGGAAAACTCAGATATTTTCCATTAAAACAAATGATAGAAAAGAGGTAAGACTGCACCCTGTCCAAAGTGGCAAACTTGCAAGACCTGGAAAAATAAGGCAGCACCATTGTTCTGACTCTCACAGGTTTCACAGTATAAGAAAGATGAAAAACAGTAAATGACCAGGCTATAGGAAGAGCCTATCTGAAAAGGTATGAATGTAAAATCTAATTTTAAAGTGAAGTAGCATATTATCTCCACATACAATGTTCTGGGTTTCTTCCTAAATTTCTCTTCTTTTTAAACAAATAGAAAAGTATGGACAATTGCTATTTATAAGAAGGCTGCTGAATTAAATCACAGGTTGCTTATCATTTCATTATTCAAGTTCCTTAAAAATTCTGAGTTTGGTGAACACCATCAGAGTTATGGAAGAATTCCACCTTCATTTGTTGGATGAGAATTCAGACAGCATGGAAAAGTGAGAAAAGAAAAAAAAATGGAACAGATGTAGGTTTGGTATTTAGTTCTTCTTCTGTATGATAATAGCTGTTCTATGTACTTAACCTCTCTGAACCTCAATTCCCTCATGTATAATAGGACTGCTGAGTGCTTCTGCTTCCAAAGAAGTTGAAGTAGATGTACTTTTCCCTATTTTACTCACAAAGTACAGTTAAAATCCCTCTACATTCTATATTTAAAAAAACAAAACAATAAGACTCAGGAAAGTGGAGAGAAGACTAATCACTAGGCACTTTGGGACCCAAGAACAACAAACACAGTAGTGAACCCCTGGGTCGTCATTTGGCCTCAGATATTCCAAACTTGAAACTAAGAAAGCTAGAAACTTTCAAACAAAATTGGGTACAGCAAAAAAAAAAAAAAAAAAGGCTGCTCTCCCTAACTAAAGGGTTAGGAAAAGGGCAGTTTAGCAAGACATGAAATTTTCAGACAATCATCATTCAACTATACACAAAAACACAGACAACGCTTTGGCTCCATCCCTCTTACACCAGCAAAGTCCAAGTAGGGAGCCTAGACTTTCACTCTTTTAAAAATCCATTTGAAAATACATCAAAAGATGTGGGACACAGCTAACACAGTTCCCAGAGGGAAATTTACACTAAATGCAAATATTAGAAAAGAGAAAAAAATCTCAAATCAATAATCAAAGCTCTCACCTCAAAAACCTAGAAAAATATGGGTAAAATAAACACAGAGCAAGCAGAAGGAATAGAATAATAAATATAAGAGCAGAAATCAATGAAATTGAAAGCAAATAAAACAATTGATAAAATCAATGAAATGAAGACTTGGTTCTTTGAAAAGATCAGTAAAATTGACAAACTTCTAGAAGAGTGACAAAGAAAAGAGAAGACAAAATTTCTAGTATCATAATGAAACAGGTGATATCATATCTGTTTCATACATACTTTGCAAACATAAAATAAATAAATAAGGGAATATTATAAACAACTCTACACACATAAATTTGACAACTTTGATGAAGTGGAACAACTCTTCAAAAACCACAAACTACCATAACTCATGCAAAATGAAAGGCATAATGTGAATAGACATGAAATTGAATTCATATGGGAAAAAACTTACCACAAAAAAATCCCCCAGAACAGATGGTTTCACCATAGAATTCTACCAATCATTGAAGGTGGAATTAGCAAAAATTCTTCACAATCTCTTCCAGAAGGTAGAGAGGAAGGAAATTTTCCCAGTTCAATTTATGAGGCTATTATTACCCTGATACCAAAGCCAAACAAAGATAGCACAAAAAAACTAAAGATCAACATCCCTCATGCATATAGATGTAAATATTCTTTTTTAAATTTTTATTGTGATTTGGGTGAAAGTTAACACAGCAAATTCATTTCCCATACAGCAGCTCACAAACACCTTGTCTCATGACAC
>NW_006921713.1:7242943-7244173 GCF_000298275.1 Orycteropus afer afer | reverse complement strand
TTTTTTTTTTTTTCTTTTATGATTTTGAGTTTTGTTCCACATTCTTCTCCCACTCTATCCAGGATCTCCTCCTAGATACACCTCCGGGGGCTGATAGTGGTAGCTGGGTACCATTTAGTTCTGGTCTCACAGTCATATAGGCTGAGGATTGCATGATATACCAGTCCCTTGGACTAATGGTTTCCATGCATCTTTGGTTTTCTTCATTCTTCTTTGCTCTGGACAAAGAGAGACCCATCGTTGCATCTAGATGGCTGCTTGCAAGTTTTTAAGATCCGAGTCTCTACTTGCCAAAGTAGGATGTGGAACAATGTTTTTGTGTAGTATGTTATGTCAATTGACCTTGATATCCCCTGCGACCATGATCCCAAGCTCACAGGTCCAACTACTTACTCATCTGGGTAGCTGGCTGTGGTCAAGAAGTGACTATAATCAAGGCTGTAAATCTTTATGGAAGGAGACTGCTCCATCTTTATCCCACATAACAGCTGGTGGGTTCAAACCACAGACCCTTTGGTTAGTAGCCCAATGCCTTAACCACAGTGCCACCAGCCTCCTTGGGAGCCAAGGACAAAGACCACCCTAGCTGGGGTAATACTGGGTCCTTACTCCACAGAGTCCTAATCTGATACATAAATTAGCCATTCTTTGCTGTATCTGGGTAGTGGCAAATGTATTTATTAAATAAAGCCAATATGGAATATTACCATATACCTGGAAATTCCTACAGGACAAATATACTTACAGAAACACTGTCTACAACCCTAAACATGGTCATGAGCACATTCCTCCCTGCAGAGACATATCTAATCATTCAGCACATCTACCCATCCATCCACCCGCATATCAATGCCTGCCATCACTGACAACGCAGTACTGTATGTACAAAAGGGTTCATCTTTGTTGTCTGTACCTCCCATACACCTCTCTATGTCTTCCTCTTCCTCAAAGCTGCTGTGTTGATCACTCACATTTGGTACATTGCCCTTCCCTTCACCCAAATCAATACTTGTGTCTACCTATCTAGTAATGTTCTCTCCCCTCCCCTCCCACCCGTGGTAACCAACAAAAAAAAAATTTCCTTCCATATGTAAACCTTTCCTTGACTTTTTACAGTAACAGACTAATACAACATTTGTCCTTCTGTGATTGACTTATTTCACTCAGCATATGAGTCGGGGCCGACTCGACGGCATACAACAACAACAACAACAACAATGCCCTACAAGT
>NW_006921713.1:7239695-7242209 GCF_000298275.1 Orycteropus afer afer | reverse complement strand
CCTGTTTGTTAAAGCCATCCCATTTGTGGTATATTCCTGTCAGAGCAGCACTAGGTAACCAAAACACCCTTCTTCTGTTGATGGGGACCTAGGTTGTTTCCATCTTATTGCTACTGTATATAGTGCTGCGATGAACATGGGTGTGCACTTATCTGTTCCTGTCTTGGCTCTCACTTCCTCATGATACATATGTAGCAATGGCACTGATGAGTCAAATGGCACCTCCAATTCCAACTATTTCAGGAATCATCATACTGCCCTCCACAGTGGTTGTATCATTTTACAGTCCCAACAACAGTGTATGAAAGTCCCAATCTCTCCATATCCTCGCCAGCATTTGTTATTTTCTGTCTTGTTGAACTTTGCTGCTAGTGCTGGGGCAAAATGGTATCTCATTATTGTTTTGATTTGCATCTCTCTATGGTTAATTATCATGAATCATGTGTTTGTTGGCCACCTGAATATTCTTTGGTGAAGTGTCTATGCATGTCTTCTGCCCATTTTTTAATTGAATTATCTGTCTCTTTGGTATTGAGGTGTTAGGGTTTGCTATAAATTTTAGAAATAAGTTCCCTATCAGATATGTCATTGCCAAATATTTATTTCCCAGTCTGTAGATTCTCTTTTGGTTCTTTGGAGAAATCTTTGGAAGCACATAAAAATTTAAGTTTTAGAAGGTCGCACTCATCCAACTTATCTTCTGCTGTTTGTGCATTTTGGGTTGTGCTTGATAGCCTATGCCATATATTTAAAAAAAAAAAAACACTTCCATTGAGTCGGATCCAACTCATAGTATCCCCTCCATGAGTTTCCAAGGCAGTATCACTACAGAAGTAGATTACCCAATGTTACTTCCAAGGACTGGCTGGTGGGTTTGAACCAACAGCCTTCTGGTTAGCAGTATAATGCCTTAGGCACTACACTACCAGAGCTCCTATGCCATATATTAAGGCCCCTAAACTTGTCCCTATTTTTTCCTTGAGGAACTTTACAGTTTTAGGTTCTACATTTAAGTCTTTGATCCATCTGGAGTTAGTTTTTGTGTATGGTGTGAGGTAAAGATCTTGTTCCATTTTTCTACAAATGGATAGCCAGTTTTGCCAGCACCATTTGTTAAATAGGCAATCTCTTCCCCATTTAATGGATTTCAGCCTTTTATCAAAGATCAGCTGACCACAGGTCGATGGATTTATTTCTGGATTTTCCTTCTGGGTACTAATGTCACTCTGACAAGAATGTGCCACAAATGGGATGGCCTTAACAAACAGGAGTTTATTCTCTTACAGTTCAGGAGGCTAGAAGTCTGAGTTCAAAGTGCCAGGCTCTAGAGGCTGAGTGAAAGCCCCTCCACCTTGGGCTTCAGCTCTGCCTCTTGCTCCTGGCCCACTGAAGCTAGAGGCATCTCTTCACTCAGGCAGCTACTGGCTGCTGAGGCTAACAAGCCCAAGGTCAACAAATAAAATGACACAGTCCTGATGTTACCAAACCACATGGCGGGCCATTAATTCAAATCCATTGAAAGTCCCAAGGTTGGCAAAGCATGCCAGGCTGCTGAACAATGACACAGCTACATGCAGGGTTCAAGTGTGTCATAAGCTAGAGACCATTCCCAAAGCTGTTTTTTATATACGGGAAGCAGACCATATATCCAAAGCAGCTACTCAGCTGCTCACAGTAGATTCCACCATGGAGATGATTACCAGTCTCATCATGGGGAATACTACATCCAGCTGCCCAGTCACTCAACCAGGCCCAGCCAAGTTGACATACAAACGACAACAGTTCTTAACTCTATTCCATTGGTCTACATGCCTGTAATCGTACCAATACCAGACAGGATTTTTGTTTTGTTTTGGGTTTGTTTGTTTGTTTGAATTGTGATTTGGGTGCAAATTTACAGAACAAATTCAGTTTCCATACAGCAGTTCACACACACTTTGTCTCATGACATTGACTATAATTTACCACAATGCAACAGCTCCCCTCCCACTTCCTCCCCCTAGTTACCTCTCTTCCCTGTGTTGTTCTCTCCATGCACTCCTGCCCTCTGTGCTATGTCCCTGTGCACATACAGCCCTTCTAGCCTCCCATGATTTTCTCTCCAAGGAGTATATCTGCTGAGTGTAAATGTTCACCTCATATGCCTGTATTTTGTTTGGCTGGAAGCCACAGTTATGTGTTCAATTCCAGACCTGAAAGGCAGCTAGGGGCTGCCTCACTGGTTCCATCAGGCTTGATGAGACCAGCAAACCTTGTCCCCTTTTTTTTCCCCCTAATGATTTTGAGTTTTTCCACATTGTTCTCCCATTCTATCCAGGATCTCATACATAGATCCCCCTCCAAGTGGCTGACAGTGGTAGCTGAGCACCATCTAGTTCTTCTGCTCTCATAGTCATATAGGCTGAGGACCAAAGGTGTACCAGTCGCTTGTACTAATTGTTTCCATGAGTCTTTGGTTTTCTTCATTCTTCTTTGCTCTGGAGAAGGAGAGAACCATCGTTGCATGTAGATGGC
>NW_006921713.1:7238190-7239380 GCF_000298275.1 Orycteropus afer afer | reverse complement strand
AGTGGCTGGTGGGTTTGAACTGCCAGCCTTCTGGTTAGCAGTCAAGTGCTTTAGCCACTATGCTACCAGAGCTCTTAAAGTTAGTGATATAAAGTTAGTGATTATTTTTTCCATATCCTTGAAGAATGTTGATGGGATCTGGATTGGGATTGCATTGAATGTATAGATTGCTTTGGGTAGAACTGATATTTTCCCAATGTTCAATCTTTCTATCCACAAGCATGGTATGCTCTTCCATTTATGTAGATCTCTTATGATTTCTTGAAATAGTCTTTTGTATTTTTCTTTGTACAGGTCTTTTGTGTCCCTGGTAAGATTTATTCCCAAGTATTTTATTTTGTTGGAAACTATTATAAATGGTATTGATTTCCTTATTTCTTTTCCAGCAATCTCTTTGCTGATATAGAGGAATCCATCTGATTTTTGGATTTTGATCTTGTATCCTGTCATGATGCTAAACCTCTCAATTAGTTCCAGTAGTTTTTTTTTTTTTTTTTTTTTTTTACTGAGTCTCTTGGGTTTTCTGTGTACAGGATCATATCATCAGCAAATAGGAATAGTTTGACTTCTTCCTTACTAATATAGATGTCTTTGATTTCCCCTTTCTTGCCTTACTTCCCTGGCTAGGACTTCCAGTACAATGTTGAATAGAAGTGGTGATAGAAGGCATTCTTGTTTGGTTCCTGTTCATAAGGGGAACGGTTTCAATCTCTCTCCATTGAGAATAATGTTGGCTGTTGGTTTTGCATACATGCCCTTTATTATGTTGAGGAATGTACCTTCTATTCCTATTTTGCTGAGAGTTCTTTTTATCAGGAATGAGTGTTCAATTTTATCACATGTCTTTTCTACATCAATTGATGTAATCATGCGGTTCTTTTCCTTTGTTTTATTTATGTGGTGGATGATGTTGATTGTTTTTCTAATGTTGAACCATCCTTGCATACTGATATGAACCCCACTCGGTCATAATGTATTATTTTTTGATATATTGTTGGAGTATATTGGCTAAGATTTTGTTGAAGATTTTTGCATCTATATTGCAAAAACGGCAAGGAGGCCACATGTTCTGACCTCCTCTAACCCTACAAGGGGAAGGCAGGATTACCAGCAGTAACCCAAGGCCTATTACTGCAAGGCCAGACATGCTGCCTCCCTCCAGCCCTTTCTCCAACTGTTCCTCCCAAAGC
>NW_006921713.1:7229797-7234910 GCF_000298275.1 Orycteropus afer afer | reverse complement strand
TTTGCCAGTAGTCTGTCAATTTTATTAATCTTTTCAAAAAAACCAACTTTTAGTCTTGTTGATTTTTTCTATTGTCCTTCTACTTCCTGTTTCCTTTATTTCTGCTTGAATCTTTATTATTTCTTTTCTTCTGGTAACTGTAGGCTTTTCTTGATGTTCCTTTTCCAATTTTTAGACATGTCAGCTTAAGGAGTTGATTTTGGCTCTTTCTTCTGTTTTGATGTGTACATTTATTGGTATAAATTGGCCTCTGATCACTGCTTTTGCTGTGTCCCAAAGATTTTGGTATGTTGTGTTTTCATTCTCATTTGATTCAAGGTATTTTTTTATTTCATTTTTTATTTTTTCTATCACCCAGTTGTTCTTAAGGAGAATGTTGTTCAGTTTCCACATGTTTCACATGTAAAAATTCTTAATAAACTATTAGCAAATACAATCCAGAAATATTTATAAAAATAAATTATACACTATGACTAAGTTGTGTTTATTCTTGGGATGTAAGACTGTTCGGTATTTGAAAATCAATAATGTAATCCAGCATATGGATAGGCTAGAGAAGAAAAAATACATTATAGATCAATCAATGCAGCCAAAGCATTTGACAAAATTCAACACTCATTCATAATTTAAAAAAAAAAAAAACTGTTAGAAATATGGAATAGAAGGGATCTTCCTCATCTTGATAAAGAACATCTAAAACCCCCTTCAACTAATGTTATAGTTAATAGTAAAAGACTGAATTCTTCATCCCTAAGATCAAGAACAAGGCAAGGATGCTCACTCTCACTGGTCTCTTTCAGCATAGTTCTGGAAGTACTAACCAGTGCAATCAGGCAATAAAAGGAAATAAAAGGCATGCAGATTAGAAAGGAGTAAATGAAACTGTCCCTATTAGCAGATGACATGATTGTATATATAGAAAAACATACAAAAAGAAATTCTAGTGAATTCAGTAAGGTCTCGGAATACAAGATAAACATATAAAATCCATTATATATATATATATACACACACACACACACACACACACACACACTAGCAATAAATGGGAGCTCTGGTGGTGTAGTGCAAAAGGCATTTGACTGCTAACCAGAAGGCTGGCAGTTAAACCCACCAGCCACTCCTCAGAAGGAAGACTGGGCAACTTACTTCTGTAGACATACTGCCTCAAAAATCTAAGAAGGGGTTGCTATGAGTTGCATCCAACTCAATGGCAGTGAATTTGGTTTATTTTGATTACTAGCAATAAATACAAGCCCATGTGGCACAACGGTTAAATGTTCACTGTTAACTTAAAGGGTGGTGGTTCAAACCCACCCAGCTGCTCTGTGATATGGTTCCATAAAAATAACAGCAAAAAAAAAAAAAAAAAAAAATTCTACAGAGCAATTCTACTGCTACATGCAGTCACCATGAACTGGATTGACTCAATGGCATACTCCAACAACAACAATAACAAAAAATACATAGATACCAAAATTAAAAATTCAATACCATTTACAATGGCTCTAAAAAAAAAAAGTAGGTGTGGATCTAACAAAACATGTACAGGACTTGTATGCAAAAAGCAAAAACCACTGGGAGTTCCAGTGAGATGGCAGAATAGGCAAAAAGACTGCACAGACCCTCTTCAACAAAGAAAATGGGAATCAATTACCACAAATACAGAAGATAATCCTGGATCCCTGAGCCTTGAAGGGAAGGTTATGGAAATGGACTAAACTCCAACTAGCAGAAGAATTGGCATGAAAACACCAAAAAAGGGAAATATGGAGCTGCGGTCTGGCAGGGATCTTGATGGCACAGACAGCTTGGATATTGCCAAGTGGTGACAGGAACTAAGAATTAACCTAAAAATCAGTCCTGCTAGCCAGGGACTGCATGGAGGACTGCTCTGGTGGCTCATAAATAAAAGGGGAAGCAGCAGAGAAGGCAGGCTGAGCTGTGGACTTTTTCCTGTCTGAGAGCGCAACCATTTTGAATGTTACAACTGGCTTGACGATTTTGGATATTTAAAGAGACAGCATTCTCCCAGATTCCAGGGACTTAAGAACAGGCTCCACTTGCTGGGAATTGCAAGGACATTCCAGACCTAGATGACTGGAAAGGTGTGACATTCCCCTTATTACTCTTATACTCCACACCCTCTTGGTGAATGGAGGTGTGGCCATATTTCATTCCCACCCACTTTCTGGGCCGACAGGAATTCCATCCCAGTTGGTATGCTCGTTTGGAGCCTGTGTGCCCAAACCTGGATCTTTTTTTCCTTTTTTCTGTTTTTCAGTTTGTTTGTTTTTGTCTGTTTTAAAACTACTAAAATTATTATTACTTTCATCCTTTTTACAGTTATTCTTTATTCTTCCCCTCCCAGATTCTAGTTTTCAGCTTTTTTTCTTTTCTATGTCCATGGTTGCAATTATTTTTCTTTCCAATGGTTAACCCCATTCTTTGCTTTTCTTTTTGGGTTTTCCCATTTTTTTCTTCATTATTTTCTTTCTCTACCTTTTTTCTCTTATTGCCCTCTCCTGAGATATTGCTTCTTTTTTTTTTTTTTTAACTCTTCCTGTGTGATTACATGTATGTGTTTTCTCCATTTTCCTTTACTTTTTTGATGGTTATTCAATTGTTATTTTTGTCTGAGTGGAAGACAGCAACAGTCCCCATATAACTCAACTACACCCACACCTCCTGCAGCTTCACTTACTGAGTGAGAGAGCCACCATTTCCTTTTCCAACAATGGGCCAATGACAAACAACCACCAAGAACAGCCCAACATATCCTTAGCTGCTCTTCACAAACAGTTAACAGAGATCTAAATACAACAATGCCACGATGTCTCAGAGACAACAGACCATCACAGTCCACACGAAGAAGCAAGATAAAGTGGTAGAAACAAGGAAGTAGGATACAGACACAGAACACATTTCTTGAGGAAGAAGCAGCATTGGAACTCTCTGATAAGGAATTCAAAAGAATTTTATTTAGGTATCTTCAAAGGACTGAGAGACAGGCCAAAAAAAAAAAAAACACAGAAAAAACCCTAGAAGAATTTTGGAAGAAAATACAGGAAGAAAATGACAAAATAAATGAAAAATTAGAAATGATTCTAAAACTACAGATAGAAATCCAGAAGATTAATACTAAATTGTCAGAAATAGATAACACATTGGAAGGGCAAAGGAGTAGAACTGATGCAATGGAAGACAGAATTAATGAGATTGAAGACAAATATCTGAATACATCTTTGGAAAGGGATCAATCAGAAAAAAAGATCAAAATAAAATAAAGCCTAAGATTCATGTGGGATACCATCAAAAGGAATAACTTATATCATTGGAATTCGAGAACAGGAAGGCAAAAATAAAATCACTGAGAAAATTGTCCAAGATTTGTTGGAGGAGAACTTCCCAGATACGATGAAAGATGAGAATATATCCACTCAGGAATTCCAACGAACCCCAAACAGGATAGACTCCAAAAGAAAATCACCAAGACATATCATCATCAAACTCATCAAAACCAAAGACAAGAAAGAATCCTGAAAGCAGCATGGGAAAAACAAAAAGTTACTTACAAAAGACAACCAGTAAGAACAAGCTCTGATTTCTCAGCAGAAACCATGCAAGTGAAAAGGCAATGGGATGGTACATATAAACCCTGAAAGAGAAAATTTTTCAACCAAGAATTATATACCCAGTAAAACTGTCCCTCAAATATGATGGTGAAACTAGGAGATTTCCAGATAAGCAGAAACTAAGGGAATTTGTTCAACCACACCAACCTTAGGAGCTCTGGTAGCATAGTGCCTAAGGCACTTGACTGCTAACCAGAAGGCTGGCAGTTGAAACCCACCAGCCACTCCTCGGAAGGAAGGTTGGGCATTCCTACTTCCGTAGTGATACTGCCTTGGAAACCCAAGGAGGGGTCGCTATGAGTCGGGGTCAACTCGATGGCAAATAACAACAACAACAACAACCTTACAGGAGATACCAAAAGGAGTCCTTTGAATGGAGAAACAAAAATATAGCAAACAACAACTGACCATTATTAATACACAAGATGACATAACCCAGAAACCACACCTATGGACATAGCCAAAGTAAAATAAGCTTACAAGATTGTAAACAAGAAGCCAGTGACATCAATTGGCAAATGAGGACAACTACAAACCAAAAAGAGGGGAAACACTGTGTAGTTACAGAACTTCTAAATGGTGAGGAAGTCAAGAGAGTTGCAAGATAGAATGGATTGTTCTAAACTTAGGGAGAAAATTCTAAATTACAGGGGAACCTCAAAGAAAAATGATAAACCTTCACATCACAATAAAAAAGAGGACAAGCGCAAATATTCAGCAAATACTAAAAAAAATCAACAAAGGAAATGCTAACACAATTCATAAACATTAGGAGCTCAGCACAGAAAATAATATGGAACAAAGAAACCAGAGACACCATGAAAAAACATATAACAAAATGACAGCAACCAATTCATCCTAGTTGATAATTACACGGAATATTAATGGATTAAATGCACCACTCAAGAGATAGGGAGTTGCAGACTGGATAAGAAGACAAAACCCCAATATGCTGCCTACAAGAGACACACTTTAGAGATAAAGACAAAAATAGACTAAAAACCAAAGGTTGGAAAAAGATATATCAAGCAAATGGCAACCATAAAGAGCAGGAGTAACAATATTAATTTCTGATCAAACTAACTTTAAGACAAAAACCACCATATGTGACAAGGAAGGACATTATATAATTATTACAGGATCAATTGAACAAGAAGATATAACCATAATAAATATCTATAGACCTAATGAAAGAGCCCCAAAATACATAAATTAGACTTTAAAAGAATTGAAAAAGAAACAGATGACTCCTCAGTCATAGTGAGAGACTTTAATACACCATTTTCAATGAAAGATAGAACTAGAAAGAAACTCAACAAAGATGCAGAAGAGCTAAACAATACAATCCACCAACTTGACCTTATAGACATCTACAGAGCACTTCACCCAACAACAGCACAATATACATTCTTTTCCAGTGCACATGGAATATTTTCCATGATAGATCATATCTTAGGCCATAAAGCAAGCCTTACTAA
>NW_006921713.1:7221889-7227818 GCF_000298275.1 Orycteropus afer afer | reverse complement strand
CCTAAAGAAGTGAGAGCCATGACAAGAACAGACATATGCACACCCATGTTCATCACAGCACTATTTACAATAGCCAAAAGATTGAAACAACCTAGGTGTCCATCAACTGAGAAATGGATAACCAAACTTTGGTACATACACACAATGGAATACTATGCAACCCTAGACTCTGCAAAACACCGCATAATGTGGATGAACTTGGAGGACATTATGCTGAGTGAAATAAGTCAATCACAGGACAAATATTCTATTAGTTCATTATTGTAAAAGTCAAGGAAAGGTTTATCTATGCAAGGAAACTCTCTTTGTTGGTTACCAGGGATGGGAGGGGAGGGAAGGGAACATTGTTAGATAGGTAGAGATATGTATTGATTTGGGTGAAGAGAAGGGCAATGTACCAAATGTGACTGAGCAACATGGTGGCACTGAGCAAAAGGAAAGTATAGAGAGGTACATGGGAGGTACAGACAATGAAGATGAACCCATTTGCACAAACAGTACTGCATTGTCAGTGAAGGCAAACATGGGTATACAGGTGGATAGATCAGTGGACAGGCTGAACTATTAGGTATGTCTATGAAGTGGGGAGTGTACCCAAGACCATGCATAGGGTTGGCAGACAATGGTCCTATAAGTGTATTTCTATGATCTGTAAGAATTTCCAGGTGTATAGTAGAGCTGACAAGGGACAAGGATTGTAGTCACTTCTTGGGCACAGCCAGCTACCTAGAGGGACCAAGCAGTTGAACCTGTAGACTTAGGACCATAGTCACAGGGGATATCAAGTTCAATTGGCATAACATACTACACAAAACATTGTTCTACCTCCTACTTTGGAGAGCAGTGACTGGGATCTCAAAACCTTGCAAGCAGCCATCTAAATGTAATGATGGGTCTCTCCTCATCCAGAGCAAAGAAGAATGAAGTAACCATAGATTCATGGAAACAATTAGTACACCATGTGATCCACAGCATATATGACTATGAGACCAGAAGAGCTAGATGGTGCCCAGCTACCACTGTCAACTGCTCGAAAGGGGATCTATGTAGGAGATCCTGGATAGAGAGGGAGAACAATGTAGAAAAAAACTCAAAATCATTTGAGAAAAAAAAGGGGGGGGGGAGCGAGGTTTGCTGGTCTAATGGAGCCTGGTGGAACCACTGAGAGTATGTTCCCTAGCTACCCTACAGGTCTGGAATTGTATTCACACCTGTGGCTTCTAGCCAAACAAAACACAGGCATATGAGTTGAACATTTACCTGAGATAGATACACTCCTTGGAAAGAACAATCATGGGAGAAATAAGGGCTGTTTATGCCCAGGGAGAAAGCTCAGGGGCAGGAGTGCATGGAGGAATGGACAAAGGGAAGAGGTAAGTATCAGAGGAAGTTGGAGGGGAGCTGCATTGGGGTAAATTGTAGTCAATGTCATGAGACAAAGTGTATGTGAACTGATGTATGGAAAGTGAATTTGCTCTGTAAATTTTACCCAAATCACAATAAAGAAAAAAATATTATTTGCTTCAACAGGTGAGTAAGACTTGAAGTGTAGCTTTGGCTATCACACCTGCTGCAAAGGGGCTTACCCTCCTTCTACAGAGCACAGGCAAAGACAAATCATTCAGCTTTCCATGTAACACATCCTTGGGAAAAAAAGTAAAAAGAAAGGAAATATTACTTCAAAAAAACAAAGAAAAGAATGTTAAAACAAAACAAAAACATGAAACCTGCTGTTCTAGATTGAATTGTGTCCCTACAAATTATGTGACAACTTAACCAAATCATTATTCTCAGAGTTAGGCAATTATCCTCCATTATGTGACCTGATGTAATTATCCTTTGTGTTGTAAATCCTACTTCTATAAATGTTAATGAGGCAGGATTAGAGGCAATTATATTAATGAGGCAGGATACAATCTACAGGATTATGTTGCATACTGGGTCAATCTCTTTTGAGATACAAAAGAGATTAAACAAAGAAGCAGAGACTAGAGGGACCTACCACCAGGCAAGAAGAACCAGGAGCACAGTTCATCTTATGGACCTGGGGTCCTGGTGCTACGAACCTCCTAGACTCAAGAGAAGACTGATGTAAAGCCACATGAAGATCACCCAGGTGAAGAAGCTAGAAGAGACAAGGACCTTCCTCCAGAGCTAGCAGATAGAAAGTCTTACCCTAGAGCCAGCACCTTGAATTTGGACTTCCAGTCTTCTAAATTGTGTGAAAATAAATTTCTGTTCATTAAAGCCAAAAAAAAAAAAAATAAGTAAATAAATAAATAAATAAAAGCACTGAGAAAGAAATTAAGGAGCTCTGGTAGCATAGTGCCTAAGGCACTTCACTGCTAACCAGAAGGCTGGTGGTTCAAACCCACCAGCCACTCCTCAGAAGGAAGATTGGGCAATCTACTTTCGTAGTGATACTGCCTCAGCAACCCGAGGAGGGGTCGCTATGAGTTGGGGCCGACTCGACAGCACACAACAACAACAAGAAAGAAATTGTGGCTTCAAAGACCCGGCATAGTAAAGATGTCAATACTCCCCAAATTGATCACAAGTTTAATGCAACTCCTATTAAATCCCAGCAAGACTTTTTTGTAAGCATAACCAAAACCAAACCAAACTCACTGCCATCAGGTCAGTCCCAACTCATAGCGACCCCTCCTCGGGTTTCCAAGGCAGTATCTCTATGGAAGTAGATTGCCCAGTCCTCCTTCCAAGAAGTCCATGGTGGATTTGAACCATCAGCCTTCTGATTAGCACTCAAATACCTTAGGCACTACATCACCAGAGCTCCTGGTATAGACAAGATTATTTTTAAATGTATATGGAAAGGCAAAGTAATGAAACTATTTGTGTGAATGTTAGCAGTTTAAAATAGCTATAACTATTTTGAAAAAGAAGAGTAAAGTAAGAGAAATCAGTCTATCTGATTTCAAATTTTATTATGTAGATACAGTTATCAAGACTGCATATATCATCAATGGGATAGACATATAGATCAATGGAACAGAACTGAGAATGCAGAAATAGGTCTACATAAATATGCCTAGCAGATTTTTGACAAAGGTGCCAAAGTAATGCAATTAAGTAAAGAGAGCCTTTCTAACTAATGGAACAATTGGACATACATAGGCAAAAATAAATAAATAAATGTAACCTAAGTCTACTCCTTATATAAAATTAACTCAAAAATGAATCATGACTTAAATGTAAATAGAACTATAAAACTTTCATAAAAGGATAGAAGAAAATCTTCAGGATCTAAGGCTAGGCAGATATCTTAGACTTAACAACAGACACATGATTTATAAAAGGAAAAATTGACAAATGTGACATCATCACAATTAAAAAGAATTGCTCTGTGAAGTACCATTAAGAACATGAAAAGATAGGCTACATACTAGAAGAAAATATTTACAACTGTATATTCATCAAAGGACCAGTATCAAGAACACATAAAAACAAAAACAAGAAAAACACACTGCTGTTAAATAGATTCTGACTCATAGTGACCCTATCAGACAGAGAAGAACTGCCTCCAGAGTTCCAAGGCCATAGATCTTCATGGAAGCTGACTGCCTCATCTTTCTCCCACAGAGTGGCTAGTGGGTCCAAGGCCAACTTTTTTGGTTAGTAGTCGAATACTTTAACCACAGTACCACCAGAGCTACTAGAACACATAAAGAACTCTCAAAATTCAACACTAAAAAACCAAAAAGTCCAATTAGAAAATAAGCAAAATATAAAAATAGATATTTCATTCCTGGTGGAGCAGTGGTTAAACACTTGGCTGCTAATTGAAAGGTAAGCAGTTCAAACCCACCAGCTGCTCCACAGCAGAAAAGTGTAGCCACCTACTCCCATAAAGATTTACAGCACTGGAAACCCTGTGGGATGGCTCTATTCTGTAGGATTGCTGTGTCAGAATCAACTCAGTGGTAACAGGTGTGGTTTGGGTTTTATATACCTATCACAACGACTAAATTAAAAAATAGTGGCAACACCAAATGCCAGCTAGGATGTAGAGAAAATGGATTACCCTTACATTGCCAGTGGGAATGTAAAATGATACAACCACTATGGGAACTGTCTTGTAGTTTCTTTAAAAACTAAGCATTCATAACATATGATCCAGAAATTGCACTCCTGGGTACTGGTGGGAAGTGGGTAAGGCATTTAGCTTCTAACAAGAAGGTTGGTGGTTCAAATGCACCAGATGCTCCACAGGAAGAAGATAAGGCAATCTACTTCCATAAAGATTTACAGCCTTGGAAATTTAATAGGGGTCTCTATGAGTCAGAATCAACTTGATGGCAATGGGCTTGGTTTATTTATTTATTTGTTTCTTTCTTTGTTTCTTTATTTACTTACTTGTTTGTTTGTTTGTTGAGGGGGAAGTATTTATACCAGAGAAATAGAACATGTTCACATAAAATCCTGTATACAATGCTAGGTATATCTTTATTTGTAAGATCCCAAACTAGAAACAACTCAAATGTCCTTACATGGGTAAATGGTTAAACAAACATGGTATATCCACACCATGAAATACTATTCAGCAACAAAAATGTAAACTATTAATACATACAAGAACTTGGATGAATCTCCAGAGAATTATGCTGAGTGGAAAAATCAGTGCCTAAGCCCAGGGAACCTGGATAGAGGAGCAGTCAGCCGCAGTGATCCAGGTGAGGAGAGGGAACTCAGGCATGCCCAAAGCAGCAGGGTGGGAGAGCAGGAGAAAGGGGATCAAAAGCCGGAAACACGGACAGAGGAGCAGTCAGCAGCAGGGGTCCAGGTGAGGAAAGAGAACCCAGGCATGCCCAAAGCAGCAGGATGGTAGAGCGGGAGAAAGGGGATTAAAAGCCAGGAACCTGGACAGAGGAGCAGTCAGCCTCAGGGATCCAGGTTGGGAGAGGGAACTCAGACACGCCCAAAGCAGGGTGGGAGAATGGGAAAAAAGGGGACTAAAAAGCCAGGAACCTGGACAGAGGAGCAGTCAGCCGCAGGGATCCAGGTGAGGAGAGGGAACTCAGGCACACCCAAAGCAGCAGGGTGGGAGAGCAGGAGAAAGGGGATTAAAAGCCGGGAACCCAGACAGAAGAGCAGTCAGCCACAGGGGTCCAGGTGAGAAGAGAGAACCCAGGCATGGCCAAAGCAGCAGGAGGGTAGAGAGGGAGAAAGGGGAGTAAAAGTCAGGAACTGGGACAGAGGAGCAGTCAACCTCAGGGATCCAGGTGAGAAGAAGGAACCCAGGCATGCTCAAAGCAGCAGGGTGGGAGAGCAAGAGAAAGGGGATAAAAAGCCAGGAACCCGGACAGAGGACCAGTCAGCCGCAGGGATCTAGGTGAGGAGAGGGAACTCAGGCACACTCAAAGCAGCAGGGTGGGAGAGCTGTAGAAAGAGGATTAAAAGGCCCAGGAATTTAGACAGAGGAGGAGTCAGCCACAGGGACCCAGGTAAGGGTGGTACAAGAGGTTTCCAACAGGGAGAGAAACTTGTCTGTCAGTTTGTCCTACCATGGTGACATGTTGATGTGAGTTTTGAGGCTGAGCCACTGGTGTTTCAAGCCCAGCAATATGCACATGGTGCACAAGTATCAGCCCAGCTTACAGACTGAGACAGACTAGGAAGAAGGCAGAGGCTGTCCACTTCTCAAAGAATTGGCCAGGGAAAACCTTATAAATAGCAAAGAAATTGTTTGATACATTACTGTGCAACTTTGTGAGTAGTCCCATTAGGTTAGAACGCTCTCAAAGTAGGACTGGGAAAGAGCTGCATCATGTGAGTAAACCCAGCCTTACTCCTATGGATAAGGTAAAGCTTTTGAGACCTCCATTTGCTGATGTGGCACCACTCAAATTGAAGAGAAATAGCTGCAGACATCCATTAATCATCAGAACATGGAATGTACAAAGTATGAATC
>NW_006921713.1:7195215-7219504 GCF_000298275.1 Orycteropus afer afer | reverse complement strand
GGAAGACCAAAGAAGAGTTGATCCTTTTGAGTTGTGGTCCTGGCGAAGAATGCTGAAAGTACCATGGACTGCTAAAAGAACTAACAGATCTGTCCTAGAGGAAGTGCACCCGAAATGCTCCTTGGAAGCGAGAATGGCCAGACTTTGTCTCAGCTATTTTGGTCATGCTGTCAGAAGGGACCATTCCCTGGAGAAGGATGTCATGCTTGGTAGGGTGGAGGGTCGACAAAAGAGGGGGAGGTCTTCAATGAGATGAATTGACATGGTGGCTGCGATGATGGGCTCAAGTATAGCAGGGATTGTGGAGCTGGCGTGGGATCGGGCAGAGTTTCGTTCTGCTGTGCATCGGGTCGCTATGAGTTGGAAACGACTCAACGGGCACCTAACAACAACAACAACAAGACATTTGACTGTTAACCAGAAAGCTGGCAGTTCAGACCCACCAGCCACTCCTCAGAGGACTGGGCAATCTACTTCCATAGTGATACTGCCTTGGAAACCCAAGGAGGGGTCGCTATGAGTCAGGGCCAACTTGACAGCACATAACAACAACAAACGTTATATACTGTATTATTCCATTTGTACAGCACTCTTGAAATGACAAAAATTATAGAAATAGAAAACAGATTAGTGGTTTCCAGGAATTTAGGAAGCGGTGGGGCAGAAGAGAAATGACAGTAAAAGAACAACATGAAGTTCCTTGTGGTGATAGAAATGTTCTCTATCTTGAATGTATCAATGTCAATATCCTGATAGTCATATTGTACTATTGTTGGGAAGATATTACCAATAGGGAAAGCTAGGCAAAGGGTACATAGAATCTCTCTATTTAACTTTTATAATTTCATGTTTATCTATAATTATCTTTAAAAGTTTAATTTAAAAAGTGTTCAGACATTTGATCTTTAAAAGTCCTTTTCGGTCTGACATTCTGTTTGCCATCATGATTTGCATGTATGTTTTTATCACAGTATTTTCCAAAATATAATCTATGGATCATGGGTCCTCCTCAAACCAAACCAAGCCATTGAGTTGATTCCAAATCATAGTGACCCTATAGGACTAGAACTACCCCATAAGATTTCCTAGGCAGTAATCTTTATAGGAAGAGCCCAGGTGGCACAGAAATTAAATGTTCAGCTGCTAACCAAAAGGTTAGTAGTTGAAACCCACCAGCTTCTCCAGGGAAAAAGATGTACAATCTGCTTCTGTAGAGATTATAGCCTAGAAAACCCTACTGGGTAGTTCTGCTCCATCCTATAGGGTCATTATGAGTTGGAAGCAACTCGATGACAATGGGTTAGTCTTTATGGGAGCAGATGTCCACATCTTTCTCTCAGGGAGTGGCTGGTGGGTTTGAACCACCAACTTTTTGTATAGTGGGTTAGTGGCTGAGTATCTAACCACTTAACCACTGTGCCACCAAGGCTTCTAGATGCTAGTCTGCCACATATAATTGAAAACAATGGTTCTATGGTAAAATGAAGATGGAATGAATATTAACATAATAAAGGTTCTATGTTATCTCATAATAAGGAAAACTGATTACCATAACTTCCTTAATGTAGAGTTTCCAAAATTTGGCCACGTATTCTCTTTCCTTTCTTTTCTGGTTTTTTTTTTTTTTTTTTTTTTTCTTAGAAACACCTATTAGCATCTAATGGAACACTGATGCTCCAGAGAACTCAATATGAGCTATGATGCTACAAATGGTTAGCTCCTTTGACATACTGTGCAATTTTAAATTTCCACTTTCAGTCCTCTCTCAATTTCTCTCTGGCTATGTATATATATTATGGCCTATCCCCATAATTTCATCTGTCTTTCCATTTGTAGTCATAGACCTTTTTCCTGCCCTGTATTCAGAGCTCCCTGAGGGGAAGAACCCTATCTTCTTCCTATTCAATTACTTGCCCTACCTTTGCAGCTCTACATGTGCTCTTCTGAATGTACAGGCAGTATCGTGCTTAACTATTATTCTGAAGTAGAGCTCTGTTGTTTCTGTCTTCCATCATTATTCTATCTTCCTTTGGGGAAATTATCCTCCCCCATTTGAATTATATCATTCTGGTGACTGCTCATCATAGACTGTTATCTCCCTGACAAGAGATAAAACATGGTCAATGATAACATCCTATGCTCCTGGCCAGAGTGATTGATCCAGTGTGAGCAGCATACCCAAACCAGGCCAATCAAAGCCCTTCCCTGGAATTCTTCACTTTGGAGTTGGACAAGAAGGGGTCTTGCCCCTTGGGTCATAGAAGCTGAAAAGATGCAAATCTGAGGTGATATTACCAATTTTGAGGAAGTCTGTCTGTGGTAAGAGAGGTTTAAAACCACAGAGACTAACAGAGTTAAGGAACAGAAAGAGTTCTTATGCTATTCCACTCACTCCTCACTTACCGTTATGGTTAGGTTCCAAAGACCAGGTCATTATGTGAAAATTGGTGTTATGAGAAAATGGAGGATGACTACACCAGATCGCAAAATGGCGGGTGAGTACAACATTACATCACTGCCAAACCAGTGAGAATCATGGCCCAACCAACTTGACACATAACCTTAACCATTACAACCAGCTTTACTCTCATCTCGCACCTCAGCATTCATTACTACCAGAAGTACAGCATTAATGTGGAAAATAGTAGATTTTTCACTATTGTCATAAATGTGAAATGTTAGGATGACTACATAGCCGATAAGGGAGGAGTAATTATAGGTGATTCTCTGAGATCTTTGCGGACAGCTTTAATCCTGGGCTTCTCAGTTACTTTACCTAATAAAATCTCCTTTTGGGGGAGAGATGGAGGGGGTGGAGTTTAGGTGAGCTCAGGTTAGATGGATCACTGCAACTGAAAAATAATCTCTACCAAATATATGTCAGCTTCTCATTCATACCTGATCACCCTAATAAGCAGTAAAGATTGGAGCTCGTATGCATCATTTTAACCCACTGGACAGTTTTACATTCTGATTTAAACCTCATTAGCTATTCAGACACTTTCTAAGCTCTTCATGAATGGGGAAGAAGACAGATTTGTTTTGATGAAAATGAGTCAAAAAAGATCTGAAGCATGGCAAGATGGCAAATGAGAACATGAGGCAGCCAATGATGAGAATGAGGACCATGAAGACGTGGGCAAGAAAGGAGATACAGGAGGCGGTGACCTCTAAAACATGTGTTAGCTCTTTCAAAACTCTATACAGGAGGGAGCCTGCAAAGGTAAGCCATAACCCTATAATAGCAGCAAGGGGAGAAGATGGAATGGAGGGACAGGGAAGTTGGGGAAGAAATGGAAGGAGATTAACATTTATTCAGTGCCTAATATTTGCCAAAGGAGTTCTTGGCTGCTAACTGAAAGGTTGGCAATTTGAACCCACCAGCAGCTCCATGGGAGGAAGATGTGGTAGTCTGCTCCTATAAAGACTACAGACTTGGAAACCCTGTGAGACAGTTCTACTCTTATAGGGTCACTGTCCATGAGTCAGAATCAACTCAACAGTAACGAGTTTGGGTTTTTGTCTTTGTTTGGTTAAGATGTGTCATACATGATGCTAGGTGCTTTGTTTGTGTTGTCTCTTTAAAGCCTCACAACCAATGTCAAATAATTAATTTGGTTCAAAATGTCAAGTAATTAGTAGCCCAAGATGGTGGGTTCAGTCTTCACAATTTGGAGGTTTGTTTTGAGAATGCCAATGCCCTTCACGTTCTATAATATGGGCTGCATCCAGATTTTAAAGTCTGTAAATTAGGAGAGGATGGAGCATGAGCTCACAGCAGCAAATCCAGGTCAGCTTCAGAGTGACTACCAGACTCTTGACCCATCTGCAGGGTTGCCTAGTCTGGAACAGAAGAGAAGAGTGTCCCAGTGGTCTGCTGGTGGGTTGCTAGAGCCTGGGGCATTTGAGAACCTGATGAGAGTGGGAGGAACTATTTCCATGGAGCTGGATTTTTTAGAATTGGGAAAGTGTTCAAGAAAGGCAGTACTGTAAGTATAGATGGGTGTGATCATATCTTTTCTCTTAGTATCCAGCATAGCCTACTGACCATAGACTGTTCAGAGGGGTGAATGAGGAGTAAAAGAGATTAATAATAGCATCTTCATGAAGACTCGTTGACTCCAGAAGTAAGGAATCTGGAATCTGGTTCCATATTATATAATCTAAAAGTGCCCCCACCACCTACCCCCACCTCCACACACAGAGAAGGAAAGTGGGGGGGACTCTCAGAAATCACATAGTCAAGGCAAATGCGGTGAAATGGCTCATTGGTTACTGTGGCAACCGACTCTTCCCTGCTTGGGCTGCTTATCCCACGATCCCTCTGTCACCCTATTTTTAGACTGAAGACAACGAATTAAAAAGGCTTAAAATATTTTTTCTCTTTTCTGTATGTTTAAGACATGCATAACCTTTGGACAAAGATCTAGAAGCCAAAGCTGAGGTGCAGAGGCCAGTTCCCTACTCCCAATATGAGGTGACCCTTGTTTCTCTGAGGCCACTGAGTGCAGAGGGTGTTTGGTTCCTTGTGAGTTAAGTGGCAGCAAATAAGGAGGGGAAATCTGGAGAGACTGGACTGGGCATAAGGACCATAGCTACACAAGCAAAGTAAGGGGGAGTACCAATCACTGAAAATAAATAAAATCATAGTTTTTGAAAAATAAGGAGACTTTTGAATTATCTAGCTAAGACTGAGTACATAACTTACCTCACCTAATACAGCTTCAATTTTCATTACCTGTAAAATAAAGGAGATACTGCACTTTTCAGAATTTTGATGACCTCTAAGACTCTTTAAAGTTCTAATATATCTGATCATATCAAAGGACCCAAACTGTAAGAATCTATGGGAGACTTCCTGAGAAACAGTCCTAAATATTGCTACCATTTTTTTTTTTTTTTTTAGTTTTGGTATTTGGGAAATGTTATTGTAGAGTACCTCTGTCTTTATTCTGAAAGAAAGATAATTAAAAAAAAAAAATTTACTGATGGAGGTTAGAAACGAAAAAATATAAATGCCTTTTCTTCCTACAAAATATTGAATGAGTGCAACATACGCTTAAGATGTTTTTAGAGAAAAGTGGCCTTCTGCAATTCAGTGGCAAATAACAACTAAAATGCAAAGCAACATGCTTGCTTTGTGGCAGAAAATAGAGCAGGGTTGGAGGCAGGGAAAAGTTGGAGAACACTCACTGAAAGAGGAGAAAATCTAAACCAGATAAGCCACATGTTTTATTTAGTTTATTCAGCACAGCCATGGAAACGGGCACATGTGCCTAGCTAGGTAGGGAGGCTTAGGATTAAGGGGCCATAGCTCACAGGGCTGAAAGAGAGAACAGAGGGAGAGAGATATTTCCCATGAGAAGCTGATGGGGAAAATGGCATACATTTTGAGTCAGCTCTGGTAGCACATTGGTTAAAGCATTCAGTTGCTAACCAAAAACTTGGTGGTTCAAACCCACCAGTCGCTCTGTGGAAGAAAGATGAGTCAGTCTGCTTCCTTAAAGAAGTACAGCCTTGGAAACCCTATGGTGCAGTTCTACTCTGTCCTAACGGGTTGGTATAAGTCAGAATTGACTCGATGGCAATGGGGTTTGGTTTTGGTTTGGAAGTCCCAAAGCTGGGGTTCTCAAAATCCAGCATATGGAAGTATTACTAACTGAGGGGACACTAAGCTTCTGGTTAAGAGTGATGGAAAAATTTGGGAATTGATTAATGGTGATAGTTGAACAACATGATGAATACATTTAATGTCACTGAACTGTACATGTGATTGTTGAAATGTGTTGTTACCTATATATTTACCAAAATTAAAACAAAAATTACTGAAGTGCTTGTTAAAAATGCAAATTTTCATATACAGAACTATTGTTGTTATGTGCAATCCAGTTGTACCCTACTCATAGCGACCCCTCCTTGGGTTTCGAGGTAGTATCACTACAGAAGTAGATTGCCCCATCTTCCTTCCGAGGAGTAGTTTGTAATAACTTGGCCTTCATATATTTCACCAAGTTACCATTTGGCTTCAGTTTAGATGTCCCATGTTAAATAGTTTAGATGTCTTTTTGTGTGATACCCTCACATCCAGTGTTTCCCTTCTTACAAATTTTATTCTATTTGCAACCATTTGTTTAATACCTACCTTTCATGCTGGACTGTAGGAACTATACATTACATATAGGCAGGTACTGTGTCTATGTATTCATCACCCTATCCCCAATAACTAACTATAAAACTGGCACAGTGGGGATGTCGATCCTCTTCATTTAACTTCACAAAGGGGGAGAATCAAGACCATTAGCCCATGACTGATTCCTCTGAAGTGAAGGTCAGACATACTTACTTCCAACCTTTTTACCAATTCTGACACCAGTTTCCCTCCCACAGTACTCTACTACTCTGCAGGGTTCAATAAAATTACCCATTACAATGTCCACACAAAATTCACAGACAATACTTAATGATTATGGAGCTTATTAGGGAAGTACCAAAACCAAACCAAACTCACTGTCATCGAGTCAATTCTGACTCATAGTGACCCCCTTTGGGTTTCTGAAGCAGTAAATCTTTACAGAAGTAGATTGCCCAGTCTTCCTTCCATGGAGTGGCTGGTGGGTTTGAACCCCCAACCTACTGGTTAGCAGTCAAATGCCTTAGGTGCTACACCACCAGAGCTCCTTTATTAGGAAAGTAGCAGATAATAATTCAGGATCAAGAACAACTCAGGATACAATTCTTTGATCAGGACAGCTTCTTGTTAGCCATGCTTACAGACAGGTCTCTCTCTGGTCCTCAGCCTTTCAGCCTCTCAGCTCCTGCCCTGCTCTGGCAAGTGTTACAAAGCTCTTTAGCTCCACCAATAAATGCCCAGAGGCACCCCACTCCATCAATAAGCTTTGGCCTGAAGGTGCTCAGCTCTCTCTTGCTCCATGGGTCAAGAAGCCTAGTACCACCAACTGCCTGGAGGCACCCCACTGTGCAAGCAAGCCTCTCGCCTGAAGACACTCAGCTCTCTCATTGTGGACTGGCACACCTAGGTAGTTGCTTCACTCTGGGCCAGGAATCCCCCCACATTGTTTCACATTAGTCTCCTGGTTCTGCTGCCACCATTTCTCTGCCACTACTTCTTACCACTACATGCTGCCTCTAGTGTTACAGCTCTTGTCTCTTAGTACTAGAAGGCTCCCAGTGCTGGGATCCTAGGTCCAAAGGACACTCTATTCTTGGCTTTTCTATCTCAGTGGTAGTGAGGTCCCACTCTGCTCTGGGGTTGGCTCTCTTTTAAGCCTAGTGGGATAGCAAAATTGACCAGCTCCTGGTTAGGGTATAATATACCTTATTTGCAAGATCCCAGACCCAAAGGATTCCATGCACCTTATTTGAATCATTAACAATGCTGTCCAATCCCCTTGGTGGACTACAAGCACCTTATCTGCAACCATTTTGTAGGAGTCACAAGACCTTGAATGGCAAGAAGTAATTCCCTGCACCACACCAGCACAAGGCCTAACACACAGTATACACTCAATTAGTATTTGTTGAATGAATGAACACTATAAAGCATAACCTACCTATTCATGGTCACTTTATTACTCCTTTTCTCTATTCTCATACTCTTCCTGTAATCCATTCATACCATCAAAATTCTCAAATTTCCTACCCTAATCAATCATTTCCACCACCACTCATTTATCAGTTTGTCATACTGTGGTAGCTTGCATGTTGCTGTGATGCTGGAAGCTATGCTACCAGTATTTCAAATACCAGCAGGGTCAGCCATGGCAGACATGCTTCAATGGGGCTCCCAGACTAAAACAGACTAGACAGAAGGAAGAGGCAGTCCACTTCTAAAAAAAAAAATGGCCACAGAAAGCCTTATGAATTGCAGTGAAACATTGTCTGACATAGTGCTGGAACATGAGCCCCTCAGGTTGGAAGGAGGCACTCAAAGTATGACTGGGGAAGAGCTGCCTCCTCAAAGTAGAGTCGACCATAATGACATAGATGGAGTAAAGCTTGAAAAATTTTCATTTGCTGATGTGGCACAACTCAAAATCAGAAGAAACAGCTGCAAACATCCATTAATAATTGGAACATGGAACATACAAAGTATGACTCTAGAAAAATTGGGAGGTGTCAAAAATGAAATGGAACATGTAAAGTTTGATATCCTGGGCATTAATGAACTAAAACAGACTGGGATAGGCTGTTCTGACTGGGACAATCATATGGTTTAGTATGCCAGGAATGACAAATTGAAGAGGAATAACATCATATTCTTCATCAAAAGGGACAATGCTGTCAGTGACAGGATAATATCCACACGCCTACCAGGAAGACCAGGTAATACTACTATTGTTTAAATTTACACACCAACCACTACAGGCAAAGATGAAGAAATTGAAGATTTTTTACAAACTTCTGCAGTCTGAAACTGACCAAACATGCAGTCAAAATGCATTGATAATTACCGGTGACCAGAATGCAAAAATTGGAAACAAAGAAGCAGCATCAACAATTGGAAAATAGGGCCTTGGTGACAGAAATGATGCCAGAGATCACATGATAGAATTTTGCAAGACCAACGCAAGACCATTGCAAATACCTTTTACCTTTTTTCAACAACATAAATGGCAGCTATACACATGGACTTTACTAGATGGAATAAACAGGATTCAAATTGACTATATTTGTGGAAAGAGATGATGGAAAAGCTCAGTATCATCAGTCAGAACAAGGCCAGGAGCCTTGAAACAATTGCTCATATGCAGCTTTAAGTTGAAGCTAAAGAAAGTTAAAACAAGTCCACAAATGATCTTGAGTATATCCCACCTGAACTTGGATAACACCTGACTAATAGATTCAAAAAACTGAACATCAATGATTGAGAACCAGATAGTAGTGGGATGATATCAAGGACATCATACATGAAGAAAGCAAAAGATTATTAAAAAGATAAGGAAGAAAGAAAAGACTAAAATGGATGTCAAAAGAGACTCTGAAAACATATTTTTCAATGCAGAGTAGCTAAAGCTAATGAAAGAAATGATGAAGTAAAAGGTCTGAACAGAAGATATCAAATGGCAGCTTGAGAAGACAATGTAATGTATTATAATGAAATGTTCAAAGACCTGAAGTTAGAAAATTAAAAGGGACAAACACACTTGGTATTTGTCAAGATGAAAGAACTGAAGGAAAAATTCAAGTCTGGAATTATAATACTAAAGGGTTCTATGAGCAAAATATTGAACAATGTAGGAAGCATCCAAAGAAGATGAAAGTAATACATAGAATCACTATACCAAAAAGAACTGGTTGACGTTCAACCATTTCAGGAGGTAACATCTTATCCAGACCAATGCTACTAAAGTAAGAAGTATAAGGTACTCTGAAGGAACTGGCAAAAAATAAGGCTCTGGAATTGACAGACTACCCATTCAGATGTTTCAACAAATGGATATAATGCTGAAAGTGCTCACTCATATGCCAAAAAATTTAGAAGACAACTTCCACATATACAAAAGAGATCCATATATGTGCCCTTTCCAAAGAAAGGTGATCCAACAGAATATGGAAGTTAAAACAATATCACTGATATCACACATAAGTAAAATTTTGCTGATAATAATTCAAAAGCAGTTGTAGCAGTACATCAACAGGGAACTGCGATAAACTCAAGCCAGATTCAAAAGAGGACATGGAATGAGGGATATTATTGCTGAAGTCAGATGGATCTTGGCTGAAAACAAAGAATACCAGAAAGATGTTTAACCTGTGTTTTATTGCCTATGCAAAGGCATCCTACTGTGTGAATCATTAGAAATTATACATTACAAAGAATGGGAATTCCGAAACAATTAATTGTGCTCATGAGGAACCTGTACATACATAGACCAAGAGACAATCATTTGAATAGGACAAGGGGAAACAGAATGGTTTAAAATCAGGAAAAGTGTGTGTCAGGGTTGTATCCTTTCACCATAGCTATTCAATATGTGTGCTGAGCAAATAATCTGAGAAGTGGAAAAATATGAAGAAGAACATGACATTAGGACTGGAAGAAGATTCATTAGCAATCTGCGATATGCAGATGACCCAACATTGCTTGCTAAAAGTGAAGAAGACTTGAAGCACTTATTGATGAAGATCAAAGATTATAGTCTTCAGTTCAGTATGGATTACACCTCAGCATAGAGAAAACAAAAATCCTCATAACTGGACCAATAAGCAACATCACAATAAAGGAGAAAAGACTGAAGTTGTCAAGAATTTCATTTCACTTGGATTCACAATCAATACCCATGGAAGCAGCGGTTAAGAAATCAAACAATGTGTTGTATGAGGCAAATCTGCTACAAAAGACCTCTTTGAAGTATTAAAAAGAACGATGCCACTTTAAATACTAAGGTGTGCCTGACCTAAGCCATTTTCCTTTCAATAGCTTCATAAGCATGTGAAAGTTGGACAATAAGGAAGACCACAGAGGAATTGATGCCTTTGAATTAGGGTATTGGCAAAGAATACTGAATATACCATGGACTGCCAGAAGAGCAAACAAACCTATCTTGGAATACAGTGAGAATGCTCCTTGAAAGCATGAATGGCCAGACTTCATCTCTTGTACTTTCATCATGTTATCAGGAGGGACCATTCCCTGGAGAAGGATATCATGCTTGGTAAAACAGAGGGTCTGCAAAAAAGAGGAAAACCCTTGACAAGATGGATTGACACAGTGGCTACAGCAATGTGCTCAAGCATTAAAACAATTGTGAGGATGGCACAGGCCTGAGCAGTGTTTCCATCTGTTGTATACAGGGTCACTATAAGTCAGAAAAAAAACTTGATGATACTTCACAACAACAAAAATTAATCAACTGAAACTAAAAGATACCCAAATTGGCTTTAATAATAAAAGGAATCTATTGCTGATGACCAGGAAAGTATAGAAGTAAGACGGGCTTCAATGATGGCAAGGAGGAATCAGTTTCTTTCCAGCCTCTCTGCTCTGCCTTCCAAAATGTAAGTGAGCTTCACCCAAAGTTGGCTCCCTCCCATGGCCACAAGATGCCTACCCACAACTCTCTGGGCTACATTTTTCTTCTTTTGTATTTGTTATATATTTCTATAAATATATAACAATTTTATATACAATTTTATATAATAATATATAACAATTAGGTAACCAATTACCCAATTTTATACTGTAAAACAATAATAATCACTTATTATTTCTTACAGTTGATGTGGGTATGGAATTGGGAGTGATTTGGTTGCAAGGTTCTGGTTATGCACATCTCATGCAGGTAAGGTGGGTGGGGGACAGCCCCCAGGTGGCATGGAGCAGTGGCAGACAGTGCCAGCAGGAACAGATAAGGTGGGCAGGGGAGAGCCCCAGGCAGCAGGGAGCAGTGGCAGACAGGGCCAGCAGGAACAGGTAGGGGGTGGCCCAGGAAGTGAGTGGAGTAGTTGGAACAACTATGGGTGATGAACTTGTCTGTCAGTTTGTCATACTGTGGTGGTTTGTGGGTTGCTGTGAGACTGGAGGCTGTGCCAGAAGGGTTGCCCATGGTGGACCAGTTTCAGTGGAGCTTCCAGACTGAGAAAGACTCAGAAGAAGGAAGAGGCCATCCAGGTCTCAAAAAATTGGCCAATGAAAACTTTATGAATAGTGAGTGAAACACTGTCTGATGTATTACTGAAAAATTTTATGAATAGCCCTGAAACATTGTCCGATACAGTACTGGAAGATGAGCCCCTCAGGTTGGAAGGCACTCAAAATATCACTGGGAAAGAGCAACCTCATCAGAGTACAGCCTACCTTAATGATATGAATAAAGTAGAGCTTTCAGGGCCTCCATTTGCTGAAGTGGCATGACTCAATATGAGAAGAAACAGCTGCAAATATCCATTGATAATCAGAACATGGAATGTATGAAGTATAAATCTAGGAAAATTGGAAGTTGTCAAAAATGAAATGGAACACATAAATATTGATATCCTAGGAATTAGTGAACTGAAATGGATTGGTTTTGGCCATTTTGGATCAGATAACCACATGATCTACTATGCCAGGAATGACAAATTGAAGAGAAATGGCATGGCATTCATCATCACAAAAAATGTTTCAAGATCTATCCTGAAGTACAATGCTGTCAGTGATAGAATCATATCCATATACCTACAAGAAAAGCCAGTAAATACCACTATTATTCACATTTATGCACCAACCACCAAAGCCAAAGATGAGGAAACTGAAGATTTTTACCAACTTCTGCAGTCTGAAATTGACCAAACATGCAATCAAAATGCGCTGATTATCACTGGCGACTGGAACGCAAAAGTTGGAAACAAAGAAGAATCACTGGTAGTTGGGAAATTTGGCCTTGGAGATAGAAACAATGCTGGAGATCACATGATAGAATTTTTTATGACCAATGACTTATTCATTGCAAATATCTTTTTTCAACAACACAAATGGCAGGTATACACATGGACTTCACTAGATGGACTACACAGGAATCAGATTGGCTACATCTGTGGCAAGAGGCAATGGAGAAGGTCAATATCTTCAGCCAAAACAAGGCCAGGAGCTGACTGTGGAACAGACCATCAACTGCTCATTTGCAAGTTCAACTTGAAGTTGAAGACAATTAAAACAAGCCCATGAGAGTCAAAATATGACCTTGATTATATACCTCCTAAATTTAGAGACCATCTAAAGAATAGATTTGATGTATTGAACACCAATGACCAAAAACCAGAGGAATTGTGGGATGATATCAAGAACATCATCCATGAAGAAAGCAAGAGGTCATTAAGCAGATTAGAAAAGAAGAAAAGACCAAAATGAATGTCAGAAGAGACTCTGAAACTTGCCCTTGAGCAGAGAGCAGCTAAAGCACATGGAAGAAATGATAAGATAAAAGACCTGAACAGAAGATTCCAAAAAGTAGCTCAAGCAGACAAAGCCAGTTACCATAATGACATGTGCAATGACTTGGAGTTAGAAAACCAAAAGGGAAGAACATGCTTGGCATCGCTCAAGCTGAAAGAACTGAGGAAAAAATTTAAGCCTCCAGTTGCAATATTGAAAGATTCTATGGGCAAAATATTGAATGATGCAGAAAACATCAAAAACAAAACAAACAAAAAAAAAAGGTGGAAGGAATATACAGAGTCACTGTACCAAAAAGAACTGGTTGATGTTCCATTTCAGGAGGTGGCATAGGCTCAAAAACCAATGGTACTGAAGGTAGAAATCAAAGCTGCACTGAGGGAAGTGGCGAAAAACAAAGCTCCAGGAATTGATGGAGTTTGTTTCAATAAACTGATGCTGCACTAGAGGCACTCACTCAGTTATGACAAGAGATTTGGAAGACTACCTAACCAACTGACTAGAAAAGATCCGTATTTGTACCCCTTCCAAAGAAAGGTGATTCCCACAGAATGTAGAAATTATTGAACAATATAATTAATACCGCACACAAGTAAAATCTTACTGAAGATAATTTTAAAATGGTTACAGCAGTATATTCAGAGAACTTCCAGAAATGCAAGCTGGATTCAGTAGAGGATGTGGAACAAGGGATATCATTACTGATGCCAGATGGATCTTGGCTCAAAGCAAAGAATACCAGAAAAATGTTTACTTGTGTTGTATTGACTATGGAAAGGCATTTAATTGTGTGGATCATAACAAATTATGCATAATGTTGAGAAGAATGAGAATTCCAGAACACTTAATTGTGCTCATGAAGAACTTGTACATAGACCAGGAGGCTATTGTTCAAACGGAACAAGGGGACACTGCATGGTTTAAAATCAAGAAGAGAGTGCATCAGGGTTGTATCCTTTCACCAGACTTAGTCAATCCATTTGCTTAACAAATAATCCAAGCAACTGGACTATATGAAGAGGAATGTGTCATCACAACTGGAGGAAGACTCATTAACAACCTGTGTTATGCAGACGACACAACTTTGCTCACTAAAAGTGAGGATGACTTGAAACACTTACTGATGAAGGCTGAAGACTACAGTCTGAAGTATGGATTACACCTCAATATAAAGAAAACAAAAATCCTCACAACTGGACCTATAAGCAGCATCATAATAAATGGAGAAAAGATTGAAGTTGTCAAAGACTTCATATTACTTGGTTCTACAATCAACACCAATGGAGCAGCAATCAAGTTATCAGATGTCATATAGTATTGGGCAAATCTGCTACAAAGGACCTCTTTCAAGTGCTGAAGAGCAAAGATGTTTCCTTGAGCACTAAGGTGTGCCTGACACAAGCCATGGTATTTTCAATTACTTATATGCATGTGAGAGCTCAACAATGAAAAAGAAGACTGAAGAACAGTTCATGCTTTTGAGTTGTAGTGTTGAAGAAGAATGCTGAAAGTATCATGGACTGCTAAAAGAACTAACAAATCTGTCCTGGAAGAAGTACAGCAAGAATGCTCCTATGAAGCGAGAATGGCCAGACTTTGTCTCACTTACTTTGGTCATGTAAAAAGGGACCATTCCCTGGAGAAGGATATCATGCTTGGCAAAGTGGAGGGACAACAAAAAAAGGGAAGCAACAAAAAAGGGGAAGGGCCTCAACAAGATGGATTGACACAGTGGCTGCAATGATGAGCTCAGGTATAGCAAAGATCATGGGGCTGGCATAGGACTGACTGAGCAGTGTTTCGTTCTGCTGTATATGAGGTCGCTATGAGTCAGAGACGCCTAGACGGCACCTAACAACAACAACAACATAAGGTTGCAGACAGATGTCAGCTGAAGTTGCAAACACTGAAAGCCTGTCTAAGGAAGACACTTCACTTCCAAGATGAATCACCCACACGACTAATAGACTGAAGCTGGCAAGTTGGTTCCTCTTCAGGCGGGCTTCTCCACTGGGCCTGAAGTATCTTCATGACATGGAGGTTGACTTTCTCTAGAGCAAGCAATCCAAGAGAACAGGAAAGAAGCTGAAATGACCTTTAGCCTCAGCAGTCACACACCATCACTTTCACAATATTCCAGTCACATAGGTCAGTACTGATTCAATGAGGACTATACAAAGCTATGAATATCAGGAGGCTGGATACCAGAGACATGTCCTAGGAAAGGAAATCTTAGGTTGCTTCCTGGAGTTTTCTCAGGAAAACAAGAAAGTTTCTTTCCTAGAAGTCTCCAAAAACGTTTCCCTGTTTAATTGACTCATCCTTAAACTAGAAATTAAAGCTAAGATTTGAGATTGAGCTAAATTTAACCTAAACTATATGGCCCACTGTTTGGGCTACAAAGGACAGGTATGTATGAACACTCAAAAGAAAATCTGGGTAGATACCAGGATTAGGGCAAGTAACCATACTGTTCAGGAACCTACCAACTTGATCCTAGGAGCTTCTATTTCAGTAAATATTCTACTTGTATGCCTAAAGAAATAAGGATGTTGAAAAAAAATTAGCATACCTTTAAAAATGAACAATAATTCCTTATCACCATCAATTGTCCAATCAGTATTTAAATGTCTCTAATTCCCTGAGTATTCTATAAGATGCTTATATTATTTTGTTTTTATTTTCTTTTAATCAGATCCAAATAAAGTACATAAATTGCATTTTGCTGATGTCTCTTAAGTCTCATTTAACACATACATTTCTCCTTCATAGAGTTTTTCATTGCAATTTATTATTTGTTAAAGAAACCAAGTCACTAATACTGTAGAATTCTCACAGTCTTGATTTTGCTGATTACATTCCCATGGTGTTGTTTAACAAGTTCCTCTATCTTTGTGTTTCCTGCAAACTGGTAGTTAGATCAAGAGTTTCAATCAGACTCAGGCTTTATCTTTTAGCCAAAAACATTTTTACTTGGTGCGGTGTGGCAATGTGCATTTTAACAAATTCATATTTAACAGATATGCTCTTTTAAGCAAGTTATTTCTTATTATCGATACCAATAAAATTAATAGTAGGTATTTATGTGGAAAGGAGAAAGCTTTAGAGCTGTGATTTTAAACTCTAACATGTACAAGAACTAACTGGGAAGACATATTGAAACAGATTCCTGGGCCCCATCCCCAAGTTTTTGATTCAGTGAGTTGAGATGAAGCCTGAGAATCTGCATTAATAATAAGCTTCCAGGTGATGCTGATGCTACTATTCTTGGAACTACACTTTGTGAACCTCTGCTTTAGACCATGGTGGTCTAGAGAGAGGGCTCTGATGTACAAACACCTTCACTGGAATTCTAGTCCTTCCACATATCAGCTGCATCATCTTGGGAAACTACTTAACCTTTCTAAGTCTCAATTTCTCATTTGTAAATGAGGTCTGTAATAAAACTCCCCAGCTTAGATAGGGCACATGGAAGGACTAAATGAGATAATGTATGCAAACCTTAGCACTGAGTCTTATAAACAATCAATATTCAATAAACAGTGGTGGTAACAGTAACAATCTTTATTATCAGTATTAGTATCCCTTTTCTGGTTTTACAATCTGTGAGCAATACTTAAGAAATTATTTCATTATAGCAGTACCAAACCTGCATGGGAAACCTGCAGTCTTGAGGATAGAGCTCTCTAGTCAAGATGTGGCTATAGATTATTGAATTTCTTTTGAGATTTTTAAATTCTTTTATGTCACCTCACCAGAAATTTATATATCTGAACACTGCCCTAGCTCCTTAGAAAGATGGTTTCACAAACTGTGACTTAATAAAATGCCCTCATTTTCTAAATCAAAAGTCTATTTTTGTTGTCATTAGGTGCAACCCTACATGACAGAATAGAACTGTTTTGTTTTTTTCTTTTTACTGTAGTTTGGGTGAAAGTTTACAGAGAAAATTAGTTTTCTATTCAACAATTTATATATTTTGTTTTGTGACATTGGTTGTAAACCCCTCAGTGTAACAGCACTCTTCCCACTCCCTTCCTAGGTTCCCCATTTCTATTTGTCCTTCTTTTCTGTCCCTTCCTGCTTCTGCATTTTGTTTTTGGGCAAATGCTGTCCTTTTGATCTCATACAGTCAATTGCACATATAGTCGAGGCATACATTAACCCCTAGTGTTATTATTCACTTTTAGGACTGTCTTCTGTTTGGATGAAAGTTGATTCCCAGAGGTGGCTTCAGTTCCAGGCTTGAAGGGTGTTTACTAGGCTATAATCTGTAAGGAAGCAGATCACCAGGTCTTTCTCCCACAGAACTGCTGGATGGGTTCAAATTACCAACTTGTTGGTTAGCAGCTGAGTGCTTAAGCACTGCACCACCAGGGACCCATTAAAGTTTGTATCCAAAACCAACCAAACCAAACCAATCCCACTGCCATCAGGACAGAGAAGAACTTCCCCATAGGGTGCACAAGGCTATAAATCTTTACGGAAGTAAACTACCACATCTTTCTCTGGCAGAGTGGGTTTGAACCATCAATGTTTTGGTGGTAGCCAAGTGCTTTAGCCACTGTGCTACCAGGGCTTCAAAGTTTGTATAGATGATTCCAGATACAGAGCATTCCATTCTGTTGAAGGTATGACCACTATCTTGACCAACCAAAGATTCACAATATAAGTTTTCTTTAGAGCTGAGGTTTAGGAAGATATTCCTTCTTAGGCAAGGTTATCAATACTGCTAAACTGTCGACATCTGAGAGACAATCCAGATGCCTTTCCTTGACATGTGGATTTCAAAAGGTGCCCCAAAGTCTTCAAGCCCCAGTATGCTTACTCATATTAGCTTAAAGTCTCTGTAACCCAACAAATTTCCCTTTTAGACCTGGCTGTAGGAAATCCCAGAACTAAGTCTTAGGCTTAACGGTAGACATTTGCCCCAGCCTGCATTTTCTGGAATGGCCTTTATTGCTTGGTCCTTATCTTTATATTTTTATTTCAGCAGTAGTACACAATTATGGCACATCATTTCAAATCAGTTTTTGAAAGAAGGCAGAATAAATAAAATAAATGAATGAACAAAACTACCCAATTTTTTTTTTAATTTTCATTTATTATTATTATTATTTTGCCAAAGTACCCACAAAGCTTTTCGTTTAAGACATAATCCTTGAATTACTTTTAGACTTACAAAATATAAATTGAGCTTTAAGGAGGTAGTTAGCATGTCTTATATTATAAATTTTCCTGACTGTGCTTTTATTGGGGTTTAATCAGAGACCATTGTAAGAAATTCTAATCTGGGTTCTAAGCATTTGGTATTATTAAACAGCTGAATGAAAGAGAACAGAAGAGTCACAAAGTAGAAAATACATTTATTTTTAAATTGAATAACATTATAAATGTAACAACAGTGAAATGCTAAGAAGCATTAACAGCTCTGTCAGTTCTGCTTCATGAGGTCTAAATGAAACTGGAGCATAATTTCTGAGGGGAAACCAAGGATAAAGGGTTGGGCAATTCCTAGGACTAGCAGAGCAAAAGTGTCAAAGCAGAAATGAAAGGCTAGCGATCTGCTCCCATAAAGTGACCCCTTCTTGGGTTTCTAAGGCAGTATCACTATGGAAGTAGATTGCCCAACCTTCCTTCCGACCCATAAAGATTAGAACCTATGAAATTCTATAAGGCAGGTCTACCCTGTCACATGGGATTGCTTTAAGTCAGAATCAATTCCATGGCACCCAAGAACAACAGGATGTGCCTGACAATACTGAAATGGCTTATGAAGGCCTTCTTGGGGTACCTTGTCCAATCTGGTACTTCTCAGCTAGACTCTGCCTTGAACTGGGCTCATCTTAAAGACCAGAAAGATGAACTATTATATGAATGTACTCAGCCAGAGATCACCCAATCCTAAAGACGTACAATATCTTCCTGGAACTTCAGGTCTACCCCTGTTCTGTGAGTGACTAAAGGAAGGTAAGGAATCAGCCATCAGATGAAAGGACAGCAAACACACCAACTCGCTACAAAAGGAGGTCAATCATCCAGTCTTGCTTCCTGACATCATCTGAGTTTTAATCTCTTTCTGAGGACTTGGGGGGGGGGGGATTAAATTCTCAAAAATAATTTTAATAATTTTAACCTTTACTTTACAAATAAACATTTTCTATTCAGTATATAGGTTGTATAGTGTGTCAAACCAGAAAAACAAAACAAAATTTGAAAAACCAGCAGCTAACTCTGGAATGGTTGAGAAATGACCATCCTTTACCGGGAAGGAGGCTTCCAGCACAGCACCCTCTGGTGAGCAAAGTGGTCCCTACAGACCTTTCCAGCTGCCGCTGTATACTGTAGTGTCTCTCCAGGCTGCTTTGGTCACCAAAGCAGGATAGCTAGTGGCAGCCCCATGGCTAATTTCCTAGCTGTGAGTATGAGGTCAAGAAATATACATATGAAAGATGAAAGAAAGAGAAGATCAGAAAGCCAAAGCAAGTGGGAGAAGAAAAAGGCATCTTTCTGCTTCTCTCTCTACTTTTCACCAAGTCTTGCTCACAGAACTAGATTACTGAAGAGGCCCACCTGTGCTTTTTATTTGCTCCTTTTATGTCCCCATTCACAGTCCCTCCCTACTTCTACTCAAGACAGAGGGCTTCATTGTACAGGACTATGTTTGCTCCTCTAGCTCTTTCCACTGACATGTTGAGCCTGTGAAGGTATCAACAGATGAGAGACAATGTAGGGTCTTTCCTTGAGACATCTGGATTTTGAATAGAGCCTATTATAAACTAAAAAGTATTCAAGCCCCAAATGAGAAAGAAAAAATTAAAATTTATCTGAGAAAGGACCATGCTTGTGGGAGAAGTCTTCCCAGGCATACTTCAAATTATACTGCTCTGGGAGGGTGCACTTTCAAATGACTCTGCCCAAAGCAGACGTAGGACTGAAGAATACTCAAAACATAGCCTATAAAGCATAGCTTCTATCTCTAACTAAGCAGGAAGAAAGACCTGACAACCTACTTCTGAAAATCAGCCAATAAAACCCAAAGGATCACAAGAGCCCTATCCTATAGAACATGGAATCACCATGATTTAGGAGCTGATGCCATAGCACCCAACAACAATAATCACTAAAAGAAGTACAAAAAGTTCTTAGATAAGAACTATCACTATTAGAATGAGGATGCTTTCATCTAATATTTGAAATGACAGAAAGAGTTGGGTGATCCAACTTGATAAATATGCATAGAGTTCCTTTCTAGGAGCTATATTGGAGATATATATATATTTAAAAAAAAAAGAGTAAAACACAATGCTTACCCTTAAGGTGCCCAGTCTGGTGGGGGTGACAGGTATATAAGCAATGATGCAATGTAGAATGTGCCGTAATAGCTTTAATGATGTAAAGTGCCATCATCAGAGAGGGAAGAGTGGAGGAAGGCTACTTAAAGTATCAGTAAGTGTGGAAGAGACATCTTCATTCTGGAAATGCTGGGATATCAAAGATTTTTCAGTCTTTAATGAAGCTAGTACTACTAGATAAGGAAAAGAAATGCAGAAATGAAGCAAAACTGAGGTCTGTAATTTAAGTAGTACTTATTGCTAAAGGATTTTTGCTTCTGCTTTTTAAACTAGAAGCCATTTCAGATACATAATTATTAACTATATTATAAGAATGAAAAATAAACAGAGCATGGAAGAGGATTGTGGGAATTAATATTAGAACTTAATATTCATGAAACCTTGGCCATTCAGTACATTTAGGGTTAGGGCCAGGGAACTCGAAGGTGAATGGAAAGAGAAAATTATAATATAGAAGGAAAATTAGATGGAAGCATTACTGAATATTTCAATAGAAGTAGAACTAAGGCAATAGTACAAAAGGAGAGCGGCAGAGGTAGATGATTTATTACCAGAGCTACTAAATTCTGTGTCAAGGATAATTCCAACTCACAAAGACTGAAGTTAAGAGAGAGTGAAGTGGAAAGTACAGAGAATGGGGAGTTTAAAGAAGTCTTAGCTCTACTGCTTACAAATAAGGTGACCTCTATAACCTTCCTTTTCCATATCTATAAAGAGATAAGGTTATAATAGAGGCTTTCTAAGTTTCCCTCCATCTCACTTAAAAAAAAAAAGGAAAGTTTTTACAACAATAAAAAAAATATTCTGAAAAATATGTAGTACTTGTTCATTCATTTCATTCAACAAATATGGAGGGCCTACCATGTTCCCAACATATGAGAATATATCACAAATAAGGAGGTTGTACTCTGGAAACACAGTAAGAGACAAGAAAGGGTGGGAATAGTGTTTCTTAATACTGTTAATTCTGCTATTGAGGACTGTGGGAGTTAACCTCCAAGACAGTCCCAATGATCCTCAGTATTCTCACCCTTTTATCACCACTCCCACATTGTACCAGGGTTAGTCTGTGCAGCTAACAGTACACAGCAGAAATGTTGGCAGGTCACTTCCAAGGTTAATAAGTTACAAAAGATGATAGCTTCCATCTTGGGTGTCCTTCTTTTTATCTCTCTCTCTCTTTCTTGATTCTCTTGCTCTGAAGAAGCCAGCTGCCCTGTTGTGACCAGCCCTAAGACTAAGAACTAAAACCTCCAGCCATCAGCAGTGAGGAACTGAGGCCTGCCAACCATCATTTGAGTAAGGCTGGAAGGAGTTTTTTCAGCCTCAACAATTGAGCTTTGAGATGCCTGCAGCCCTACCCAACCTCACGAAGTAACAAGTTGTGATTGCAGCCTCTTGAGATACCCTCAGTCAGAATCACCCAGCCAAGTCATTCCCAGATTCCTGGATATCAGAAACTGTTTGAAAACATACATGTTAGCTATTTTAAACTGTTAAATTTGGGGGTAATCTGTTAAACAGCAATAGATAACCAATGCAAGTACTCCCCACACACACACACAAGAACACACACAATTTTAAAGTTATTTAAGAGTCTAAACAGAATTTTAGAGTTAAGGCTCAACAAGGTTAAGATGATACCATTAACTGACAATAGAGCAGGGACTAGAACGAACATCTTCCATGCTTCATTATACTGTGCCAACTCCCCATAATGGATTAATTTCATAGATGAAGAAATTAAGGACCAAGTAGATTAAGTAATTTGCTCAAGATTCTACAACGAGCAAGTAGCTGAGTCTCTGCACTAACCTATTGAACACATTCCCTCTTTATAATAATCATTTTCCTACTTTCAAGCTTTGCTGGCCTTGAGAGAATTACCTGAATGAAGATGAAAAGAAACCAGAGCTGTCCTTAAGGGTAAACTGGGATGCTTGCCTCAGGCCTTTCAATTCAAGATGAGTTCTTTGTTAGTAGTTTATGCTTGGCAATATATTCATCCATTTACTCAACAAGTATTTTTTGACACCTACTTCAAGCACACCATAATCTGTAGGTGGGTTCAAACCACCAACTCTCAAGTTAAGGAACCAGAACTCTGTTTCTATCATTGTTGAAGGTTTTTGAACTAAGGTTGCATCAGGCATGAGAGTTGAGGCATCAGAGGTCAGGGGGATTAATGGGAGCACCCACAGGTTAGTAGCAGGTCAGTTGGGCAGCACTGCCACCTTGTGACAGGCAAGAGCAGCATGCTCTCTGTAGTAGGAGGCTGAGACTAGATGGGGTTGAGGGATCTTAACAATGTTTGACTGTCTGGCAACTAAAGGCTTTTTTTATACTTGGCTTAAAGGAGCCTTGTTTTAGTTTGGTGAAGAGAAGGTGGAGACAAGTGTGGGCATTTTAGGAAAATCAATCCAGCCCAGGATTTTCAATATTTTAGCTATCTGGCACTCCTGTCATGAAACCAGTTTCTGTCAAGTTAACTGATCCACAGCAACCACACGTGTTTGAGAATAGAGCTGTGTTCTATAGAATTTTCAATGGCTGACTTTTCAGAAGTAGATCACCAGGCCATTCTTCTGAGGCATCTCTGGGTGGATTCAAACCTCCAACCCTTCAGTTAGCAGGCAAGTACTTTGTCATGAAATCACAATGAAGACATCAGGAACCATATAATTCTGTACCCAAGAATATGTTCGTTTTCAAAGAGGACTGTGAGAAAAGGATTGGCAAAACTTCTGAGAATCAATGAAAAACTGTTTGAGCTACGCAAGTTCTTCAAATCACTAGGTGTGCAAGAACATCTTTCTATGCCCTCTCCCCATGTTGTTGTTGTTAGTTGCCATGGAATTGATTCCAACTCATGGCAACCCCATGTGTGCAGAGTAGAACTGCTCCATACGGTTTTCAAGGACCTTTCAGAAGCAGATCACTAGGCCTGTCTTCAGTGGCACCTTTGGGTGGGTTCAAACCAACAACCTTTTGGCTAGTAGTCAAACGTTTAACGATTTGCACCACTCAGGGACTCCTAGAGGTCCCACAGACATCTTGAATTCAGTATTTCACAAAGTATATTATTTTTTTTTCTCCTTAGTACCTGTCATTCTTCTGTATTCTGTGATTTGGTGAATGACTCCACTATCTACTCATCTTGCCCAAAGTCAAGGAATCATCCTAGACTCTTCCTTTCTCCTAACTCGACTCCCCAGTCTCTGTACTGTTCTTCTTTCTAAATATCTCTCCAATCTGTGCTCTCTTCTACTTATTCACTACAACAGTCTTTGTTCAAACTCGTATTATCTCTGCAACAGATCAGTGTTTCCCAAAGCATGTTCCTTGCAACTAATAGGTCTATCTCAAGGAAAATGCTCTATGACAGTATCAGTCAGGGTCCCAGCAGGAAACTAGATGCTGTACTCCAAAGAGTGACTGAAGATACTTGAATGAAGGGACTATTTACAAAGGTGTGGGCACGGCTAAGGGAACCAGTGATGGTGATGCACCCTGTAGACTAGCCACAGAGTAGCTACAGCAGGAAATCATTGTCACAGCTGGGTTTGAAAGGGCAAGAGGAGGAAGAAAATTACAGTTACAGAACCTAAATTATCTGTAGTTACAGAAATGGGACCTCCTAAGAACTGTGGCCTCAGAACCACTGGTAAACCCAGGCCCAACTGCAGGTGTGTGTGTGTGTGTGTGTGTGTGTGTAAATTTCCTATCCTCTCTGTCTTCTCACTCGGATCTCCTGCTGGTGCCTCCCCTGTGTGAACCCAAAAAAAAAAAGCCATAAAGTTAAGCTGAAACCAGAGTCAGGCTGAGACATTTTTGAAGAGTAAGCTTCCTGTGGTGTGAATCAGGATAAAGAGTGGGGAGTAGATCTAGAGGGGCAAAGGGAGAATTCCCACAAAAAAAGGTAAGGCATTTCACAGTACTAATTTTCACATTTAAATGTTTCTTTCTTTTTGAAAAAAAAAAACCTCTGGAAAAGAAATCTCTTTAAATTTGTTTATCTCAAGGGTTCCGGCAAGATGGC